>NC_080699.1:51736516-52047310 GCF_030445035.2 Dasypus novemcinctus
ACCATTTATTTATTAGCCCATCATTTTAATTGTTGATAATAAAAATTAAGTCATATATCAAGTTTCAATTCATGCAGGGGTTTTTGATAGTTTCAATGGATTTTTTGTCTTTCCCTGGTTCAAGGCCTTTCTGCTGAGTAATAAGACTTGATATCTGGTAGGGTGAGAATCTCTCCAACTTGAGAAGAGACAACAGGCACAAGGGAGAATGTCTTGTGAAGACAGAGGCAGAAACCATATCATATAAATGGAATAATATTTATATTTTATATCTGCCTTATTTCATGCAACATGTTGTTTACAAGGTTCATCTGTGCTTTAGGATTTATCACTACTTTCTGTATTTATATGGCCAAAAAATATTCCAGTGGATATATATGCCATTTTTTCTTATCAAATAATGGATTGATATTTATGTTGTTTCCACATTTTGATTTTGATAAAAATGTCAACAGCAAAAACAGTCTACATTAGGAAAGAAGAAAGATATTAAAGATCTAATTTTGTATTTTGAGGAAAAAGAAAAGGAAGAGCCAAAAAATAACTAAAGTGATTGGAAAGCAGGAAATACTAAGGATTTAAGTGGACATAAATGGATTAAAAAAGAGAAAAAAGTAATTGAATTAATAAAACCAAATATGGGCGGCAGACTTGGCCCAGTGGTTAGGGCATCCATCTACCACATGGGAGGTCCATGGTTCAAACCCTGGGCCTCCTTGACCCATGTGGAGCTGGCCCATGCACAGTGCTAATGCGTGCAAGGAGTGCCCTGCCACGCAGGGGTGTCCCCGCAGAGGGGAGCCCCACGTGCAAGGAGAGCGCCCAGTAAGGAGAGCCGCCCCGGTGCGAAAGAAAGTGCAGCCTGCCCAGGAATGGTGTCTCGAACACAGAGAGCTGACACAGCAAGATGACGCAACAAAAGGAGACACAGATTCCCGTGCTACTGACAACAGAAGTGGACCAAAAAAAAAAAAGATGCAGCAAATAGAACAGAGAACAGACAGCCGGGTTGGGGGTTGGGGGAGGGGAAATAAATAAATCTTTAAAAATAAATAAATAAATAAATGAAACCAAATATTGGCTCCTTGAAAAGATCAATAAAATTAACAAAATAAACTAGACTTATGAAGAAAAAAGAGAAGACACAAATAACTAATCTGAGAAATAAAAATGTGGACATCATTACTGATCATAAAGAAATAAAGAGCATTATAAAATAATACTATAAAGAATTAAAGGCCAAGCAACGAGATGATCAAGATGAAACTGACATTTCTAAATGCATAAAAATAACCTAAGAAGAAATAGAAAATCTAAACACATGTAAACATGTAAAGAGATTAAGTCAATGATCAAAGTTGTCCTAAATGGAAAAGTCTAGGACCAGATGGTTTCACTGATGTGGTGTACTGACCATTTGGAGAAGAATTTCCAATTCTTATGAAAATATTTTAAAAATTGAATAAGAGGGTACACTTCATTCTATGATGCCAAAAATTACCCTGAAGTGGTTAGAATGGGGGAAAAAATTAACCTGATACCAAACCAGATTGCAATGACAGATATAAGCCATTATACATCTTGTCAAAAGCAATAAAATTGCATGGTGCAAAGTGTAAAACATAATCTAAACTATAGACCTTGCTTAGTAGCAATGCTTCAATATATGTTTGCCAATTATAGTGAATGGCCTACACAAATGAAATATGTTGTTAATGGGAGAAAGTGTGGGAGGTGGAGGGGGTAGAATATAGAAGAATCCATACATTTTTGAGGTAACATTTATATAATCTAATGTTCCTTTAAAAATAAAGAAAAAAATTTAAAAACTAATAAAAAAGATAACACATGAAAATTACAGTCCAATTTCTCACATGAATATTGAAGCAAGAATCTTTAATAAAATGCTAGCAGTAGAATCCAGCTATATATATATTCCCAAAGGCAGTACTTAAGCCATTTCATCCTTTGTTTTTTATTTGTCACTCTTTTTCTATATTTCTCCCTACTTTTCTGTATACTTGATCTTTTGTGATGTATCTAAATGACCCCTATTCTGATTTCTGTTTCCATCTATAATTTTTTTGAAAATGAAAATTTTTATTGTCTTTTTTTAAAAGATACATAGGTCACACAAAATATTACATTAAAAAATATAAAAGCCTCCCACATACCCCACTCCCCACACCCCCCACTCCTCCCACATCAACAACTCTTTCATCAGTGTGGCACATTCATTGCATTTGATCAATACATTTTGGAACACTGCTACACACAGGGATTAGAGTTTAAATTGCAGTCTTCACTCTCCCCCAGTCCATTCAGTGGGTTATGGCAGGATATATAATGTCCTGCACCTGTCCTTGGAATATCATTCAGGACAACTCCAAGTCCCAAAAATGCCCCTGTATCACACCTCTTCTTCACTCTCCTTGCCCTCAGGAACTACCATGGCCACTGTCTCCACATATAATTTCTTCCATTGCTAGAGTCACAATAGTTCTAATTCATACTTTATTCCTCCATCCTGTGGATCCTGGGATGGTGATGTCGACTCCACCTCTAAATCGATCGAGGGCTTAGATCAGACATGGCTGAGGGATGTGATTCTCCTCCCTTGCAGTTGTAGACTCTCTCGGTTCCCTGATGTGGTGGTTGACCAACCTCACCTTCCTGTTAACTGACCTGGGTACAATGAACCGGAGAGTAGGTGTTGCAACTCTGCTGAGACTCAGGGCCCAGCTGGTACATGGACAGTTCAGAGACTCAAATCTCCTGAGCATACACCTACCCCAGCACCAACCCCAAGTTCAATAAAAGTGACAGAAGAGACATGTGTAGAGAGGTCACATCTGAGTCTAACTCCATCTCACTCAGGAGCACAAATTCCAAAGTAGGGCCCTCTGACAAGGCACTGAACTCCAGAGCCATCTGCCATGACTGTAGGACCTGGGTGTCTCTATAGTCCTCAGGAATGTTTCTGTATATTTTTAAAATACTTTCTTTGTGGTTACCACGGGGTTTGTATTACAAAACTTATCTCTGTAACCTACTAATTTGAATAGATACCAAATTAGCTGCAATAGCATATACATTTTCTGCCCCCATATCCCTGTTTCACCTCTTTTGTTGCTTTGGCCCTATTTCCTCTTTTAATTTAGAATTTGGTATGAACTAATCATTTTTCAACCATTTTAGTTATGAGTATTCTCATATTTTCTAAAAAGAATAGCTTTTTTGTGGTACCTTTATGATTTATATATGAGATATATATACATATATATTTTTTAAGTTAATTTTGACGTTTTCAAATTTAGATGTATTTTATTTATTCTTCTTGCTGAAATTCTCATACTAGAACTCCTAGTACAATACTGAAGAGTAGTGGTGAAAACATGCTTCCTTGTCCTGTTCTGTTTAAGAGGGAAAGCATTATCTACTTCATCTTTATGTTAACAATGGATTTTTCATAAATGCCCTTAATCAAGTTGAGTAATTTCTCCTCTTTTCCTAGTTTTGCTTGAGTCTTTATCTTGAAAGAGTTGAGGATTTCCTCAAATGCTTTTTCCTTGTCAAATGAGATATTCATTTGTTTGTTTTCTTCATTCTATGAATAGAGTGTATATATTGATGGAATTTCTTTATTAAAACAAGCATGCATTCCTGGGATAAATCCTTCTTGGTCACAGTGATTAATCTTTTTAAGAGATTTGTTGAATTCTGTGTATTAATAGTTACTGATTTCTTTGGCAATTTCCTCCTTGACTCATTGATTAAGAGTGTGTTGTTTAATTTCCATATATTTGTGCCTATTCTGGTTCTCTGTACTGTATTTACTTCCAGCTTTATTTTGTTGTGGTCAGAGAAAGTTCTTTGTATAATTTCAATCTTACTAAAATCATTAAACTTGTTCTATGACCTAGCATGTGATTTATCTGGGAGAAAGATCCATCAAGCACTCAAGAAGAATGTATATCCACCTGATTTTTTGTTGTTGTAATTTTCTGTAAAAGTTCATTAGTTCTACTTCCTTTATTATTCAACATCTCTGTTTCTTTATTTAATCTATGTTGAACTGTTTGTTCTAATGGTGATAAAGGTATACTAAATTCCCCCACTATAATTGTAGAGATGTCTATATCTTCTCTCAGTTTTGCTAGTAGTTGCCTCATGTAATTTGGGGCTCCCTAGTTAGATGCATATTTATGATTGTTCTTTCTCCTTGGTAGATGAACTGTTTTATATACTGTCCTTCTTTGTCTCTTACAACATTTCTGCATTTAAAGTATTTTACCTCATATTATTATAGCTAATCCTGCATTTTTGGTTAATGTTGCATGTACAATGATTTTCCAACCTTTCACCTGCAACCTCTTTTTATCCCTGATTTTCTTGTTGACAGCATATATGGGTCATATTTCCTTATCCTTTCTGACAACATTGTGTCTTTTGATTGGAGAGTTTAATCCATTAAAGTTCAATATTACTATTGTAAAGGTAGCACTTATATTAGCCATTTTTTAGCTTATATATGTCATATTTTATTTTTTTATCTTTTTATCCTTGTAGTTATTCTTACCAATAATCTTCCTTTCATTTTTTTCTTTTTCCAAATTTTTTGTCTTTATTTTTTTAATGTTACATTAAAAAAATATGAGGTCCCCATATACCCCACACACCCCTCACCCCACTCCTCCCCTCATAACAACAACCTCCTCCATCATCATGAGACATTCATTGCATTTGGTGAATACATCTCTGAGCACTGCTGCACCTCATAGTCAATGGTCCACATCATAGCCCACACTCTCCCACAGTCCACCCAGTGGGCCATGGGAGGATGTACAATGTCCGATAACTGTCCCTGCAGCACCACCCAGGACAACTCCAAGTCCCAAAAATGCCCCCACATCACATCTCTTCCTCCCACTCCCTACCCCCAGCAGTCACCATGGCCACTTTCTCCACACCAATGCCACATTTTCTTTGATTACTAATCACAATAGTTCATGAATAGAATATCAGTAAGTCCACTCTAATCCATACTCTTGGCTGCAAGTTTTTCTCTTGTAGTATTTTAAATATATCAGACTACTGTCTTCTTGCCTCCATGGTTTCTGGTGAGAAATCAGCACTTAATCTTGTTGGATATCCTTTATATGCTATGCATGGCTTTTCTCTTACTGCTCTCAAAATTCTCTTTTTGTCTTTGGCATTTGACATTCTGGTGAGTATGTGCCTTGGAGTTGGTCTGTTTGGATTTTTTTGGATGGGAGAACATTGTGCTTCTTGGATAGGGATAATTTAAGTTTCTCAATAGGGTTGGGAAATTTTCTACAATTATTTCTTTAAATATTCCTTCTGCCCCTTTTCTCTTTCCATACTCTATTCCTCCATCCTGTGGACCTTAGAATGGTTGTGTCCACTCCACATCTATATCAAGAGGGGCCCTAAATTCCACATGGATGCTGGATGCAATCGTTCTTTTTTCAGTTGTAGGCACTCTTGACTCCCTGGTGTGGTAGTTGACCTTCTTCACCTCCATGTTAGCTGAGTGGGGTAAGTCCGATAAACCAGAGTGTAGGAGTTGCAAGTCTATTGAGGCTCAGGGCCTGGCTATCACATGGCCAGTCCAGAGATTCAGGTCCCCTGGGTATACATTAATCTCCAGCAACAACTACAGTTCTGGTAAAAGTAACAGGAGAGACTTGTGGACAAAGATCACATCTAAGTCCAGCTCCATCACACAGAAACACAAACTCCAAAGTATGGACAACTGACATTTCTCTTCTTTTCTCCTTCTGGGACACCCATGACACATATGTTTGCATGCCTTTTGCTGTCATTTATTTCTCTGAGACCTTGTTCAATGTTTCTATTCTTTTCTTCATCTGTTCTTTTGTATGTTCCCTTTCAGAGGCTATTTCTTCAGGCTCACCAATCCTTTCTTCTGCCTCCTCAAATCTGCTATTATATGATTCCAATGTTTTTTTAATTTCATTCCCATAAGATCAGCTATTTTTCTATGCATGTGTTCAAGTTGTTCTTTGTGCTCATCCAATGTCTTCTTAATATCCTTAATCACTTTAGCCATCTCATTGAATTTATTAAGGAGATTTGTTTGAACATCTATAATTAGTTGTCTCAACTCCTTTATGTCATCTGGAGGCTTATCTTGTTCCTTTAACCGGGCCATGGCTTCTTGTTTCTTGGTGTGGATTGTAATTTTTTGTTGGCGTCTTCATATCTGGCTTACTAGAGTATTTATTCTGGGTACAGTTTTTCTCTTTAGTTTAGGGCTTCCTATAGTTTCTCCTTTGTTGGTTGTGCAGTAGGAGCCAAGCAGGTAGTTGGTCCTGTAAGCTGTGGAGGCTCAAGCTGCCCTCATTGCATGAGGGACCAATGAAGCTTCTTCCAACTTTCTCCTTTGCAAGGGGTAGGGACAGAATCACAGCTGTGTGGAAAAATCCACATGCAGGCCTAGACTGTAGTTGCCCTGAGAGACTTCACATCCCTTTCTCCTCTGCCTGGGGCAGGGATGGAGCTGGAAGTGTGGACAGCAATCTATGCAGTGCGGGTCCTACGATGACTGCAGTTGCCCTAGTAGACTTCTGATTTTCAGTAAATACCAGCCCAAGTTCTCTGCAGTTTTCTGTATAGGCAGGTGCAGGGCTCTCCAGCCTCCTCCCCACCAGAGGTGGGGCTGAAGCCTAGGCTAGGGCTGCAGGCTGATCTGCATGAAAGAAAATGGTTCCTGCCTATACTGAGAGTTTCAGTCAGCCCAGCTTCCCCTCAGGCTGGAGGCGGAGTCAGAATGGTGGCTACTGGCTTCTTTCTGACTTGGACTGGTTCTCACCTCAGCCGTTCCCAGGGTTATCTCTTAGCCAGCCAAGCATCCCAATCCATAGCTGAAAGCAGCAGCAAACCATCTCCTCCTCCCCTGTTCCTGGGAAATGGAGTTTCCAATTCCCATCACAGAGCAGCTCCTGGGGCGACTCATGCCCCCAGACTAGGATTATCACCAGTTTCCATGGCTTGGCAGGTAATTTCCCAGAGAGGCTGGCACAGGTCCCCATATCTTTCTCCCTGCTGGAGGTGGCACTGGGGCCTAGGCTAGACCTGCAATATGATCTGGATGGGAAGAAGCCTGTCCCCCCCCCCCCCCCGCACTGGATCCTCAGTCCTCCTCGCTTCACCTCATGCCAGGCATGGAGTTAAGATGGTAGCTCCTGGCCACTTTCTGACCTGTACAGGCTCAAACTTTAGCTGTTTTCAGCATTATACTGTTGCCCACTGAGTTTCCTCATCGTAGCTGAAATTGGTGCCCAACCATCTCTTCCTCTCCTGTTTTGAGAAAGTGGAGCTTTCAATTCCAGCCACAGAACAGCTCTTGTGGTGGCTTGTGCCTCCAGTGGAGGATGGGCACTGGCCTCCTTGGTGTGGAGCACTCTACTTATGAGTTTTCTTGTAGACAGGCAGTCTCCTCCTTCCATTCTCCTCAGGATGTTGCAGTATGCTCTTCTGGCCTCCTGGAACTCCCAAGCAGGTTCTTCAGCTAGCTCCAGAGATCTCTGGGTATTTATTAACTGCCCTATAGCAAGATCTGACTCTAGGAGCACCTTATTCTGCCGCCATCTTGCTGGTTTTTCTTGAAAACAATTTTTAACAGAGTATACAACACTTTTTAGAAAGTTAAGATTTTAAAATATCTTCCTGAAAAATAAGAGGATTGATCTGAATATATCTAATTTCAAATTCAAATTATTTTCATTTAAACATGCTTGACATTTCTGGAGGTTGAATAGAGTTTTTACATTTGTAAAGTGGTTTACTTTTTGTTAAATCTCTACAATAAGCATTACTTATCAACCTTTTTAATCTTTTAATGTTATAACCATATGAGTCTATTTTCCATCATTTAGCATGTCTTGAGCACCCATTCTGTGGGTGATACTAGGCTGTGTGGGGCACTACAAGTTTTTATTTCCCTGGATCAAAAAGAGTGATGCTAAAACTTAGAGTGAAATCTTCATGACCATGGATGTAGAAGTACTTACTTAGATATGACAGAAAAAGCACAAGCAACAAAAGAAAATCACAGGTAAAGTGGACCTCTTCAAAATTAAAGACTTTTGCAAGGCAAAAGACATTATCAAGACAGTTAAAAGCACCTACAGAATGGGACAAAATATTTACAAAACCTATATCTGATAAGAGTTTAACAGCCAGAATATACAAAGAAATAGCAAAACTCAATGAAAAGAAAAACAATCCTTTTGCAAAATGGGCAAAGATATTGAAAAAAATTTCTTCAAAGAAGATATACAAATGACTAATAATCAAATGGCATATGAAAACTTCTTCAAAATTACTAGTCATAAATTGAAATGCAAATCAAAGCCACTTCAGATACTGCTTCACACATCCTAGGATGGCTTATTAATTTAAAAACAGAATATAGCAAGTTGGTCAAGGATCTAGAAAAATGGTAACTTAGGAATTTAATCATGTGAATCATATGAATCAATTGTGAATCATGTTCTCCACAAATGATATGTTCAAGAATTAATCCTGTTTCCTGTGGGTATGTACCTATTCATAAATAAGACATTTGAAAAATATTATCACTTAAGATGTGGCCAAACTGCAGGAGGACAGTCCTTGATCCAGACTGACTTAAGTTCTTTACAAAGTAAATTAGACAGGGAAGTAAGATAGCAGAAGAGGCCTGAAATAAAGGAAACTACAGAGAGAGCAATCTCCACATGATGGAAGACTGCCACCAACAGAAATCTACAAACTTTGGAGAAAATGTGGCCTTGCGGACACCTTGATTTTAGACTTCTAGCTTTCAAAACTGTGACTCAATCAATATATGAGCTATTTATGGCAAACCAGTAAGTGGTATTTTCATAGCAACCCTGGTGAACTAAGATACTCTGCAGCCCAGCAGTAAGATCTGTTGGGTGGTTTTTCCACTAAGGCACAGGGCACTGGGCACTGCATCTCCAACACTGATGTTCTCAGAAGACACGGGGATATTGTTAAACATATATTTGTGTTAGGGGATTGCTATATGGGACCCCTATATTTTCAGTGTAATTTTTCTGTGAACCTAAAACTTCTCTAAAAAGAAAGTTTATTATTGTAAATTTAAAAAGAAACAAGTGATGTAAATGCTGCTTTAGAAAATCTGGATGGGGAATGAGACTGCATTTCCAATAAGCTCATGGATGATGCCCATGCTTCTGGCCAAGGACCACCCTTAGGGCAGCAAATACCTATAGAAGCTGGTTGATTTTTCTGGTTCATGGCATTGACATCAGCCTCCAAAGTCACCTAGCTAGTGGGGGAGTGGGACACTGCTTCTCAAACTCTGCCTGCCTAAGTTGGCTAGGCAATTGTTCTCAGCCTTTTTACGTTCGCCACATTTTTGAAGTGTTACACAGATGTCTTCTTTAGGGAATGAGTTGCAAGTTATGACAAGAATGAAATGGACTTCACATAACAACAGGCACAATGTGGGACAACCAGGGAGCTTATGGCTTGTCTGCATTGGGTAGCAGCTACTGTGAGTTTAGTGTGGTTTGGATTTTAGAATTTTAAAGGAAGCCAGAAATTTGTATTTATATTACATTTCTCAATTTTGAAATGTTTATGTGTTGTTAATTCAATTTAATTTTAAAATGCTGTGAGGCCAACATACTTCTTATTCTCTAGATGTATTCTATATCTTGATTTGTATCTTATTTTGATGTATACATTTACAAAAACATTCATCATCCAGGTGTATTTATAAGTTACAACTCATCAGAATCTACAATTAAGATTTGTATATTTTCCTGCATGCAGAGCATGCCACAATTAAAATTTGAGAAAAAATCCTTGCTTGGGAATGAGACACACCAACCAAAAGATAATTGTTGCCTCTGGAAGTGGAGACAGAGAGGGAATTGGGTTAGCATTATCTGTATCATTAACATTTTTGCTTTGAAGAAAGGGGGCAGGATCACTTGTGGGAAAAATATTTCAGTTGAGTAGTACATATGTTTCTGCCTTATTATAGTCTGCAGAATTTCTTTTGTTCCATCTATATTGCTAAGTAACCTAAGAAATAAGGTTTCAGAATAAAAATAGATAATTTACCTAATAACGGCACATCCAAATCTGCTGGGTTTTTTTGCATTGAAAGTAGGATCTGTCCTCCCCCTAATCTGGTACGAACATGTTTAACTCATGGGTTATATGGAATAATAATACTAATACTTATTTAATTTTACTCTGTAGCCTAAAGTGTGATACTCAATTTTGCAATGTTATTGCATAGCCACTATCCCATTCAATTAATTATCCAACAAAAAACAGATAAAAACCTGATTCTTAGAGTGGTTTAACTCACAATGGAAAACTTGATGCTCAATGAAGACTTAGAAAACAGTGGTGCAGATCTGAATTAATCACTTTCCTAGACTGAGAGTATCTATATTTCAGTTGAGGCTGGCTACACTGAAAACTGAGTCTTCTGCAAAACTATGTGCTCCTGCAAATCTTGATCAGGAAGTTAAGACTGCAAACCAATAAATAACTTCATTGTTTGCTTCAGGAAATTCTTATAACTCATTATATCTGTACACTCATTAGGTTCATCTGAATAAACAGACATTTTTATGAAGAAAAGAGTTTGCTCATTAAGACTTTCCATTCTCAGGGTACTGGTTTTAAGTGCTGATTTCAAAACATTTGACTCCTTTGTCCTTCAATATCAGCAAATTATGTTGTCAATATTATCCAATCAAAAACAGTTCTCTACTTTGAACCTCCTCTGTATATACAATTTGAGACATTCATGAACAAAATGAGGCATAGCAATGTGCTGCAGTAACATCTCTTTTTATTTACATTCCCTATACAATTGTCTAAAGAGAATGCTAATTGATTGCCCATTTTGTGAAAAGAGCACATAGAATCTTTCAGATAATTGGAAATGGATGGGGTAAGAAGTCATCCACAAACATTAGTTAGGTTGCTTGATTGTAATCATTGCTGTCAGATTTACTATTCATAGAACCTTGAAAGCTTCTGCACAACCACCAGATGGCAGTTCATGTATCAGAAGCAGACTGAAAGTCTTGAAAAAAGCATAATGGAATCCCTTGAAAATGCCACTTGAAGCCAAGATGGTAGTATAGACTGAATATCTAATAATTTGCATTTCCTCTGTGAGTTCATCCTGTCACCACCTGAAAAGGGAAAATCAAGAAAGTATTTAAAAAGAAAAAAAATCCATATATTTAAGCACTTTCCTAAAAATTGTAAAATCAGACCATTACTTTTTATCAAAAGTCCTAACCAGCAGAAGCAAATAGAATTTGTTTAATGCCAGGATCCAAAATCATTGAAAGACCTAACTGAAAGCTCCTTTGCTGAACAAAAGCAATAGGACATGTTTTAACCCACTGTGGATTAATCTCTGAAATCAATCCATTTTATCAAGGAAGGTGTTAATTAGCATGATCGCCATATATAACTCAAATATCTCAGAAATTTTTCTCCCATTAACCATCATTCAGTAAATTTCTCCACTGGCAAGTGTTTTCTTGCCTGATAAGTCTAGAAATATATATTTTTAAATAAAATTTTATTGATGTATATCATTCATACCTGTACATCCATAAACAATAAGTGTATACTAAATGTTGTGAGCTTACTAAACAAATATGCATATCATCATACAGGATTCCCATATACCACCTTACCATCAACACTTTGATTTGTTTTTACACATTTTTAAAAAACTATGAAAGACTGTTGTCAAAATATTGATACTTACTATAGCCCATACTTTGCATTTGGTATTTTTTTCTCCCAATCTACCTAATGATTAACAACTTGTATTAGTATATATTTGGTATATTTCATGAGAGAATTTCTCATAATTGTTCTGTTAACCACAGCCCATCTTCCACCAGTAAATTCCCATTATTATATAGTCCCACGCTTTGTACAATCCATTAAAAATCTTTTAAGATTCACAGAAACCTTTGGGTTCCTTTAGCCTGATGAAAAGCAATTAAATAACACTTGTACCCTTTCCAATTTTTTTACCCTACCAAGGATCAGAATAATAGGAAGAGGATTTGTTCTGACTTAACAAATCTGAAAAATGGATATGAAAATGGGAATGCTACAACTTCCTTAGAGTTTTAAAATCCTTCGTAGTTTTGTCAATACTTTCTCTTGTTGCATAATTCTCTATTTTATACTCCCCCAACATAGCTGAGGGAAGTAATTATTTTCCAGGTGGAACAAGTTCTTTGTCCTCCTCAAGAGAAATGAAAACCCACATGAATATATTGTTCTTAAGCCAGTTGGGAATGGGGAGTTCTCCCCATACTTCCTATTTGCACTGCCATATTGGATGTGAAAATTGGTTTTCACCAAAAGATTATACTAGAAAGCCAGGAGGAAAAGAGGGAAGGAAAGACCAGAAGAAAAGCAAAAGTGTAATAGATGGAAAGTGGGACAGGGAGATTTAAAGTACTCCATTAATCTGCAATGGAATAGCATGAAAATGTAAGGTCTGAGTTTCTTCCTTCTCTCTTTAAACCTTCTTAAGTTGTTTTATTTTTTCTTGTTTTTTTATGAAGATACATAGATCACAAAAAACGTTACATTACAAAATATGAGGTTCTCATATACACCACCCCCTTCCCCCCACTCCTCCCACATCAGCAACCCCTTTCATCATCATTGTGGCACATTCATTGCATTTGGTGAATACATTTTGGAGCACTGCTGCACCACATGGATTATAGATCACATTGTAGTTTACTGCCAGGATATATAATGCCCAGTATCTGTCCCTGCATGTAGGACAACTCCAAGTCCCAAAAATGCCCCCATATCACATCTCTCCTTCTGTCTCCCTGCCCTCAGCAACTACCATGGCCATTTTCTCCACATCAATGCTACAATTTCTTCCGTTACTAGTCATAATAGTTCTATAGTAGACTATCGGTAAATCCACTCTAATCCATATTTTATTCCTCCATCCTGTGGACCCTGGGATGGTGATGTCCACTCCACCTCTATATCAAGATGGGGCTTAGATCCCACAAGGTTGATGGGTGTGATTCTCCTGCTTGGAGTTGTAGGCACTCTCAGTTCCCTGGTGTGGTGGTTGACCATCTTCACCTCCCTGTTAGCTGACCTGGGTAAGTCCAACAAACCGGAGAGTAGATGTTGAAACTCTGCTGAGGCTCAGGTCCCAGCTGGCACATGGCCAATTCAAAGAGTCAAGTTTCCTGAGTATGCACCAACCCCAGCACCAATCATAGGTTCAGTAAAAGTGACAGAAGAAACGTGTAGAAAAGTCACAACTAAGTCCAACTCCATCACACTTGGGAACACAAGTTACAAAGTGGGCCCACTAACAAGGCACAGAATTCCAGAGCCATCTGCCATGACCATAGAATCTGCTTGTCTCTGTTGCCCTCAGGAGCACCAGTACCTGGGGTTGGATCTACTTTGGCTGTCTCTGGGATCCTGCTGAGGCATGCATAGGTGTGACCCCTCTGATGACCTCCCAACTCTTTTTTGAAGACTCTTAGCCATATAAACTCATTTGTCTTTACAATTTCCCCCTTTTATTCAAGGTCTTTTTCTAATTGCATCACCAGATTATGATTGGTAATAATCCCTTGGTGCCAGGTAGGCAGATCCTCGGGAGTCATATCCCATGCTGGGGGTAGGTAATTCATTAACATGCTGATTTGAGCAACATTTGATTGGCCACATTTGAGCAACAAGGAAGCTTTCAGGAGTAACTCTTAGGCACCCTGCAGCTCTAGGCCTAGTTGAAATTTCAGGCACAAAGACTCATAAGCATAGTAACTGGATATTGATCATATCTTTATGAAAATTGTTATGAACTAATTAGGTAAAAGTGTATTCAAGTTGAAAAACAAAAATTTTATGAAGAGTGACCTTTTCAATTCAATGCAGGGAAATATATTTATACAAGTCTTTATGTCACATGTACAGATGTAAGTTATATTATATTAAAATAAAATTAAATATTGATGTGGATTGAAATTTAGGCCCATAATTAAAGGACCAGATCTTCATGTCATACATAACCATTTATTTCTTAAAAATGTGTGAGAAATAACAGGTGTGAGAAGGAAATAATGAGAAATATAACTACCCAGCATCAAGACTTCAGTTTCTCAAAATGGATCATTCAACCTGTAATTTTTAAAATAACAATAAATGTCAAAGGAGTTACAAGATGGTTCCTCCCAAGGAATAGAAAATTCCTTTACCATGCAAATAAGTAGGTTTCCGCTATTACTTTCTCAGTTCTCATTTTTGTAAACATGTTTATTTTTTCTTTCTCACTTTCAAGCGAATTACAATTTAGTTTTTTTCTATCACTGGTTTAGATGATCATTTCTTTAGATTTCATTTTTAATTTTTAAGTACATAAATTGCTTTCATTGATAAGAACCCCATTTTCCAGGACTGCTATGAGAAACTCCACACACTGTTTAACTTACAACCATAATTTATCACCTCAAAATTTGGAAGCTAGAAGACCAAAATCAAGGGCCTTGTATCTCTGCTTCTCTCACGTGGTGAATTCTCCCTCCTTGTGTATGCTTTTTGACTTTTCACTGAATTCTGCTTTCTGTTGACTTTGACTGGCTTTTTTCTACTTATAAGGACTCCAGTGATATGGGTTAAGTCTCACCATGACTAATCAGCCTGTTCTAAATGTGATTTTACAAGATCCTATTGAAAAATGAGTTCATACCTTATATAATGATAATACTTTCAAAAGAACTATTTCCAAATGGATTCACCACTCCAGGAAAACAGATGAAGACTTGGATGTGTGAGACATGATTCAATTCTGACTGTCTGTCCCTGGTTCTAAAATGACATGTTCCCAAAAGTGTATTCACCTTGCCCCCATATCCCAAGAAAGCTATAGAGAAAGCTAAGCAGTGTACTGTGAGGAGGGCTATGGGACCACCTGTTTGGAGGGCCTGGAATAGCATAATGAGGTGACACTTACATTGCAACCAGAATGACAAGAGGAAGACAACCCTGTCCACAGTGTGGGAAGAGGGAACCTGGGAAAAAGCACAGCAGGATGAGAGTCAGAGCCAGAGGGAGTTTGGCCAGAAAGGAGGCTAGGAAGGCAGCTGCTGTGTGCAGAGCCTCAACTGAGGCTCAACTGGGGGAAAGCTGCTTCCCAGCTCTGTTCTTTTGATCTGCAGTTCACTCACAAGAAAGACAGTTCACTCTTGTGAGTGACAGTTCACCCACAAGAAAGAGCAAAGACAGAAAAGCATTTAGTGAATGTCTTAGGAAGGGAGTCCTGACATTTAGCCATATTATTTTGTTTAGCAGCAAGTCACTAAGCTGGGAATCAGTCCAAGTGGGATTATATGAGCCTGCTCATACCTGGAAGCAGAAGTAGAGATGGCAGGTACTCAGGGCACAGGCAGCCCACCACAGTGATTGAGAGGAGGCACTTGCCTCTGACTCTAAATACAATGGGAAGCCTCTCAAAGATTTGTGGCACAGCAACAATGGCTGAATTTCATCTCATTTCAACCTCATTATGGAACAGACTGAGGCAGCAATCCAGAAATGAAAGTGAGTTTCCTAATATCACACAGACTTACTTAGCCCTATTTTGAATTTTATTGGATATTACTTCCATCCCATTCCTGTTTATTCTATACTTGTCTGTGTATTAGCTACATGGGAAACAAGACTATGGGATTTGCAGTGTTCTCCCCACAGACTTGATGATATCCCCAGGAACCAGACCCTAGAAATGTGTCCCACTGTGTGGGTGAGGAGACAGGGGAGGCCTCCTTGACTAGGCTACTGTCACAAAACTTAAAAGAATGAGTAGCCAGGTCTGAACCAGGCTTGGTCTCCTCATAGCTGGGGCCTGAGCTGCACACAGGCCTTCCCAGGTTGCTATGAGGAGGGACATATTGGCAGAACTGTGTCCAATTAATAAAGTGATCTAGGTGAGGAGAATAGACAGACAAACATGCAGAGGAACTTTTGTGGAGTTCTTACAGTTGAGGATAACCAAGTACGGGGACCTAAGGATGTGACCTCACTTCCTTGGTGAGAGGCCCCAACAGAATGTGAAACTCTGGTAACCAAGTACCCAGATTCCACAGGCAGCCCCTTCCCAGTTCACTTGGCAGGAATACCCAAGAGGGAATAATGTTCTCCTGCTGTATTCCTAGTTCATGAGGCTCCAGCTTCAACCAAGCAGGAATGAGTTCCCTTTTCATTGCTTTCAACATTGGCTCAGGCCTCAGTCATGAGGCCCCTGGTCTTCAACCAAGAGGTACCCAAAGGTAACGTGGGGTGGCCCAGGGACAGCCAAGTCAGCACTTGCCCCTACTGTGTTCCTGCCTGGGCAGCCCCACATCCCCTCTGCCTCCCAGGGAATGGGAGTCATGAGTACTGGGACCACATGGAAAGGAGCAGGTGTCAGGGATGGAACCCAGTAGATCCTTCCTTGTCACCTTCCCAGTCTTGGCTGGAAGGGTGGGAAGGTGCTACTTGGTGTGGCACCCACGTGTACCAGTGTTAATCCTGAGCCCTTAGCTGTCACCTCCTCTCCACTTAGCTGTCACTCACCTTTTGGGCTAGGTGCTGAATCCTAGCCCAAGTGAGTTGCAGCTTCCCTGATTGGCAGGCACTGTCTTCACAGAGCTCCTTGCAGGTGGTCAACAAGGAGCTGGAGGATGGTCTCATCTACACCATCTCTCTGAAGAAGGTGCAGGTCCATCATGGCCCCAGCCAGAGCCTATGCTGGTTCCAGGTGGGAGCAGGTGCCAATAGAGGTCTTGAAACAGTAGAGGAGCATCTTGGGGCCTGTATCCCAACCTGGATACTCCCCCACTCCCTTACCCAGGTCTTTATTGCCAGAGTGGCCCAATATCCCTCTTCCTGATGAACCTGGGTCTCCACCAATCACCCACCACACAGCCATTCCATAGACCAGGGGGCAGGTCACTTCAAATGGTTAAAGGAATAGCAGGAGGATCTCTTCCATGGATTTCACTTCAGGGTAGGCTGAAGGGTGGGCTCATTTCAGATATGTGTGCATTTTACTGCAGTATTTCTGTTTCCACTCTCTAACTGCAGGTCTCCAGGCAGCAGTCTTTATGACTGTCCTTCCACAACTGCTCCACACCATACTGCTCCTCTCATTTAGGAGGGTTCTTGCCATCTCCCATAATTGTCCCCTTGACTTTCCCAGGACAGGAGCTGAGGCCTTACTCAATTGCCCAATATTCCAAAAGGGAGGCAGCTTAGAGCAGCAATTCAGCCTTTGGTGTTGCTGGACCTTGTACGGTCTTTCCCTGTGGAAATTCATGGAAAACCAATGAGCTATTTTCAAGATCTGTATGAAAGAAACACATGTCAGCTTGAACTAAAAGGAACAGGGAGAAGAGGTTAAAGGAAAAATGGCTTTAAGAGGAAATCACTGAAGCTGGGGTCTGGACCTAAGACATATTCTCAGGCCAAGAGTAGGACCCCACCCATGTATGCATAAAGAATGTATTTGCCCTGGCATTTGAAGAGGGTAGACCTTCCAAAACTCCATTGTTCAAGGAGAGGTGGACCACCCCAGGCTATGTACCTGAATATTAGAAACAGTTAGATAGACACCCCAGTGTTCTGAGATGGCTGGACCTGTATGCCAGAGATGAGGGACAATTTGGCCACCACTCCTCTGTACTAAAGGGGCTGGGACTGTGCCGCAGATATTGACAAATGTGTGGTTGTCAACCCAATGTTTGTGGAGAGTGAGGTCCGAAGCTCAGATCCCACTCAGGTACTGAATGAGGGTAGAAAAGAGTAGATAGCCATTGGGAAAGTCATGGATGGGGTAGGCCCCCAGAAGGCCTGAGGAGAAGAAACCATCTTTCTTTAGATGATTCTCAGACTTTGAAATCTAATGGCATATACCCTGCAAGATTCTGGAACTGTTTTGGAATCATGACACCTGTTTTCCTTCCAATTTCTCCTTATGTTAATACAAATGTTTATCCTATGATTTTCCTCCTTTGTATGCTGGAAGCAGATAACTTGTTTTCTAAGTTTCATAGGTCTACAGCCAAAGAAGAATTTTGACCCAAGAGAGACCTCATACCTAAAACTTATTTGTATGAGATTTTGTACTTAGCATTGCTACTGAAGTTTTTAAAGCTTTTTGAAATATTGTGATGAAGAGAATATATTTGCATATGGAAAGAACATACATTTTGGGGCATGTTCTACTCTCTTTTTTGTTGATGCCAGCAAATTATGTTGTTAAACTAAGTCACTCCTGTACTTGTAAACAGGGCCTTTTGTTTAAATTCAGTTATGGAGCCTTGATTAGCTTACTTGGAATTAGATGACTTTTGATTAGACTGTCCATCAGGTATGACTCAGGTTGGGTTTTCATACTCTTGATGGTTTTTTAAAAATATATTTATATTAAATATACTTAGATTACACAAAATCCTATGCAAAAAAAATATAGGGGATTCCCACATACCTCATTCCCCACTCCTCCCAACCGTCCCCATATTAACAACTTCTTTCATTAGTGTGGTACATTCATTGCAATTGATGAACAGATTTGGAGCATTGCCACTAAGCATGGATTATAGTGTACATTGTAGTTTACACTCTTTCCCACTCAATTCTTTAGGTTATGGCAGGATATCTAATGGCCTGTATCTGTCATTGCAATGTCATTCAGGACAATTCCAAGTCCCAAAAATGCCCCATATTACACTTCTTTTTCCCTCTTCTCGACCTCAGCACTTCCAGTGGCCAGTGTCTCCATATCAATGATATAACTTCTTCCAGTGCTAGAATCACAATAAGTCTATAATACCAGTAAGTCCACTCTAGTCCATATTTTATTCCCCAATCCTGAGGACTCAATCCCATATGGTTGATGGATGGGACTCTTTTGCTTGCAGTTGTAGACTCTCTTGGTTTATTATGTGGTGGTTGTCCATCCTTACCTCCTTGTTGGTTGTCCTGGGTGAGTCCAATGAACTGGAGAGCAGGTGTTGCAACTCCACTGAGGCTCAGGGCCCAGGTGGCACATGGACAGCACAAAGTTTCAAGTCTTGGATGTACACTTACCAACTCCAGCATCAACTATAGGTTCAAACAGAAGGAACAGAACAGGCATGTGTAGAGAAGTCACAACTGAGTACACCTCTGTCACACTCAAGAGCACAAACTCCAAAGTGGGATCCGCTGGCAAGGCATCAAACTCTGGAGCTATCTGCCCTGACCATACGACCTAGATGTCTCCAGATCCCTCAGGAGCCCCACTATTTGGGGTAGCATCTACTTTGGCAGTCTATGAGATCCTGCTGAGACATGTATAAGCATTACCTCTTGGATGACCTCCTGACTCACTTTAAATTCTCTTAGCCTTATAAACTCATTTGTCTTTAACTTTTCTGCCTTTGTTTCAAGGTCATTTTCCAGTTGCATTTGCTGGATCTTACATAATCGGAAAACAGAAAGTAGAAACAAAGAAGACACATGGAGAAATGAAGCTGCTGTTTTGATCCTACCATGTGAGAGAAAGGAGAAAGCAGAAAGAGAGAGAGGAATCCAGGTTAACCCACAGCTGCAGAAAGACAGGGAAGCCATGAGTGGTTCAAGGAGAGAAGTTCAGAGAGCAATGGCTGATCATCCAAGCTGAGATCAGGGAAAGAAGGCTTGAGAGGCTCAATTATATGAGACACACAGAGAGATGCCTGAATGTCACAGCTAAGCTCAAGAAGAAAATAGAAACCGGTAGACCAGCCATCTTGCTTTGGCCACATGGAGGGATGCCGGGATCACCCGTAGCTGACTTTAGTGAGAAAGTGTCTTTGATGGTGCCTTGACATGGTGTCTTGACATTTCATGGCCTTAGAACGGTAAGATTTTCCTCTATTAAATTCCCAATATAAAAGCCAATACATTCATAGTACTTTGCGTCATCAGCCCTGTGGTAAATAAATACTCTTCTTAATAATACCATGTTAGGTTGTGTGGGGAGTTCCCAAACCCTGAGTGGGCTGTTTTGGGGGACTTGCAGAGCAGGTGGTGTCTGGAAGTTGATTTGGTGAGACAGTGACAGAGGAGATTCTTGCAAGAGGTGGAATTTTGGGTTTCTGACATGGAGGTCAGAGGTTCTGGCTGGAGCCCCTCACCCTAGGTCTGGTGGCCAGGCCATGGCAATCCCTGGGATCTTTGTTGAGTGGGGTGTTCCCAAACTCTGAGCGGGCTGTTTCAGGGGCTTGCAGGGCAGGAAGTGTCTGGATGTCACTTTGGTGAGACAGTGACAGAAGAGATTCTTGCAAGAGGTGGAACACTCACTTTCTGACACAGAGGTCAGAAGTTCTAGGTGGAACCCCTCCCCCTAGGGCTGGTAGCCCATCCATGGTGGTTCCTGCAATTTTTGTAGTGCAGCAGCGCCCCCAGCAGGTTGTTTCGGGGGCTTGCAAGGGAGGTTGATTTGGTGAGACAGTGACAGAAGAGACTCTTGTGAGAGGTGGAATTTTGGGTTTCTGACACAGAGGTCAGAGGCTGTAGGTGGGACCCCTCCCCCTAGGGCTGGCGTCCAGCTGCAGGGATCCCTGAAGGCTGTGTTGAGCTGCAGTGCTCCCAGGCCCCCTATTAACTGGATGTGTGATTCCCAGGACTGTGTCCCCTAAACCCTGGTGGCTCACACTCCGGAGACTCACAGATCTTCAGTCTGCAATATCGCAGACTTCCCATCCCTGAATCCACCATGCCGTGAGGTCCATCTGAGGTCCTTGATTACTGTAGCCCTCAGCATTTGTGGTTGTTTTTTTTTTTCTCTTTTTTTTCCTCTTGTCTTGGTTGCTAATATTGCATTGTCTCCTGGTTTTTCTGCCGTTTTATCCCCCAAGGTCCTTGATTTTTTTATCCTTTCTTTTTCTTGCTTGTTTCTCCCCCTTTTCTTTGCCCACCCCCTTTTTCTCTTCTCTTTTTTTTTTCTTTTCTCTCTTTTTCTTATTTTATTTTCTTTATATAATAGCTGCCGTGGTTGCAGACTTGGCCCAGTGGTTAGGGTGTCTGTCTACCACATGGGAGGTCTGCAGTTCAAACCCCAGGCCTCCTTGAGCCCTGTGGAGCTGGCCCATGCACAATGCTGATGTGCACAAGGAGTGCCGTGCCATGCAGGGGTGTCCCCTGCGTAGGGGTGGCCCCTGCATAGGGGAGCTCCATGCACAAGGAGTGTGCCCCATAAGGAGAGCCGCCCAGTGCAAAAGAAAGTGCAGCTTGCCCAGGAATGGTGCCACACACACAGAGAGCTGACACAACAAGATGATGCAACAAAAAGAAAAACACAGAGTCCTGTGCCACTGACAACAACAGAAGCGGACAAAGAAGACACAGCAAAATAGACACAAAGAACAGACAACTGGGGTGGGAGGGGGAAGGGTAGAGAAATAAATGAATAAATAAATCTTTAAAAAAAATACTACAAGTCATGAGATAAACTGTGAATTAAAATTGTAATTTAAAAAAAATTGCTGCAGGGAGAGCTTCACACTTGCTATATTTCCTCATCCTCCATTTCCTCTTTTCTGTGTGAATTGATTTTGGCCACCTAAACTATCCCCTTTCCCCCACATCTTGCCATCATCTGTCATCTACTGTTTCTCTTACATTCCACCTCCCTTTCTTTGGCCCCCAAATTGTCTGACTTTTAATTTCTAATACCTTTGTTCTGTTTTCTGTCTTTTATCCACTCTTGATATTATTGTCTTTCTTTTCTCTTTCCCTCTCTCATGAAAACACTGGCTTTTTAATTCATACTATATTCATCCCTGTGTTCAGTTGACTGTCTCATTATAAGTACTCTACTTACTGCTATAACCCTACACAACTTAAATGAGTCTAGTACCCATTCTCCCGGATCTCACATTTTTGCTCTGTTAACTTTATTACCAATAGTACTTTATACATTTTCTTTTCTTACTCATTTTGCTTTCCCTGGCCCTAATATTTTCCTTCAAAGTGAAATTAGCCAGGAACAAGAAAATAGAGTAAGAAGAACAAAGTGACAGAGAAGACATAACACTTACTCATGAACAACTAATTAATCCCCAAGAATAGACAAAGAAACTAAGGAACTGATTAAACCCATCAAGATAAAATGATGACCAGACAGCAACAAAAAATTACAAACCAAACCAGTAATCAGGTAAACAAACTAAAAACCAGAAAGGGGAGCAGAACATTAGACAAGTAATTAAAGATCTCAAAACATATATTAGAGACCAACTTAATGAAGTAAAGGAAGAGATTAACAATATGAAGAAAACACTTGGAGAGGAAATTGCAGACATATGCAAAAAGATAACAGATATGGGGATGAACACCACAGTTCAAGAAATCAAAAATACACTCTCAGCAAATAGCAGCAGATTAGTAGAGGCAGAGGAAAGAATTAGCAATGTGGAAGACAGTACATCTGAAATCAGATAGTAGAACAGATTGATAAAAAGATAGAAAAAAATCCAGCTAGGATTTAGGGACCTGAATGACAATGGAAAATGCACAAACATATGTATTATAGACATCCCAGAAGAAGAAGAGAAGGGAAAGAGGACAGAAGGTGTGTTGGAGGAAACAATGGCTGAAAACTTCCCAAATCTACTGAGATGGATGTACATGTCCAGGAAGCACAACGCACCCCAAACACCATAAATCCCAACATGCCCACCCCAAGACATATACTTGTCAAATTATCCAATACTCAAGACAAAGAGAAAATTCTAAAAGCAGCAAGAGAAAAAACCATCACACATAAGGGAGGCTCCATAAGACTAAGTGCTGATTTCTCATCTGAAACCATGGAGGCAAGAAGGCAGTGGTATGATATAGCCAAAGTACTAAAAGAAAAAAATTTCCAACCAAGAATACTCTACTCACCTAAACTAGCATTCAAAAATGATGGAGAGTTCAAAATATTCACAGATAAACAGAAATTGAAAGAGTATACCAACAAGAACCTTGCCCTTCAAGAAATAATAAAGGGAGTTCCACAAGAAGAAAGGAAAAAACAGGAGAGGCAGAGTTGGAGGAGAGTGTAAGAGCACAAAAAAGACAAAAAGAGAAGGAAAAAAAAAAAACAGAAAATACGACAAACACAAGTCCAAACAAAATATGGCTAACATAAATAATTCCTTGAAAGTAATAACACTGAATGTCAATGGGTTAAACTCACCTATCAAAAGACTGGGACATTGGATAAGGAAATATGACCCATCTATATGGTGTCTACAAGAAACACAACTTAGACCCAGGGATTCATGGAGGTTGAAAGTGAATGACTGGAAAACAATCTTACAAGCACACAATAATCTAAAAAAGGCAGGAGTAGCTATATTAATACCAGACAAAATAGACTTTAAATGCAAAACAATTGTGAGAGACAAAGAAGGATACTACATATTAGTGAAAGGGACAATCTTCAAAGAAGAATGAACAATCATAAATATTTATGCTCCTAACAAGGGCACATCCAAATACATGAGGCAAACACTGGAAAACCTAAGTGAAAGAATAGATGCCTCTACAATTATAGTGGGAGATTTTAATACACCACTATCAATTTTGGACAGAACATCTCAAAAGAGAATCAATAAAGAAACAAAAACTTTGAACAGTATTTTAGAGGAGCTGGATCTAATAGACATATGCAGATCATTACACCCAAATACAGCAGGATATACATTTTTTCTCAAGTTCACATGGATCATTCTCCAACATAGACCTTATGTTAGGTCACAAAGAAAGGTTCGATGAATTCAGAAAGATCAAAATCATACAAAATAACATCTGCGACCACAGTGGAGTGAAGCTGGAAATTTGCAACTGCCAGAGGGACAGATTTCACACCAAGATATGGAAATTAAACAGCACACTCTTAGAAAAACAGTGGGTCAAAGAGGAAATCTCAAAAGAAACTAATAACTACCTTGAAACTAATGAAAATGATTACACAACATACCAAAACTTACGGGATGCAGCAAAAGCAGTACTGAGAGGGAAAGCCATAAATTCATAGCCATAAATTCATACATCAAAAAAGAAGGAAGTGCAAAAATTGAAGAACTAACTGCACATTTGGAGGAATTAGTAAAAAAACAACAAAGTAACCCCACAGGAAGAAGAAAGAAAGAAATAACAAAGATAAGAGCAGAACTAAATGAAATAGAAAATAAGAAAGCACTTGAAAAGATAAACAAAACCAAGAGCTGGTTCTTTGAGAAGATCAATAAAATTGACAAACCTTTAGTGAGACTAACAAAGAAAAAAAGAGAGAAGATGCAAATACACAAAATAAGAAATGAGAAAGGAGATATCAACACTGACCCCACAGAAATAAAGACTATCATAAGAGGATACTTTGAAAAACTATATTCCATCAAAAATGACAATTCAGAGGAAATGGACAAATTCCTAGAAACACATAAGCAGTCTGTATTGATGAAAGAAGAAATTGATGATCTCAATAAACCAGTCATTAGAATCAGTCATTAAAAACCTCCCAACTAAGAAGAGCCCAGGGCCAGATGGCTTTACAGATGAATTCTACAAAACATTCCAGAGAGAACAAACACCAATCCTGCTGAAAGTCTTCCAAAAAATTGAAACAGAAGGAACATTACCTAACTCATTCTATGATGCCAACATCACCCTAGTACCAAAGCCAAACAAAGACACCACAGGAAAGGAAAATTACAGACCAATTTCTCTAATGAACCTAGACACAAAAATCCTCAACAAAATACTTGCTAACCATATTCAACAATACATTAAGCAAATTATACACCATGACCAAGTGGGATTCATTCCGGGTATGCAAGAATGTTTCAACATAAGAAAATCAGTCAATGTAGTACACCATATAAACAGATTGAAGGGAAAAAATCACATGATATGATTATATCTATACATGCAGAAAAAGCATTTGACAAAATACAGCACCCTTTCTTGATAAAAACACTGCAAAAGATCGGATTACAAGGAAATTTTCTGAATATGATAAAGAGTATATATGAAAAACCCACAGCCAAGATAATTTACAATGGTGAAATCCTAAAATCCTTCCCACTCTCATCTCTTCTATTTAACATTCTCTTAGAAGTACTTGGCTTGAGCACTGAGGCAAGAACCAGATATAAAAGGCATGCAAATTGGAAAGGAAGAAGTCAAAATTTCATTATTTGCAGATGACATGATCTTATACATAGAAAACCCTGAGAGGTCTACAACAAAGCTTCTAGAACTCATAAATGAGTCTAGTAAAGTCGCAGGTTATAAGATCAATGAGCAAAAATCAGTAGCATTTCTATACACCAATAATGAGCAAGATCAGGAGGATATCAAGAAACAAATATCATTTACAATAGTCAATAAAAAAATCAAATACCTAGGAATAAATTTAACTAAATATGTAAAAAACTTATACACAGAGAACTATACAACACTGTTCAAAGAAATCAAAGAAAATCTAAATAAATGGAAGAATATTCCCTGTTCATGGATAGGAAGACTAAATATTATTAAGATGTCTATCCTTCCAAAACTGATCTACACATTCAATGCAAGCCCAATAAAAATCAACACAGCATTCTTTAAGGAACTAGAAAAAGTAGCTATGAAATTTATTTGGAAAGGAAAGAGGCCCTGAATAGCCAAAGACATATTGAAAAAGAAAAATGAAACTGGAGGAATCACACTACCTGACTTCAAAACATACTACAAAGCTACAGTAGTAAAAACAGCATGGTATTGGCATAAGGAGAGACACAGACCAAAGGAACCGAATTGAGAGTACTGATATAGATCCTCATATATATAGCCATATAATATTTGATAAAACCACCAAACCCTCTGAACTGGGAGAGAATGGCCTATTCAACAAATGGTGCCTGGAGAACTGGATAGCCATATGTAGAAGAATGAAAGAGGATTACCATTTCACATCCTATACAAAGATCAACTCAAGATGGATCAAAGACCTAAATACAAGACCCAAGACCATAAAGACTTTGGAAAGCAGTGTAGGGAAACATCTACAAGACCTTGTAATACGAAATGGCTTCATGAACTTCACACCAAAAGCACGAGCAGCAAAAGAACAAATAGAAAAATGGGACTTCCTCAAAATTAAAGCCTTCTGCACCTCAAAGGAGTTTGTCAAGAAAGTGAAAATGGAGCCTACACAATGGGAGAAAATATTTGGTAACCATATATCAGACAACACATTTTAAAAATGGGAAAAAGATTTAAGCAGGCACTTCTCCAAAGAAGATGTACAAATGGCTAAAAAGCACATGAAAAAATGCTCCAGATCTCTAGCTATCAGGGAAATGCAAATCAAAACTACAATGAGATACCATCTTACTCCCATAAGATTGGCAGCTATGAAAAAAATAGAAGACTACAAATGCTGGAGAGGATGTGGAGAAATGAGAAATGGGAACACTCATCCACTGCTGGTGGGAATGCAGAAGGACCCGGCCATTCTGGAGGACAGTTTGGCAGTTTCTCAAAAAACTACCCATAGATTTGCCATATGACCCAGTAATTCCACTGCTGGGTATATACCCAGTAGAACTGAAAACAAGGATACATATCGATATATGCACACCAATGTTCATAGCAGCATTGCTCACACTTGCTAAAAGTTGGAATCAACCCAAATGCCCATCAACAGATGAATGGATAAATAAAATGCGGTATATACATACGAAGAAATACTACTCGGCTTTAAGAACAAATACACTACAAACACACGTGATAACATGGATGAATCTTGAGAACTTTATGTTGAGTGAAGCAACCCATGCATTGAAGGACAAATACTACATGACCTCAATGATATGAAATAAGTAAACCAAGCTGCCTCAGAGAGCTAGAGACTGGATGATAGGCTCACAGGAAATTGGGGGGTAGAGGAAGGATGTAAGCTGACATCTACATGGGTGGAATCTATGATAAACTGGAGGTAACTATTTGTACAAGGAAGGGACAAAATGGGGGCATAGGGTTACCTTTGGGTGGGGTTTTGTGGGCTTGAGGGGGGCTAGGGATGGGAGGATGGGTAATATTGCCCAAGAAACTGGGAGGAGGGTGGGGCAACATACGAACGTAGGAGATTGTCATGTATTTGGTTGAGAGTATAATGCTGAGAAAACTTTTTCAAAAATATAATAAGGAAGGTTACCTGTTTAAGATGCTTAAAGGGGATAATCTGATGCAAGACAGGCTCCTAGGGATTATGTGAATGCTCATTTTGCCAAAGTGGGTTGTATCATTGGATAGAGACCCATATAATGAGAGTGAAGGTATACCCACATCCTGGGGAGGACTGATGCCCTCAAATAGAGGGAATATATCTCTCAAGAGAAATGGTGGCTCCCAGGGTATTAGGCAGTTGAGCATGTCAAGCCCTCAACACTGTTGCAAGTATCTCTGAACATGGCCCTTCAAGCAATGAAGATTGACAGTCACTGTGGGCCCTAAGGGGAGGGGGAAAGAGGTATTGAATAGATAGAACCAATGTAACTGTGTGGGCAATAGAAGTGTTTCACAAGAGTACGCAAGGATGGATATAAGACATGTTAAATTACAACAAAAATATATAGGGTCTGATAGGCTAAATTGTAAATCATAATGTAAAACATAAGATAACTAAAAATTTAGAAAATCATGTAGACTAAAATATAAACCACAATGTAAACCCAAATGTTACCTTGTTTGAAAGCTCTTCTCTCAATATCTGTACATCAGTTTGAGTAAATGTAGTGTGAATATGTAAAAAGATTATTGCTGTTGAAGGGAAAACATTTTATGTTGGACATGTGGGAGTACTGTATATTGTATATATAAACTACTGTGATCTAAACTCTTGTTAAGATAAGCTTAATAATTAGAAAAAAGAGAAGAAAAATATAGGACGTAGACACTGAGGAAAAGACATAAGTAGTTGCCTTGCCAATTTGCATACAGGGCAATACTTATTGCAGTGATGGAAGGCAAAACATAAAAAACTAAGCTTTTGCATTTTTAAATTTTTTGATACCCCAATTTATTCTTGCCTTAATTTTTCCAAATTAATATGTATTCTATATCTAACCTTTAAATTCATTGCTATATTCCATTTTACTATTAATGGAACCTGGCAATATATTGGGCTTCACTTTTCAGGAAGTTTTGGATCACAGAGAGGTTCAACAATGGCAGGGGAGGAATACTGGTGTGGAATGTTATTGGCAGGGGACACATGGTTGGCAGGGAATTCTCCAGGGCATATATCCAGGGTACATAAAAATTTTGGATATTTTCATAGTGGATACAATTAAAAACAACTGAGGGAGTGCTGAGTTCCTATCCAGGGGAGTTCTATCACAGTCCCTAAAGGAACAGCAACAATCACCCAAGTCCAATGGCAAAGACCAAAAAAGAAGAAAGGTCCAACAATGAGCCCCTGATACTAGTGACTATGCTTGTGAGCCTATGCTCCTGAAATAAGAACAAGGCCTAGAGCTGCAAGGTGCCTAAGAGTTCCCTCCTGAGAGCCTCCATGTTGCTGAAATATGGCCAGTCTCGAAGCCAAACTCAACATGTAAATTTGTTGCCTTCCCCCCAGCATGGGACCTGACTCCCAGGGATGAGCCTCCCTGGTGCCAAGGGATTACTACCAAGTACCAGTTGATGATGTAACTAGAAAATGACCTTGAAAATGACCTTGAATAAAACGGTCAACTCAGACCAGAATATCTCTATCTACATATAATACCAGGAGTTAAAAATGCTTTTTGACCTAAATCAAGGGGGAAATGGAAAGGACAAAGGAGTTTATATGGCTGTGAGTCTCCAAAAAGAGCCAGGAGGTTATCAGAGGGGTTGCCCTTATGCACACCTCAACAGAGCCCCAGAGACAGATAAAGTAGATAAAACCCCAGGTATTGGTTCTTCTGAGGGCTACAGAGACCCACAGGTTCTATGGTCATGGCAGATAGAGTTCAGTGTCATGTCAGTTGGCCATACTTTGGAGTTTGTGTTTCTGTGGGATGGAGCTGGACTCATATGTGATCTTTGTCCACAAGTCTCTCCTGTTACTTTTACCAGAACTGTAGTTGGTGCTGGGGTTTAGGATATACCCAGGGGACCTGAATCTCTGGACTGACCATGTGATAGCCAGGCCCTGAGCCTCAACAGACTTCAGCTCCTACACTCTGGTTTATTGGACTTTCCCCACTCAGCTAACATGGAGTTGAAGAAGGTCAACCACCACACCATGGAGCCAAGAGTGCCTACAACTGAAAGCAGGAGGATTGCATCCAGCATCCATGTGGAATCTAAGCCCCCTCTTGTTACAGATGTGGAATGGACACAACCATTCCAACGTCCACAGGATGGAGGAATAGACTATGGATTAGAGTGGACTTACTGATAATCTATTCATGAACTATTGTGATTAGTAATTGAAGAAAATGTGGCTTTGGTGTCAAGAAAGTGGCCATGGTGGCTGTTAGAGGTGGGGAATGGGAGGAAGAGATGAGATGTGGAGGCGTTTTCAGGACTTGGTGATGCTATAGGGCATATAGTTACCGGACATTGTATGTCTTCCCATGGCGCAATGGGTGGAACGTGGTAGAATGTGGACTATGATGTGGACCATTGACTGTGGTGTGCAGTGGTGCTCAGAGATGTGTTCACCGGATGTGGTGAATGTCTCATGATGATGGAGGGGATTGTTTTTGTGGGGGGAGGAGTGGAGTGGGGGGTGGGGGGTATGTGGGGACCTCATATTTTTTTAATGTAATATTAAAAAAATAAAGATAAAAAATTAATAATAATACCACGTTAGTCAGATGTGCTCCTAGAGGCTTACCTGTACCTTTAGCTACCATCCATTTGCTTAATATGACCCTTGATGGAAAAGTAGCAAAAAATAAGCTGCACTATATCAGGTACAATCCCACTTCTGAGATAGGATATGAGTTCTTGAAAGATAAAACTCTTTTGCCACCTATTCCCTTGTCCATTAGGATCATATTAGTTTCTGGGCTATTATGGTATAACAAATTTTCATTCTTAGGCTTGTTTCTTTATTTATTTTTCTGCTTTAATTTATTTTGTTCATTTCATTATCAGATATCTTCAATGGTTTGAAGCTGCATGTACCTTAGAAAATTTACTCCATTAATGTGTGTGAACCTGTTGTAATTATCTTTGGTGAATAGGCTCTTTTTTTTTTTTTTTTTTTTAGATTTATTTATTTATATAATTTCCCCCCCTCCCCCGGTTGTCTGTTCTTGGTGTCTATTTGCTGCGTCTTGTTTCTTTGTCCACTTCTGTTGTCATCAGTGGCACGGGAAGTGTGGGCGGCGCCATTCCTGGGCAGGCTCCTTCCTTTCATGCTGGGCGGCTCTCCTCACGGGCGCACTCCTTGCGTGTGGGGCTCCCCCACACAGGGGACGCCCTTGCGTGGCACGGCACTCCTTGCACGCATCAGCACTGCGCATGGCCAGCTCCACAGGGGTCAAGGAGGCCCGGGGTTTGAACCGCAGACCTCCCATATGGTAGACGGATGCCCTAACCACTGGGCCAAAGTCCATTTCCCGTGAATAGGCTCTTAAGTTAAGAAGTGACCCATCTCACTTAGTGTGAGTGCTACTCTTACTGGAGTCCTTTATAAGAGAATGAAATTACAGGAGACAAAAGGTGAGAAAACCACAGAAGCAATAAGCTGGTGGCAACTAGACCTGGAAGAGAAGGGGGAAACCAGCTGATGCCATTTGTTTTGCCACGTGACAGGGAAGTATAGAATTGGTGGCAGCAGTCTGCAGAAAGAATGTTTTGATGATGCCTTGATTTGGATATTTCACAGCCTCAGAACTGTAAGCTTGTAAGCTAATAAATCTCCATTGTAGAAGTTAACCAATGTCTACCATATAGTTTTCAGCACCCTAGCAAACTAGTTATATATATATATATATATATATATATATATATATATATATATATATATATATATATATGTAAACACTAAGTATTTGGTTGTTGTCCAAGCAACCTTCTAGTTCCAGACTATTCTCCCTTCCTTTAATTGCATTGAAGTCATCCAGTTTCCCATATTAATCAGCATAAAGATCCCTGCCCAGTACAGTCTCCTGTTCTCTATAAGTGAATAAGTACATGTAATATTTAGAGTAGCCATCTGTGATAGGCTAATGTGTCAACTCAGCCAGGTACTTGTGCCCAGTTGTTTGGTCAAGCAAGCACTGGGTTAACTGTAATACGAGGACATTTATGGATTTTAGACACCAGTGAATTCACTGCATAGATAGTTGATTACATCTACATCAATCAGGGAGATTGTCCTCAGCAGTCAGTAGAATGCCTTAAAAGGTGGAGTGATTCCAGAATTCAGAGGGAATTTCCCAGCTCAACTTTGGTCAGCCAACATCTCCTGGAAACTCATCAAGGACTTTCATTGGACTTTCATTGGAGACTTTGGTTTGCAGCCTACCAGTTGAACCTGAACTTGTGCATCCCCACAGACTTGTGAAAGACTCATAAAATCTCACACTGTTGACAGATATCTCTACTGATTCTGTTTTCCTAGAGAACCCTGACTAATACACCATCCACTCTCATCCATTGCTTTCTAGATTTATACAACCTGATTCTGGGGAAATGGTTGCATGCCTTAACCTCTGGTTTAAAATATCTTGTGCATCCTATATAGCACCAAAGCATGACAGAGTGATTTACCCTATCTGGAGTTATAGTCAAGCCTTCAGTTAGCGATTCCACCATTCTATCAGCCTGATTGCTGCCAAAAGAAATGACAATACTTACAAATTTAATGGAAGTTAGCCCATTTACATGTTTTCATTACTATAAAGTTAGTACCTTTATCAAAGGTAATTTGTTCAATGCTTTCCTCTTAGTTTTCAAAATATGATAGAGGTTAATTGTCCCATAAAGACAAATAATTTTCTCTAAGGATGGCTCCGGTATCCAGAGAATGGAGCCATTTCAGTTACTCAGCATTGGTCTTTGCAATGGGCTGGTTGAGTACTCAGTTGATATTAGGGATATGAAGTATTGTTGATTACATGCATGGCTTTTATCGCTATCCTGTAGCTACATTTCAGTGGGTTCATTGCCTAGTGCTTCTGTGAAGAGAAGTTGGATAATATCCACTGCTTTGGTCACTTTGTCTACTTGATATTTGAGAATTTGCATAGAAATGCCATAGCTCACCCTAACAAAAATAGAACAAGGGGGAATAATGCTCTAAATCCCCTCTCTTATTGCATCCAGCATCCATGTGGAATCTAAGCCCCCTCTTGATATAGATGTGGAGTGGACACAACCATTCCAAGGTCTGCAGGATGGAGGAATAGAATATGGATTAGAGTGGATTTACTGATATTCTATTCATGAACTATTGTGATTAGTAATCGAAGAAAATGTGGCATTGATGTGGAGAAAGTGGCCATGGTGGCTGCTGGACTAGGGAGTGGGAGGAAGAGATGTGATGTGGGGGCATTATCGGGGGTTGGAGTTGTCCTGGGTGATGCTACAGGGACAGTTACTGGACATTGTATGTCCTCCCATGGCCCACTGGGTGGAACATGGGATAGTGTGGGCTATGATGTGGACCATTGACCATGATGTGCAGCGGTGCTCAGAGATGTACTCACCAAATGCAATGAATGTTTCAAGATGATGGAGGAGATTGTTGCTATGGGGGGAGGAGTGGGGTGAGGGGGGTATATGGGGACCTCACATTTTTTTAATGTAATATTAAAAAAATTAAGACAAAATAAATAAATAAATCCCCTCTCTTCTCATTGCATTTACTCTGTCAGTATCTGCTGATCCAAACCAAATGGGAAACCAGAGGGAAGGGGCCATGAAAAGTGATATTCAAATAGGTTATCAACCAGGGAATAAAACATGGAAGAGAAGGCACTGAACCATATTGGATGGGGTAGACAGAAACTACTGTCATAGATGGAATAACAGTAAGAGTTATCATAGAAAACTTTTTACCTTTTGTTAAAAAGGTAAAATTTTTAATGTTAGTGCCTGGAATTTCATTAATTAGCATCATAAAACAAAAGCAAGCTTACTGAATTCAATTTAAATAGAAGAAATTGATAATGAGTAAAGGAAGACTTTTAAATAACAGAGAAATTAAGGTATAGTGTTTGTTTTTTTTTCTATTTGGGGATTAAGGTAAAAATAGGATACTCTGTTTTGCTCTAAAATCTTAAACCCTTCAACAACCACAGTCATCATTTATCTGTTATTCATGGATAAGCACTAACCATGCACCCTTTCATTATCTGAAGTGCCCCAGATCGGAAAAAGCCTGTCTCCACCTTACCTCTAAACCTGCTTCCTGATATGATTCTAAGTGGGGACCTTTTCTAGGTGTAGGTATTTTATGCAGAGCAGGACAGCGCACCTGAGCAAGACCTACTAGGTTCTTTCCCTGTACTTTTCCCAAGTGGAATGTATAATCAAAATTAGTTTCTCTTTGTTGGCTGCAATTTTAAGGGGCTGATGACAGATCCATCACTGCCTGTGTTTTTCCCTATGGTTGGAAAGTGCTTTTCCCCAGAAAGAAAGTAGCTGATAAGCAGAGAAATGCAGAGAACAGCAAGCTGACTTGAGTGCTAGTCCCCACAGGACCTGGGTTTTCCTTGCCAAAGCTCTTGCAGGTTTCTCTGGATCAGTCTAATCTTTTCCCCCTCCTGACTGTCTTGAAATTGTTATTTGTAGTCCCCCATTCAGATTTTTGCTATTAATATAAATACACTGTAAATGTTATGCCAAAAGCTATGGATCTAACATTGTTATTTTATGCTCTAATATGTGAAGGTTTCCAGATTGGGCAGCTGGCCACACTTAATATACAGCTGTACAGAAGTTCTCTAACTTATCACCTATTGTTTCCTGTTGTCAGTGATTCTTTAGCTTTTAGGAAATTTTTAAGGAAGATTTTTGTCATCACAGGATATTGAATAAATCTTGTGCAATTCAGTAGGAAGGGGGTGAGATTGGGAAAGCAATTTTTCTAACAAGCACATCGGAAAGAAAGTGAACAGAAGAGGTATTGGGATACAGCATGGTTAAGGAAAGACCTTTATTCTCAAAGACAGCTTTTCATTCATGGTGCAAAGCTTGACATACCTGTGGAACTGTATAGTTAGTCTGCAACTGTAAGATACTGGCAGTTGTTATAATAAAACCTGGGGAAATCCAGTAATTGTTCCACCTAACCTCTCACTATGCATCTCCTTAATGACAAAGTAAATGCTCCATTGTAAAGCATATACCAACTCTCTGACACCAACTCCATGAACAATATACCAGAAGAGTACATTGGTATCTGCTCTGTCTCTCTCTGCCAACCAATTGTGTCCAACCCCTATAAACCAAACAAATGTCAAGAAACAATTCTACCTCTGAGACTACGGGATTATAGATAACCTTGGACATAGTGATAAGAAACCTAAATGCAAGGTCCCTGTACAAAGGCAAAAATTTAACAACTTCTATGATGTTGTTCTTTAGAAAATTGAATACCCAATCTCACCCCAACCCCCCAACAAGAAAATTACCTTGATCTATGTCCAGTTAACTCTTCAGTGAGCTGTATGATGAGGAAATGTGATGCCTGGAGTTCTAGGACATTAAAAATAGCTAACAACTCAACAGAAAGCAAAATTTTCAGGGTGCATTATCTTCATTAGTTTACTTTACAGATTACTTTTTCAAAGATGGACTTGAATGACAAAGGAGGGGAATACTCAGAAAGGGATAAATCAGGGACAACCAAGTTTTTTTTTAAAGATAAAATTCAAAATCATTCATTTATTCAGGAAATGCAATTATCACTAAAAATCCTTAATATTTCAATGATCTTTCCACATTATAAAATATTCAGAACAGATATTATCTTAACTCTATACCAAGTCGTGCTGACATTCTTTTCAGAGAAATTATAGCCATTTCTTCCATTAAATGCTATGATATCCATTTTAATTGTGAACAAAGTACTTGAGCTAAACTACTTATATACTTAAGCAAAGTGACTTAACAATTTACAGGAGGAGGAAGAGGATTTTTTTTAAGATTTATTTTTTATTTATTCCCCCGCCCCCAGCTGTCTGCTCTCTGTGTCCATTCACTGCATGTTCTTCTGTGATTCCTTCTATCCTTATCAGCAGCACCAGGAATCTGTGTTTCTTTTTGTTGCATCATCTTGTGTCAGCTCTCCATGGGTGCTGCGCCATTCTTGGGCAGGCTGCACTTTCTTTCGTGCTGGGTGGCTCTCCTTATGGGGTGCACTCCTTTTGTGTGGGGCTCCCCTATGTGGGGGACACTCCTGTATGTCAGGGCACTCCTTGCGCACATCAGCACTGCACATGGGCCAGCTCCACAAGGGTCAAGGAGGCCTGGACAAGAAAAGAAAAAACTTGTAAGGAGCTCAGACAAATAAAAAGAACAAAGGACAAGCATAAACATATAAAAGACATGAAGACATATTACTATAGTTAAATGTGAATAGACTATTTCCAAAAAGAATAATATGCATGGTTAAGCATTTCTACACTTTTCATAGTAATAGCGAAATTGACTAGAGATGAGAGTTTGCACATAGAATGTGAGACATGTTTTTCCTAGGATCTTTGTTTTTATCATCATTTTTTAATCCAACATTTTACTGAAAAATTTACAAAGATATAGAATAACTGAAATGCTGTAAGGAACATCTAATTATATTTTAACTGAATTTATTAATTTCTAACATTATTTTACCTATACATATATCTTTTGAAATTTACAGATACAGATTATTTCAATTGTTTCATAAATAGTGCACATTCTTTTTTTAAAGATTTATTTTATTTATTTTCCCCCTTCCCCTGTTCCTATCCTGCTATTTTTGCTGTCTGTGTTGTCTTCTTTTTTGTGGAGACAGGTTCCTGTCAATTGCACCACCTCAGTTTCTGGTTCCTGTTGTGCTTCACCTTGACTGTCCCCTCATTTCTCTTTTGTTGCATCATCATGTTTCTGTGTGACTCGTGTGGGCACTGGCTCACCACATGGGCACTCACATGGGCACTGGCTTGCCATGCAGGCATGATTTCTCTTCGTCTTTTTCACCAGGAGGCTCCAGGGACTGAACCCAGGTCCTCCCATATGGTAGGCAGAAGCTCTATCACTTGAGCCACATCTGCTTCCCAGTGCACATTCTTTTTTCAAATGCAATCATCATATATACCTCTATGCATATATATATAAAATGTATAATGCTCTTAAAATATAGACATTTTTCTCAATATACCAGTTAAACATTTGAAACTATGTTGCAGAAATACTCACACTTCCTCCTTAAATACATTAGAACATATCTGATGAGATCAGGATGTTCTCCAACAAAATCATAACATCCTTCTCTTGGTCAAGGGAAAATGTCAACCTTAATCTTACTATACTCCAATTATTACATGTACACATATATACAATACTACATATTATGCTATATCATATACCTGTCTACATATTATGAAATATGATGATTAATATGCTTAATGTTCTGCTAATCCTTTATAGTTGAATAAATTATAATTTATCTAACCAAGAACATAAAAAAGATAATGATTTCAATACCTTATGAACATGGTATGCTAAGGATTTAAATCCAGTGACATATATAATAAATACAAAATGAGCTGCAAAGTAATTTGGAACTTTTTTCTTAGGGATAGTAGCACCAGTGCAGTAATTACAAAATGAAGGAACTTTTAGTATAGCCTATGAAAAATGATTAAATGTAGTGAAATCTTTGGGAACCAGGATTTTTACTATGGGAAATAAGAATTATAAAAATAGAATGGAGAAATATGGAAGTGTACTTTGAGGTATTTTGTTGATGTTTTATTGGAATTAGAAGAATTAGGATGACATTCTGAGTTCTTAAAACATATATTTAATTGCTGAGAAGTGGACATTGCTCAGCTAGTAGAGCATCTGTCTACCATATGCAGGATCTAGGTTTGATCCCCAAGAGCCTCCTGACCCATGTGGTGAGCTGGCCCATGTACAGTGCTGCTGCACGCAGGGAGTGTGCCGTGCCACACAGGGGCATCTCCATATAGGGGTGCCCATGTGCAAGGAATGCATCCCACAAGGAGACCCACCCAGCATGAGAAATACATGAAGAGAAGCATATTCCCTCAAGAGTCCTAACAGTTGCTTTTCCAAAGGGGAAAGTGGAAATGATATAAATTACAGTACAAATTCCAATATGAACTCTGTAACATTGTTGGCGGGATCATTTTATTTCATTGTGTTGAAACCTCATATTGGTAATGAAATCTCTGAAACTGAAAAAGCAAGAAAATACTTAACTAAATTCTGGATTTTCTAAAGTAAAAGAAATAATTAGATGAAATTAATATGGTGCAAAAATTTTCATACCTAAGGAACTTGTTACAACCAAATGTTAATTAGGGAAGGCAAAGTTTATTTTTAAATATTAGTTTGGGTAGCTAAATAAATGTATAGAAATTGTCTGAATTCAAAAAATGTGCATATGCACACACAGATCTCCAATGCCCTTATATGTAAATTTCTGCTATACCTAAAGCATGTTTGTAAACCTTGTACCAAGTTTTATATTAAAAAAATGTATATATCATCCATTTATAGCATTTCTGAGAGTAAAACAGAACTGTTAATAGCAGTGGAAGAAGTGGTATAAATGGACCTGTCTTAAGTAGATACAGTGTCTGTGGTCACATTACCTATATCCATATTGGCAGCCATCAGCAAACCTGTATTTTGATCTATGTCTGTGTCTATGTCTATGTCAATGTCTATATCTATATATCTATGTCATCTATCTATATCTATCTTTATCTAAATGTATCTATATAATTTTTATTTTTATATTTTTACATCTACATGTTTTTATTAATATGTCTATAGCTATATAAAACCATCTGTAGATATTCCTCTTACCTTCTTTATCTTAATTGCCTCCCTTCTTATCCTCCTATGCCTTGTTAACATTATCATTTCACTTTTCCTCTTCTTTAACTTTGATTTCCATTAACTCTACATTTCTCCATGTCATCCCTTTTCATGTGACCATATGCATTCTCATTTCCACCTGTCCCTTTAATTAGATCATTTGCATATTTGTAACTCTAACCTTAGTTATTTGAGAATGTTATTTTTATGTCAGCATGTTCAACACAGAAATTACCATTTTCTACCACATGCAAACACGCACAGAACTTCTTATAGATTACCCTATATTTTTAATACTATCATTGTTTCCTAGCTACCCAGTTTAAAATTGCCAAAATTAGGCTCTTCTTTTTCATGAAGATTACCACTTGCATTCATTATGAATAGGAACCTGTCACTTCTGACTTTGTTACTCACCATTTTCTCCTGATTTTCTCATTCTGTCACCTTAGAAATCAAAATCTTCTCTATGGATCACTACATATGTTATACACAATTTCAAATCAATAAAAATATTTAATCTTTTCCACAGTATACCCCAACTCTGTGCATAATTACTTTCCAAAAAATGTCCCCAGGCTCATGATCACATTTAATTGTGTTCTTCTGTAAAAGGTATTATATACCTATTCTGCATTTCTTCACTATTTATACTCTAGCATTCAATATCTTCTCTCTTCCTATTAACCACCTTCTGTCCATTCTTTATGAATAAGCGAAGTGATCGCATTACTAGTAAGTGTGCTTATATTGCTAAGAGGCTCACTGCTCTTTATTCATCTGCATTGACATTGATCTTTTAGCCATCTTCCAAGCTTTATCAAATAATATCATTTTCATATGGAGGATTTCCTCAAAATCTAGAAGCTAGAAGCAATTTGATATGACATAATATAGGCTCATGTAGATTTTCCAAAATTGGCAATGTCCCACTATGTGTCTTCTAAAACTTTCCATTGTTATTCATAGAAATAATTCCTCAAATAAATGTTACTTAAATTTTGGTAGAGTGGATAAATCCATACACACTTGAAGAAGGAAATAAAGTAATAAGCATATATATTGCTATTTGTATTTATACCTGAAATGAAAGAATCAAGTAAAATTCCAATTTTATGAAATCCTCATGGGATTTGTTAAATGAAATACATAAAATTAAGTTGTAGCCATTTAATATTATTTATGAATTCCAAGAAGAGATACTGATCATGTTTTTAAACTAGTCTATTCTTCTGGGAGTGATTCAACTTTGTATTAAATTTAGAGTGTCACTTTTACTTTATTAAATCAAGATTAGAGTTCTGATTTAACCATGTTATTGGAGTGTAACAGCATTGACTCCCACCCCCCTTGGTGAGCTGATAAAACAGACTCTCACATGGAAGTAGATTCACAGGACAACACAAAGACAGGAGGGAAAAAGACAGAGAACTTAGTTTTGATGCTGGAGACTGGGAAAGAGATGAGTCATTCACTTGACAGTTTACAGCTGACCTTGTGAAAAGACCAGAGCAGCTGAACCTGGGAAAGAAATGAGACCCAGGAAGAGAGACAAGACCTCCAGCCTGCAGCTGAGATCAAAAGAAGCTGGGCCCACAGAAACTTAAGAGAAAGAGGAAGACTGAACCCTTGCAGACATTGCTTGCCATCTTGCATCAAAACCTGGCAACAGACTATGGGTTAGAAAGTACTTCTTATGGTACCTTGAGCTGTACTTTTTAGGGCCTTGTAACTGTAAGATCCTACCAAAATAAATATCCTTCATAAATGCCAACAGATTTCTGGTACTTTGTATCAATACCTCTCTGGCTGATGAATACCTAAGTAAAATCTTAAAAAATCACCCAACTTTTCTATTGAGATTCTTGAAATGTAGGTTGATCAGCCTTGCACCAAATGGAACTGACAACTTTCTTGTGGCTTCAAAAATTTGAGTATTCTCCATAGTATTTAAAAAGGCCCAGAGTCACACAATAAAATATTTGAAATATGTAGGATACCACACAAAACTACTTGAAATATAAAGAAACAAGGCAAACTTCAACATGTAAAGGAAAAGAACATTTTTTAAAATATTGATACTAAGGGGACATAAATATTGGAACTATATGACTAAGAATTTAAAGCAGCAATTATAAAAAATGCTTAAATAAGGGCAAACATTTTTTAAATTAATAGAAATTAGAAAAACTGAGGAGAAACAGGAGGAATCAAAGTGGAATTTTGGACCTGGAAAAAGACATTAACTAAGTTTAAAAAAAATACAATTAGGCTGCAAAATAATATGGAGATTACAGGGGAAATGTCAGAATATTGGAGACAAATAAATGGAAATTACTGAATCTTAACAACTGAGGTGCAAAGTACCCAAAAAATATTTAAGTGAACAGAATCTTAAAGACCTGTGGGGCAATAATAAAAGGTCTTACATTCATATCACAGGAAGCCCAAAAGGATAGGAGAAAGAGTACAGTGAAGGGGAAATTGAAAGATCTATGGCTTTAATGTCCCCAGTTTAGGAGAAAGAAAAACAATTATCCTTTCCAGGAGCTAAAGGAGTTTTAACCAAGGATGAAACTGAAGATATACACACCGAACACATCATAATAAATCCTCCATATTCTAAAGAAAAAGGAAAACTTTTGAAAGCAACCAAAGATAAATGACATATAAGTAGGACCAATGTTTCAAATGAATGTGATTCTCATCAGTATCCATGGAGGCCAAAAGGAACTGGAAACAAATGTTTAAATAGCTGAAAGAAAATAATGGTTAATCCAGAATTTTTGTAAGCAAAAATATCCTTCAGGAATGTGAGGGTTAATTTCATGGGTTAAGTTGCCAAAGATATTGTGTCCAATTGTTTAATCCAACACTGGCTTACTTAGTTACTGTGAAGTTTTATTGTTGATGGGATTTGCATTACAATTAGTTAATTGCATGCATAATTAACAAAGAAATATTGCCTTTAGCAATTTGGGGTTATCTCCTCATCCATCTGTTTGAGGTTTTACAAGTGAGAATTGTGGGTTCTATCCCTGCCTCAACAGCAATGCAGGTTTTGCTGGAATTACCAGCCAGGCATTTTCCCCTGGGGTATTCAGACTAAGGGTTTCAACATCACCTTTTTTAGAGAATCCAGATAGGACTTTGCTCTGTGAGGTTAGAATTTCCAACCTCCCTGTTGTTTCTGGAGTATCCTAATACAGGTGATGTGGGCTCTGGGTGGGAGGCTCTTTGTCTCTTCAGAGATAACCTAAGCTGTTTAGCTTGTGGGTGTGGAACGGTAAGAGGCTGCAGTCCTGCCCTTAGTGACAATGGCAACAACTCCAGTCCCAGGAAACAGTTTAACAATGCAAGGGCTATAAACTTTAAGTATTTAGGGGAAATGCAAACCAAATATGCTAAAAGCTTATCTAGAATGTCTGGAGTCCATGCTAAAAGCTTACCTAAGATGTGGAAGATATATATGCTAATTAAAGCCTATTGAGAACTGAAACAAAGGGACCATTTGGCCTTTTCCTCTCTGTATAAAAGACATTTGAAAATCTTGTTCAGGGCTCGGGATTCAAACGGAAAGCTCCCGAGTCTGGCCAGCCATCAATAAACCATTTTTCCTTCTCAAAATCATTCCTGAGTCCTGGCCTCTCTATACGCAAATAATTGAACCTCTCTCAAATTCTACAACACAGGAATGAAGTGAAATCAAGATACTGTCAGATCAAGTAAAACAGAGGAATTCATTGCTAGCACACTGGTAACATAATGCCTAAATAAGTTATCAAAACAGAAGGAAAATGATACCAGAAAGAATACTGGAAAATCTTTGAAAAAAAGAAAGGCAATAGAAATGCCACATCTGTCTGAATATAATAGATATTATTCTTCCTTGAGTCCTTAAATATATTTTGGATGTTGAAGCACAAAAAAATATACTGTTGTCTCATCAGGTTGATAATGGATATAAACCTTAAAACCTAAGACAAGTAAAACCAAAAATGAGAATGCAGCTATCAATATGTTGGAAAAATTTCTACATTCCACTTTAAATGGTAAAATATTGATTCTAAAATGAATGAAAATTAAAGTATATAGTTGTGGTAAGAAAAATATCTTAAAATAATCCACCATAATTTTTAAACATTTTTTTAAAAATTCATTGAAGTATATCACTCATACATATACATAAACAATAAGTGTACAGTAATAGTTGTGAAATTACAAAACATATATAACATCATACAGAACTCACTGTTGTTAAACATTTTTAACTAATGATTAAAGAGCATTGTCAAAATATTACTATTAACCAAAGTATTTTCCCCAACCCACCCTATTATCTTTTTATCATTTGTATATGAACATACATAAACAATAAGTGTAGAGAAAAAATTGTGAACTTACAAAGCAAATATGCATAACATCATACAGGGTCTCAAACATTAACCCTCTGCTGGCACCTTGCATTGTTGTGAGATGCTTGTTACAAATTATGAAAGAATATTGTCAAAATCTTACCACTAATTATAGTCCTTATCTTACATTTGTTGTATTTTCCCCAACCCACCCTATTATTTTTTAAATATAGTTTTATGACAAGTTATAAAACAATCATGCACATGTGCAGAATTCGCAAATAGCCCTCTATCAATGCACCACACTGTGGGATACACCATAAATTTTATGTTCTAATGTACAGAACATGGTAATGTGAATGATCACTCCTATGTTTATGCTACATAATGTACGGTTGACCTTAAAATAGGAATATCATCTGGAATTATCCACTGGCTGCAATCTACTGCATGGGCCCTCAAAAGTAGAGAGCTTTCTGTAGCTGGTGGCCAAAGGGGAAGTCAGAAATATATGCTATATGAGAAAGACTCAGCACAATGATGCTGGCTTTGAAGATATATGTGGCCACTTGAGAAGAAATGCAGGTGGCTTCAAAGAGCCAAGTGAGGCCCTAATTGAGAACCTTCAAAAAAACAGACAAAACCATCTCTGAAAGGAGGTGAATTCTGACAAAAACTTGAATGACATTGGAAGCAGATTTTTGCAGAGAATTTCCAGCAAGAAACATAATCCTGAAGACCCCCTGATTTTGTCCTTCTGTGATTATGAGCAGAAAATTCAGGGTCATTGTACCTTGACTTTTGACCCTGAAACCTGACAACAGTGTGATAATTTGTTTTGGCTTAAATCACTAAATTTGTGATATTTTTAGCATATCAATAGAAATAGATGCAACAGTAATGCCTAGAACATTTTGTAAAATTATACAAAAACTTATATAAATTTTTTTTTAAATAGAGAGGAAGATATAATTTTTGGGAAAAAAATGATACTCACCGGGACACAGAGACTGATATGATCACAGACAGAGAATTTATTGAGAAGCCCTCCCAATGGAGGGGGTCTGAAGAACAGACTTCAGCCCAGAAGGGAGGTTTGAATTTATACAGAACTTTCCAAGGTGGGGAAATGATAGTCGGTGGGAGGAGGTCAAGGGTCTGAGTGAGGTACGGGGGCCAATAGGAAGCCCTAGAGGTGAAAATTTTGCCTTGTATGGCTAGAGGGTAGTGGGTTAGGGAGTTAGGTTTCTTGGAACGCTGAAGGAGTGGGTGTTCCTTTGATATGCAGGAAGGAAATATTTTTACCTCCCATTGACATGCAGTTAGTAAAGGACTTTATCTCCCTTTATTTCCATCTCTATGTGGTTTCTTCGTTCAATCTTTGGGGAAATGCCCTCAATGCATATCGGGGAACTGAGCTATAGCTTGTTAATTATTGCAAACCTCTAACATTCCTAACTCTTTATTTGTATATATATTGGGGGGCCTGGGTATTGGGGAATATGGTACTGGGCAGGATAGGAGGGTGAGGGAATTTTAGGTGTTGACTTGATCTGGCTACTTCTTGCTATCAAGGGGTGGAGAAAAGAAGTTCCCTTCCATCCTGTACAGTGGGCTGTGGTTTCAGATCTTGCAGGGGTTGATATTGTTGTTCACACAGCAGAAGGATGCCATTTATGTATTCCTGGGTTGTTGACTGTATGATTCGGTGTATGAATTGGATAAGAAGCTGTAAGAGACAAGGACCAAAAAGCAGCAGCAATACTATTAGTAATGGTGTTATAATGGGTGAAAGAATTGATTTTAAGGATGAAGAAAAATAAGAAAGGAATGAGGATAGCCATGATTGATTTCAATAGTTATTATTTTGGGCTCTCTGAACAATTTCTGTTTTCTTTCAAGACTTTAAAATTTTCTTCTACCTGACCAGTTCTGTAAATGTAAAAACAAGTTTCATTTATGATTGCACAAGTGCCTAGTACATCCTGCTGGATTAGGGACAGGGGTGGAGGGTTTGGGGTTATCTGTTATTGGTGCAGGGGAGACTTAAAATTTTCATCTCTTTTTGATATGGTTGAGTGCAGAAGGAGAGCAGGAAGGCATTGTAGTATTCAATTGTTTGGTCCTCTTTTGATGTTGAGATATTTTGGCTTCTGGTTTGGCAGCTGGCACTATATTTTTGCAGCAGAAGATCATGTACATGATCATGGGTGACATCTTGGATGGCTGTGTGGATAAATTGAGTTATTACGTGGACGATGTGAGGACCTGCTGATAGGAGGAGAATGAGAGCTATAATTGTGGTAAGGATAGGGATTAATCAGGAAATTAAGGATGGGCTGTGAGGTTATTGCCTTCAGGAGTCTGAGGAGATGGAATAATAAGATTATACATTCAGCATTAAACTTTAATGGCATTAATGGTTGACAGTGAAATTAAATGATTTGATGGGTTTACACACATAAAGTTTAGCTAGAATAGGTTTCATAACTGTTTTTGAGTGATTTTTTCATGGGTTTAAGATTCCCAACAAGCAGAGCTGCACAGACCAGTACAGTGATCTGAATGACCACATTTTTCCAGTTTATATAGTTTGAAGCATAGGCAACAATAATTTATTATTATGTCCCCTTTTGAGCTTGGAGCAGCTGGCACTTTAACTTGTATTTTAGACTTGGTCCATTGTTGTAAGAATTCAGTTACAAGGTTACAAGAGTCCCCTTGCAGTGTCTGCAGCACTGAAAGCATACCTTGCCTCTTCTGAGAGAGGGAGGGGACCAATGTAATCCACTTGCCATTGAGCTACTGGAGTCTGAGCTCAGCCAGTATGTCTTATCCAGAGGTGTAATTGTCACAGTCTTTGGAGCGAGCATGATGGACACTTGTAGGTGATGTTCATGAGTTCCTAGTGAATGACAGGCAATTGGAACTGCTGGCCTAGGCACCACAAGGTCTGGTATCCATGATATTTGCTTTTTCAATGGAGCCACTCTGCTGCTTTTTGGGTTTCAATGGTATGGCTCTGGATTTTCACAAGGGCATCTGCCTTAACAGTCCCAAGAGAGATGTTAGAAGAGGGGGAAGGGACATGATAGACAGTTACCTGTCACTGCTGGCAGGCGTTCCAGATGCTTTTCCACAGATTTTCTTCTCCACAGAGGACAGCTCACAACAGTTCATTGTTCTTGGTTTGCACTTTGGTTTCTTCTCACAATTGTTACTAAAACACAAGTAGTATTTGTTTAGAAAGTTGCCTCTGCCACAAACTCCACCCAAAGCCAATATTGGTACTGGCTACATCCAATTTACAGGGTAAGTTAAGATCCACTCCTTTACTGCTTGAACCTGTTTTATTTTTTTTATTGACTTTGTAATAATATTACATTAAAAATATATATATGAGGTCCCATTCAACCCCACCCCCCCACCCCATCTCTCCCCCCCCCCAAGCAACACTCGTTCCCATCATCATGACACATCCATTGCGTTTGGTAAGTACATCTCTGGGCACCTCTGCACCTCATGGTCAACGGTCCACATCATAGCCCACACTCTCCTCCATTCCATCCAGTGGGCCCTGTGAGGATTTACAATGTCCGGTGATTGCCCCTGAAGCACCAGCCAGGGCAGCTCCATGTCCCAAAGATGCCCCCACCTCTCATCTCTTCCTGCCTCTCCCCATACCCATCAGCCACCACGTCCACTTTTCCCAATCCAATGCCACCTCTTCTATGTGGATATTGGATTGGTTGTGTCCATTGCACCTCTATGTCAAGAGGAGGCTCAGATTCCACATGGATGCTGGATGCAATCCTCCCACTTTCAGTTGTAATCATTCTAGGCTCCATGGTGTGGTGGTTGTCCTTCTTCAACTCCATCTTAGCTGAGTGTGGTAAGTCCAATAAATCAGATTGTAGGTGCTGGAGTCTGTTGAGGCTCAGGACCTGGCTATCACATTGTCAGTCCAGAGATTCAAATCCCCTAAAGCAGCCTGCTGGAGGCAGGCTTTCATTTCCATAAACAACTCTTTCTGATTAACACATATAATGGTTTTAATATCTGAGCAAAATGAGGGATGAAGGGATTTCAGTATCCCAATAATATGAGAAAACATTATATTTCATCAGTTAAAACAGAGGGTACAGTTTTTATTTTACTTAACACCATTTAAGAATGTGATAGACAGGACTTTGTAGCTTGTCCTAATTGTTTGCCTACCTCAGCCTCTTAAATAAACCAGTTGTTTTATTTTAGGACAAAATTATTATCTTTTTCCTTAACAAAACACATTCTATACATCCTACATAGATAAGTTACTAAAATGATTTTGGAAACTGTCTTAAAGCAAATTTTTTATAACAAACAATTATCATGATTACATTGATTAGCAGGTATTTTATTTTAGCAGTGCAGGAAAAACTACTTTTCTCATTTTATGAAAACTCAAGATTTCCAATGGAATTAAAATTATTTTTTGCTATTACTACTGTAATATGCAGATTGTGGTAGCTTTTAATCAATTCAGTTTCTGTTTAACAATGATTTTTGTAATTAGTCATTTGAATATTTCAGTTAAAGCAATGCTTTTACAAACTTTTTATAACTATTCATAACTGCACATAGTATAGTTATTTCATTTCAAGACAAATTCTACCCTCACAGAACACATTCCCTTACTCAATGCTACCACAATACCTTTTACAACTTGCCATATGCATTCAAATTTTGTCTTGCATACTTTCATTCAGATTTTATGGAAATCACCCATTTATCTTAGGGCAAAACATACTTTCTTGAACAAACAACAAATTTGAGTCAGCACTCCTACAAACTTCACTTTTTAAAATATCTTACATTTCATTCTGTGAAGAAAAATACACTTCATTTGAGTTAGGCAAGAAGCATCTTTTATGAAGAGATTTGTAGCAATTTCATCAGTCAAGACTTACAATTTTTATCACTTTAAAGATTTTATTAGCATTCATACCTATTTATTAATGTAAGTGCTTGTTTAATTTTTGGCCATTTGAATAGAGTTCTTTTAGGAATTAATATTACCATCTGGAGGTATTAAAATATACACAAGCAGTGAACAAACAGACAAACACAAAAATAATTAAAAATTTGGAATACCTGTTTTTAAAAGAGGACACATTGGATTACGGAGGTAGACAAGGTTAGGTGCCTATAAAGATGGCACTCCTTAAAAGCTGGTGGGAACAGCATATATATTCTTTTTTAAGTTATTCATCTTTAGAGAGAAATTGCAACAGACACTTAGCTTTGTCTGAAGACACATTCCAAGCTGTTCAATGATTGGCACTCATTCGCTCTGTCAGATGCTCCTGGTGAACTGGCACTCCTTGGGCAACTGGCTTCACTCAGGATTAGAACACTAAGTTGGAAATTCTCTTCGTTTTCACCTGTGGGAGTGATCAGAACTACAGAATAAAGGTTTTTTTTACACCTTGGTTTTAATTGTACAATTTCTAGCAATTTTGACTTATTCAATAGGTGACTCACCATCAGCAAGCAAGCCTCACCTTTGCTACACAGCAGAGTACAGTAGAATATAGAAGTTGACTGAGACTGGCTGAGACTGCCACCTTATTCTATAGACATGTTTTTAACTGTTTAGAAAATGATTTTACCAGGAATTTAACATGTCTAATATACTTCTGCACTTGATCCAAAATAGAAAAGATAATGTTATAATTATTAGGCATATATTTAGTACAGGATAAAAGTACAGCACTTAATATTAACTAATGTATTACTTAATGCATAAGGATTCAGAGTTGCAATTATTAGTTTTGAGTTTCAGGTTTGTAATACTTTACATGTTATCTCTCCATGAGAGCAGACCATAATGCCAATTGTGTTTAAGTTTCACTTACTGTATCCTGGTATCATGGCTCCACTTAGCATGTTCTTCAACGCAGTGAGCAAGTCGCAGCATCCTTGATCTTAGAGAGAATTTCTAGTATTTTACTAGCCTGGTGCATAGTGCTCTCTGGCACTATGGAACAGTGCCAGTCTGGAGGTGATATCCATTGTACACTTGGCTATACCGAGTCATTATTGGCTGCTGCAGGAGCTTGAAACTGCAATGTAGTTTCCATCGACTTCAGGAGCAGAACCAGAGGCTGATATAGCTAATATTTTTAATTGAGGGGTCAGTGACCAGCCTAGCCAATAACTCACATGGAGAGGCCACCTGTAATGTATTCAAGACCTGGTTTGAATGCACAAGAGTTTGACAATGTTAAAGTTTATTCCTTGTTTTTATATATATTTTAAACAACTTAATGCAACACAAATATCAAATGACTGTTTACTTACACAATTTTACTTGAAGATAACAGTAGGTACTTTAGTAATAGAAGAAAAATACTATTTTTCATTGTTAAAATGAAAATAGAAGATTTCTAGTAGAATCAAGATAACTTTTTATTACCATTTACTTAAATATGTACTCTGCGGTGGCCTTCAGACAGGTTTTATTATCATTAACTTATTTCTGCTACCAATACCAACCTAAGTTTTAGTTAACAATGACTTCTAGAACTAGAACTATTTAAACAATTTCAGTTTGGCAGATGTTTTACAACCTCCTTATAATTGACTATAACCACATTGACTAGCCACCTCATGTTTAAATAAACTTATTAAATTACAATTACCAAAGAAATTTATTTATTTAAGAGAGCATATCTACAGTCTTTTTCCTTTAGCCTAATTTCACCAATGTGAACTTACAATTTTCATTACTCTAAAGATTTTGTATATATAATGTTAATTTAGTTTATAAATTAACTATGGGAGATTACACTCAAGTTAAATAAAATTGAAACCATAATAGTTTATGCAAGGAATGTTCTCTTTTTCCCTTACAGGAAGCTAAAAACTTCTTTAAGTTATGAAAATTAATAATTTAAAAGCATACTGACTGCCAGGTTTTAAAACACATTACACAATTACTTAATTTTTAAAATCATAACACAGGAAAGATCTCTCCATAGTTTTTATGGACTTTACTTACTGAAATTTGTTAATAGAGCCACTAAGTACCTTTATTTTGTTGGAAAGAAATCTTCTGGAAGAAAATAAGGCTCACCAGATTGTGGAGAAGAGAAGAATTTATTCTCAGTCTTGCAAGAAGGGGCGCAGAGCCAGATATGGCTGGTGCCCCAAACAAAGAAAAATGACACAATTTATACCCCTAAGCCTAGCATGCAAGCTTTTCCTCTGTTTTTCCATAGATTGGATACTTCAGAAGTTACAGCTTATCTGAGATTTAACTTTCCCATGCAAAGTTTGTGATTTAACTGCTTCCTCTATCACATTCCAACCATTTTAGTTTTTACCTGCTCCCCTTTGTCAAATAAGGAATAGAATTTAGTGCTGAAATGGCACCGACTTAGCTCCTTCTTGGGCATCCTTCCACTGCCCATAGGACTGGCCTAAACTGGTCTCCTCCACTGCTGTCCAACCTGGGAGTGGGAGACTGAGGCAGCAGGCCGCCAGGTTACATCAACATTTTTCTTATGTGAAAATTAACCTAATCTTTGTTTTTTTACATTTTATGGCTGACAAAAGATTTAAACTGGGAAATTACCAGGCAAACTGATTCTTAATTCCCTAGCCTAGTAGATAGGTTTAATCTGCTACACCTAGTCTTGCCTTTAAAGCTCTTGCAAAGAGGAGGCCCTTTCCCAATTGTTTCTATAATCAGATTTCTATGACTTTTTCATCCTGCTTAGTTTAATTTGGGCTTTAAGAATATTTATTTACATATATAACTGCATATTTAATTAACAATTTGAATAGAGCTCTTTTAAGAATTTTCATTTGTTAAGTTGATATTATTATCCTGATGTATGAAGGCATACACTGAGCAAATGGGCAGACACAAAGTTAGACACAGAAACAATACTCATTGATATTATTTATAATTTGCATTATTTTATATACTGTTTAGCTTAATTTGGGGTTCCGAAATATATATTACTTATAACTGCATATTTAACCTCAACAATTTGAGCAAATAGGCAGACAGGAATAGTTTGACACAACAACATAACTTTAGTTACTTTAAACTTCTAATTCTTACAAAACAAGTGTGACTGCAAAACATTTCAAAGACTTTTGAAACTCTTCTTAATTTGCACTATGACTGTGCAGTTTTATACTATGACTATGCAGTTTTACACAAGAATTTTCTTTCTTAATGGATTGTAACCAAAATGTTCTCAATGCTTTAGCACTATTTTTTTGTTTCAGAACTTTATATTTTACTTTGAATTTAGCAGAATTTTGGATAAGCAACAAGATTAATTTTATATATATTTACTGAAGCTATTTGAAGCCTAAGGGAGACAGACAGGTTTCTCTCATGAATTGCCACTCTTAGGAACACTGACTGTCAAGACAGGAGACTTCTCCCCCTCCACCCCCCTTTTTGATTTTTGGAGATAATAAAACTCCAGTGGTCATTTAACCTTATTCCATCAGGCTGCAATTTATTTAGTTTACACTTGAATTCATGAGAGAAAGGGTTACTAATACCAGGAGAGGAGACAGTAATGTCCCAGCTCTTCTCAATTATGAAATGACCATAGGAAAAGGCAAAGGGTGAGGTTAGGTGTGAAGTAACCATAAACAAAGGAAAGGTTAGTTTAGAATTTACACTTAAATAATAGTTTCAGGCTAAATTCACCCAGCTATAATTTCAGTTATTGTCTTTCCACTGTTTTATAATATAAATGCATTTATAAATGATTTTAACTCTTAGTTATACTTTTTATTAATTTTTTAAAAACTATTAATTTTATAACACCTTTAAATACTTTTCATTTGACTTATAACATAATAAATGAACTTAACAATTACTTTAATTTTTCCTTTAAAGTAAAAGAATAAATTTCTTGCAGTTAGTTTGAAATAAAAAGCTACTTTCAGGATTTGATTTCTAGAACATAAGTGTTCTTTTAAAAGAGGTAAGACTCTTCTTCAAACAATGAGGAAATGATGAGGTTAAAGCACAAGAAGCTATTGATAAAAGATTTTCTTTGTATATTGATCTTACTCAATTTTAATCATAAAAATTTTCCTTCCACAAACCTTCTACACTTTCAGTATTCATTTAGGTTTTGTCCCACACTCTACTCTTTCCAATAATCAATCATTTTATCTTAGGACAAAATCATCTTCTGTTTCCTTAACAATAAAAACACACTCCATATATCCCACATACTAAGTTACCAGGCAAACTTCTTACAACATATAATTGCAATTAATACTAACAAGCTTGTTAAAATAATGAACTTTTCTTCACTTTAAATACTTAGTAGCATGTAATACCAGAAACAATTTTTTTTGGAAGCAAGTTGGCAGGGGAGACTGGCTGCCGAATAAGTTTGTTATAAAATTGACTTTTATTATTATTATCAGTTCAGTTGTTGTTAAATAATGACTTTCTGCAATTAGCCATTTAAATACCTTAATTTAAACAATGCTTTGTAAAACTTTTATAATTATTTATACCCTTAAGACAAATTTTACCTTCACAGAACACATTCTCTTACTTAAAGTTACTACAATACCTTCTAAGAACCTGGGCAGAATGCAAAGTATTTTGACTTTGACACCCTAGGGAGGGAACTTTACTGCATTTATTCTGATTCTGCTTTTTACCCCCTTCACAGCAGTCAGTCGGGTGCACAACAATCAAACAGGAATGCAGCTTATGAATAGAAGGTGTGGACTCACTGGAAAGGGGCAAGCCACTCCCCCCTTTCCAGCTTTCAGGCCAAAATGGGCAGACAGAACCTACTCAAATTCAGCAACTCTCCAGGGGACCCAGCCACCCTGACTGGGGCAGCCCCAACAAACTTGGGTGCATGGCACAGACACAGATGGCCTCCAAGCCCCGGCAAAGGGCCAGACCAGAGACAAGACAGCAGAGCATGCACAAACATCTAGACTCCACAAACATCCAGACTCCTCAGTTTTGCCCCATAATTATTTCACCCCCTTGCCAATGGCAAGGGAGGGCTCCAGCTCAGCTGTAATTCTACTTTACATAAGGACACAACTCCAACATTAGCACTGAGCTGACACAGACAGAAGCACAAAGGTCACTAATCTGACCCACAAGTTTATATATATTTTCACCATGGCTGCCCCCACAGCCATCACAAACCTCAGAACACTTAACATTTGGTATAAAGCAAATTCATTCACAATTTAGCACCATAACAAAAGATTTCAGCTAGACTTTTTCCACTGTTTAAACTTTACACCCAGACCAAGCTCCACCAGAAAAGCCGATCCATTTTCCTGTAACCAAGTTTTGTTTTGTTTTTTAATCTAGACCAATTTCCAGGACATTAGGACTTGAACCTATAAATAGCCCTTCCTATTAAAATCAAGACACCACTCCTTTAGTGGATATAAGTAAGACTAGTACCAGATTCTAACATGCAGTTAGACAAACCCAAAACACCAGGGCTTTTCCCTGGTTTTTCTCCTTTTCCCAAGCCTAGAGAGAATGGCTTCCCCCCAACCTTCTGGGGCTACTAGGGTTCTCTCGGGAGGTGATCAGCCTCCCCTTCCTAGCAGTTAAAGCTAGGGCCTTCCAGACTGTGCTCACCCAGGAAGTCTTACCTTCTTCCATGTTTGGAGTTCTTTTTCGTTCCCAGAATCTTTCTCTTCAGACCTTCCATTGCCCTCGATTTTTGTTGGGAAGATTCTGGTGGAGCCCACATCTTTTCTGGATTAAATTTAATCCAGGGGTGCCCAGATTTGGGGTTCACCTGAGTCCTCTCAGCTTCCTCGGGGATTTAGAAGGGGCAGCAAAATGCTACCATCTCTGGCCTTCGTTTGTTGTCCCTTCATGGTCGCCAAAAATGTTGTAGAATTTGAGAGATGTTCAATTACTTGAGTATAGAGAGGCCAGGACTCAGGAATGATTTTGAGAAGGAAAAATGGTTTATTGACGGCCAGCCAGACTCAGGAACTTTCTGTTTGAATCCCGAGCCCTGAACAAGATTTTTTAGTTCCTTTTATACAGAGAGGAAAGGCCAAATGGTCCTTTTGTTTCAGTTCTCAATAGGCTTGAATTAGCATATATTTCCACATCTTAGTAAGCTTTTAGCATGGACCTCAGGCATTCGATAAGCTTTTAGCATATTTGGTTTGCATTTCCCCTGAATACTTAAAGTTTATAGACCTTGCGTTGTTAAACTATTTCCTGCTCACCAAGGGCAGGACTGCAACCTTTCATCATCCCACACCCACAAGTCACAGATAGTTTAGGCTATCTCTGAAGAGACAAAGAGCCTGCCACATCAACCTGACCTGTGGATCAGTTGAACCAAGACCTGAGGAAGGGAGTGGGAATGAAAAGGGACAAGAGACACAAAAAATGGAGACAAGCACAGGATTCTGATCAAGTCTCATTTATTGAGGGTCAATCAGGGGTATTTATAGCCAGGGATGAAGGAGGTGGTACATACTGATGACAACACATGTGTCAGTAAATGATTGGTTAACTAGATTTTGATTCTCATGCCACACGCATGTGCCGATGGTTATTTGGCAACGTAGGAGGAAAGACTTTCCTGCTCTTTAGGGAGTGCCCAATTGGAGCCCAGGGGAGTGGCATAAGAATAGAAACTTAATTGCTTCATCGAGGGTGGGGAAAGGGAAACTTAACCGGGTTAGTATCTAAAAATAGTGCTTAGCAACAAGATGGCTAATACAACACCTGTGCCAGAGGCAGCTTCCCACAATTGTGGGTAACCACTTCACAAATTACCATTTATTAAAAAGGCCATCATTTGACACATTGTACCACACTGCCTGCTTGCTTATAAATCAGATGGTTGCATAATTGTGGGTATGCTTTCAAACTCCTTAGCCTGTTAGGCTAATTAATTCATTTACCCTTGTGCCACTAACATGCTAATAAATAGATCCTGTAAGAGTTCTTCATACTTGGTGACTTAATCCTGCCACTCCGTTCTTCTAATTTAAGTTTGCTTTCACTCTTCTTGGCCCATTGGTTACAAACTTAGAATTTATTTCTTAATTACTGATGTTAATAAACCCTGCACTCCTAAGAGGAATTATATTTAATTAAATACATGAAAAAATTTGGAGTTAATGGAATTTTAACAATTATATTCTATATGATATATGCCACCATTTATTAAGATTTCTTTAACTTCTTTCAATAATACTTTGTAGTTGCCAATGTAAGGGTTTTAAACACATTTTATGACTGTTATTTGATAGCTTCATTGGTGTTGTAAATTGTACCTTCTTTAAATTTTATCTTTTGTTTGTTTCCAGAATATGGAGATACAAATGATTTGTTATTGACCTTCCAGCCAATTTGTAATGAGCTATAGATTATAGGTTTTGAAATTTCTAAATGTAACAGTTACATTATTTGGAAATAGTGACAATTTTATGTCTTCCTTTTTATGTGCTATTACTTGTATTAATTTCTGTACAACTGAGTCACAACCGTACAAATGAAATAGCAATGATGGCAGCAGTCATTCCTGTATTGAATATCAGGTGGAAAGTTTTCAAAATCCCAACATGCTTATAATGTTGGAAACAAGTTTTATTATAGGTATTCTTTGTGAGATTAAGGATAGTCTATTTCTAGCTTGCTAAAAATGGTTTTTCACTGATTGGGCTGGATTTCGTCAAGTGCTTTTCCACATCAGTTGAGATGATAATGGGTTTTTCTCTTTTATTTCTGTTAATGTAGTGAACTACATTGAATGCTTTTACAAAAGTTAAGCAACATCATATACCTGGACTGATTCTCCTTTTTATTATTATCCATTTAGTATTTCTCTAGGTTCACATTTTGTTGTGGATTTTGCTTCCAGGTCCTTTAGAAAGAATGTTCCCTTAGTTTCCATTCAGGGCGTTAGCTTCCTAGTTTACTATTCTATAGAGGATTCTGTCCAACATTGATAGTGAGTACTCATGAGCTAGAGCTCTATGATATAAACGTGTTATACAAACCTAGCTTCCTTCCATTGTAGTTTATATATACATTGGACTTTACAATATTTTGAAATCTGTAGGTGATTTCTTTTTTTCTTTTGTCTTTATTTTTTAATGTTACATTCCAAAAATATGAGGTCCCCATATACCCCCCACCCCCCTTACCCCACTCCTCCCCCCATAACAACAATCTCTGTAGGTGATTTCTTTAACCTCCAACTAATGTATACTTTTCATAAATCTTCCACGTGATTTTGAAAAAGTGACAATTATAACATTATTAGGTGCAGTGTTATATTTATGCCAATTAGATAAAATGTGTTACGTGTACCTTTCACATCTTCCATATACTCACTTAGTTTTTGTTCGTGTGTTCCAAAAGCTATGAATAAAAGTAGGTTTAAGGTTTCTTGTTAGCATTGTGTATTTCTTTTGTCTCCTTTTAGTTTTGACTTAATTTATGCTTTGTATGTTTTGAAGCTATGATGCTGGCTATGATTGTACATGCATATATAAAATAAATCCTGAAAAGGCCTAAAAGGATTGGCATTCCAACTACAACAAAACTCTTAAAGCCTAAATCTTAGCTTCTAAGTAATTTTACCCATAAATATGATATGGAATTCTTTGGAGAATCGGCTGAATCAGGCCTGGAGTAGGGAAAATAAAAGATAAACTTGGAAATAAACTAGCATTGATACTTTATTCCATGAAGTTTACCTTTTCAAACTCAGTAAGGTAGATTTTTTAAAGAATCTATAAATTTTACTTCTAAAACAACGTAATTTTATTTCCATATACAACAGAGAAACTATAGTGGTGGACAGGTAGTTATAATTAAGAAAACGTTGCTTACAAGTTTGAAAATATAAACTTTTTAAAGTTGAGGTTTTAATAACATGGAATAAATTATAAATGCTTTTTTAAAAATCAACAAAGCTAGATCCTCATCTGCTCCCGGCGGCGGCGGAGGGGTGACCCCGAGCCCGCGCCGGCTGACCGCCCCTCCTCTCCCGCAAGCCGCCCCGCGCTGCAGCGCCGCCCGCAGCTTTACTCCCAGGCCCCGCAGCGCTCGCAGCCAGAGGGGGCGGCCGCGTGGCGGGCACCGGCGGCGCGCGGAGGGCGCCCGCACCCCTTCTCCTGCACTGCGGCCTCCTCGCGGGAGGCAGGACTCGGGGACGGCGCGCGGCGGGGACGGTGCGTGGCGGCGGCGAGCGCGAGTCTTGCCCCCGAGGAGCTCCGAGCCCCTCGCGCGGGGCCGCTCCCGCCGGTCGGGCAGGGGGATAGGGGGGAGAGCAGCAGCTGCGGCGCAGGCGAGGGCGCAGGGGCCGGGCGCCCCCGCAACCTGGGGGAGCCCCAGAAGTGAGGGCTGGGCTGGAACCCGCCATCTGTCCCAGAACCCGCCATCTGTCCCGGAACCCGCCATCTGTCCCGGAACCCGCCATCTGTCCCGATCCCGCCGCGGCCGCAGCTGAGGCCGGATCGCGGCTCTAGGTTTGGGGTTCCCCCACCCCCATCCTGGCCCGGCCCGTGCCTCTCCAGCCCCCAGGGCGGGGCCTCCCCTCAGCCCCCCAAAGGGGCTGCCCAGCGCTGCTGTCCTCTGTTGGAGCTAGTCCCTTTGCCTCCCCGTTTCTGTTATTTTCTGGGGTTTTACTTTGCGGGAGGGCGCGGAGGAAGGTGGTTTTCTTCCTTTTGCCCGCGCGCGCGCCGTTTCCTGTCCCAAGACCGGCTTGGGTGCCCCCTCTGGCAGGAAGTGGGCCGGGTGCTCCTGCGTGGCTTCGCATGCGGTCGGGGTGTACCGGGTTCCGGCGCCTGCAGGAGCGGCCTGCGCCCCTGTGCCCGCGCCCTGGCCCTCAGCCCCCCTGGGGGCCTGCAGCTGCCCAGTGCACGCCCGTGCAGCGTCACCCCCGGGCCGCGCCTGGAGTGGGGGCTACAGGGACGGAACCAGGGTGGCCTCACTCCTGCAGCCAGGCCTGTGGGCTGGTGAGTCCCTGGGGTGGCAGCCTTGGGGCAGGATGAGGAGCCTTCAGAACAGGAGAGAAGAAGCTGATTAGCGCCAAGGGTCCAGAAAAACAGTAAAAATAAAAAATCAACAAATCTAGGTGACAATAGTTGAGGAATACTTATTTAAAAACTGCAAAGGTACATCTTTACAGAAATATAATGCCACATACACTTAAGTTGATATGAATGTGTCAAATATATTAAAATGCCATCAGGCAATTATCATAGATACATAAATTAATTAGCTCCATTCTTATAAATTTATTTATGAAAATTTTATGCCCAGGAAAATAGAAAAGACGGGAATTTTAACTTTGAGGACTGGGTTTATATTTTCATGATGACCACAATGATATTGTCCAGATATACCCACAGTGTTGATTTGATAAAATACTATAACCAATATTAATAAGCATATTAAAAAATATATTTAAATTAATGAAAGCTAGATTTTCCTTACAGTTAAGCTGTTTTGGCATCAAAGGAAATATTTGAAAAGGACAAAACATAAAATCCAGGAATAAGATACATGAAAGATATTAACAATATGAAATAAAGTAATCACATTTCTCTTATCAAATGTTTAATTCAAAATTTTATAGCAGTATTTAACATTTAAATTTGATAAGTCTACTAAAATGATTATAAACACTAGATATAATAAGTAATTTAGTCCTAATTTGATTTTTCCTCTGACTTTCTGTAGTTACACTTTCCAACACATTTTGAAAAGCAAGATTTTATTAAGCAATTCTACTTTCAGGAACATATTATAATGATTGCTTCACATATCTTCAATGCATAACTAATTTGGGATATTTGAGCACCAAAATTTATCTACATGATATAAAAATATATCAGATTAAGGAGGCAGCATTTTGTAGTTATTAAGAGAGAACTCTGATAGCTGCACATCTGTAGTGTCACATTTATTCCATGCTTGGTGATCTTAGAAAAGAGTTGTGAGAAAATAAAAGGAGATAAAAAATATAAAATCCTTAATTCAGTCCCAGCTTATACAAATTTATTAGTAATACTCAGTTAATAACCATATGTAATAATTATAAATGTTATTGATATTATTGTTTATTGTTAGTGTTGTATGGTTATAAAATAGTACATCATGTGGAAAGATATTAAAGAAATCCCCCAGAAAAAATGAGTTGCTATTTCAGAAAGAGTGTTCTTTGGATATAATGCTTATGAAAAAGGAATGTGTGAGACCACAGATGGTAGTGCACGTAGATTTATTCAAAATAGGGAAGAGGGCAAATTCTATCTCTGCCATGGTGACGTATTTTTGCTTCACGATACCACTGAGGAAGCACTGGATGTGACCATCCTACACAAAATAGTGAATCAGATTCCGAAGGATTACTGAGAGTGATCCCTGGAGCTAATGTCTTCTGTTGAGCCTTTACATGTGACATACATATTGCCTCGAGGAAGTGGAAGTAGGCTTAATAATTTCTTTGAGTTCCAAAATGATACTAAGAGTAAGGATGATTGTTATTGTAGGACATTGAATACTTTTTTCTTAAAATTGGGAAAAGAAAATGGTAGATATTATTGTTAAAAGAAAAATAGATCACACAATTTAGGATATCATTCTTGATCAAAACACTCCAATCACTACAAATGATTTCTTGTCAGGTGGTTGAGTAAATTGAGTCAGTTGTTTTGTTCCTTTTTTCCTTTTCATGTTTCACATTTGTTTCCTTTCTTGGTTTAAATGAGGCTAATTGGCTGGCAGTTACATTACACTTAAGACCCTTAGAGTGGGTTGCACAGCTGAGTAGTTCATGGGTATGATCCTCTCTCGAAGTCAGAGTGTCCATTATTTATATTTTTTATTTTTAGTCTTGGTCCACTAGGGAGAGTACCATTCCATCTCATTTTCATTTTTATTAGCTATCTTAAGAGAAGACATCTGTCTTGAGGATGACAGGGAAATTGAACAAAATTATGAAACAGTTAATGCTACAAGAAATAAACTGATAAGGAACAATAATCACAGCTAATAGCATAAATCTAAATCAAACTAGTTGTCTTCATATTCCATTAAACCAATAAGCTAGTTCAGGAAGTTCTGGCCATTGAAATATTTGAGCCTGACTGGTATCATAAAGCACCTTGATTCTTCAAAATATTTAGGTTATTTACATCTGCTGTCAGAAATATTAACATAAGTGCAACATTGTTCATGGACAGCCGGGGTATCTGGAGCCTGTCTGTGTAGCAGGGCTACTGGTGCTAGGCTGTTAACCTCAGCCGAGGAGCCCAAAGTACATTGACAATGGTGTTAAAAGCTGTTTTATAACTTTAGGTGTATTTATAACTGTTTGCTCCAGGTCATAATTTCTTAGGGAAGGTATGATGGTGCACATGAAGGAGTGGGACTCTGTAGTAAGGGAGGTCAAAGGATTGGGGCTGTTAGCCCTCTTTTGTCTTTTGGAGACCTGATATACAAAAGATCCTGTTAGGTTTCTGACAGGCATTTAAGGCAGAACAAGATATGTAAGATCACAGGACCCAGGCCAATTTATAGGCAGGTAACAATGCATGCAGTTATCTGCAGTTTACAAAGGGGATATAAAATAGTTCATACAGGGAAGCGGACTTGGCCCAGTGGATAGAGCGCCCGTCTACCACATGGGAGGACCACGGTTCAAACCCCGTGACCCGTGTGGAGCTGGCCCATGTGCAGTGCTGATGCACACAAGAAGTGCTGTGCCACGCAAGCCCCATGCACAAGGAGTCCTCCCCATAAGGAGAGCCACCCAGCACAAAAGAAAGTGCAGCCTGCCCAGGGATGGTGCCGCACACGTGAAGAGCTGACACAACAAGATGATGATGCAACAAAAAAAGAAACACAGATTCCCATGCGGCTGAAAACAACAGAAGTGGACAAAGAAGAACACGCAGCAAATGGACACAGAGAACAGACAACTGGGGTGGGGAAGGGGAGAGAAATAAATAAAATAAATCTTTAAAAATATAAAATAAATAGTTCATACAATAAATAGGAGCAGAATCTGATAACCTATAGGAGTATGCTGTAGTTTTCTATTGAAATCCAAACTTTTTCTAGTCTCCCTCCCTTTGATAAAAGATAACCAAAAAAGATTATTCTTGATCACAAAATAAGGCCAGTTTCATTAGCTTTGGCCTAAGTATTTACATATGTTCAACAAGAATGGTGATTTAAAACATAGGCCTTTTGGCGGCAGACTTGGCCCAGTGGTTAGGGCGTCTGTCTACCACATGGGAGGTCCGCGGTTCAAACCCCGGACCTCCTCGACCCGTGTGGAGCTGGCCCATGCACAATGCTGATGCGTGCAAGGAGTGCTGTACCACCCAGGGGTGTCCCCTGCGTAGGGGAGCCCCACGCGCAAGGAGTGCGCCCCGTAAGGAGAGCCGCCCAGCATGAAAGAGAGTGCAGCCTGCCCAGGAATGGCGCCACCCACACTTCCTGTGCCGCTGACGACAACAGAAGCGGACAAAGAAACAAGATGCAGCAAATTAGACACAGAGAACAGACAACTGGGGGAGGGGGGGAATTAAATAAATAAATAAATCTTTAAAAAAAATAAAATAAAATAAAACATAGGCCTTTTTATCCTGGAAGTTTCCATAAGGAACCTTCTGTTGGACTTTGGAAAGCATCTTGAGGCTAGGAAGCCAAGACAAAAATTCAATACCAGAGTTCACCTACAGTTTGCCAATACATTTGGGTGAATTCCTGTTGCTTAAAGTCAGAGAAAATAAGCAAATACCTGCCAGAAAGTAACTTTCTACTGACATATAAAGGTTGGGATCCCAAGAGCAAGGTACCAGACCAGATTTTCCAAAAGAGTTTTGCAATCATTGGCTCTAAAAAGTCAACCTTAGTTTGTTAAAAGTCTCTGGTCATATGTGAGTAATTGAGCATCATTCTCAATATGATATTCCAGTCAAAGCCTTGGTAATATAACCAATGTTATATAACCCCCCTCACCCACACACATATTTTTCCCTATTATTAGCATCTTACATTAGTCTGGGACATTTCATAAAATTGATAAACCAATATGGAAGCTTTGCTACTAACCAAGGTCTGTAGATTACATTATGGTTTATACTTCATGCTGTATAGTTTTATAGGCTTTGACAATAGTATTATGTCATGTGTCTGTCATTGCAGTATCATACAGAAAATTTCCAATGTCCTATTCATGATTCCTCTACCCCTTTTATCTGAACCTATATTTACCACTATCCCCATTAAAGGTCTGTCTCAGGGACATAAATCTTCAGAAGATACACAGAGGAAGAGAGACACCTCCATAGACACTGCAGAGACCCTGGAAAGACAGATGAACCATTCACCTGAGAGTTCACAGCTGATCTTAGGCAGAGAACAGAGCAGCTGAGCCTGGAAAGAAATGAGCCCTAGGAAGAGAGACAAGCCCTATGGCAAGCCTGCAATCTTGCTTCAACATGTGGCAACGGAGTTTGGTAAGGAAGTAACCTTCAGTTGGACTCTTTAGGGCCTTGTGACTGTAAACATTTACCCCAAATGAAAACCCTTTGTAAAACCCAGCAGATTTCTGGTACTTTGCATCAGCATCCCTTTATTTTTATTTTATTTTATTTTTCCAAATTCTACTCAATTTATTCATTTTTTAAAAAGATATTACATTAAAAAAATATGAGGTCCCCATTTACCCCCACCCCACCACCCCACCACTCCCCCCACAGTAACACTCTCCCCCATCATCGTGACACATCCATTGCATTTGGTGAGTACACCTCTGGGCATCACTGCACCTCATGGTCAATGGTCCACATCATAGCCCATACTCTTCCACGTTCCATTCAGTGGGCCATGGGAGGATCGGCAATGTCCAGTAATTGTCCCTGCAGCACCACCCAGGACAACTCCAAGTCCTGAAAATGCCTCCACATCTCATCTCCTCCTCCCATTCCCGGCACCCAGCAGCCATCATGGCCACTTTTCCCACACCAGTGCCACATTTTCTTGATTATTAACCACAATAGTTCATGAATAGAATATCAGTAACTCCACTCTAAGCCTTACTGTATTCCTCCATCCTGTGGACTTCAGATTGGTTGTGTCCATTCCACATCTATGTCAAGAGGGGGCTTAGATTCCAGATGGATATTGGATGCAATCCTCCTGCTTTCAGTTGTAGGCACTCTAGGCTCCATGGTGTGGTGGTTGACATTCTTCAACTCCATGTTAGCTGAGTGGGGTAAGTCCAATAAATCAGAGTGTAGGAGTTGAAGTCTGTTGAGGTTCAGGGCCTGGCTATCATATTATCAGTCCAGAGATTCAAATCCCCTAGATATATCTTAAACCCCAGCACCAACTACAATACCAGTAAAGTAGCATGAAAGTCTTGTGAAAAGAGATCCCATCTGAGTCCAGCTCCATCACGCAGAAACACCGGCTCCAAAGAAGGGCCAACTGACATGGCAGTGAACTCCATCTGCCATGACCATAAAATCTGTGGGTCTCTTTAGCCCTCAAAAGAACCAATACCTGGGGTTGTATCTACTTTATCTGTCTCTGAGACTCTGCTCAGGTGTGCATAAGGGCAATCCTTCTGACAACCTCCAGACTCTTTTTTAGAGACTCATAGCCATATAAACTCATTTGTCCTTTCCATTTCCCCCTTACTTTAGGTCAAACAGCATTTTTAACTCCTGTTATTATATGTAGACAGGGATATTCTGCTGGTCCACGTTGAACCTTTAATTCAAGGTCATTTTCTAGTTATGTCATCAGCTGGTACTTGGTAGTGATCCCTCAGTGCCAGGGAGGCTCATCCCTGGGTGTCATGTCCCATGCTGGGGGGAAGGCATTGCATTTACATGCTGAGTTTGACTTTGAGACTGGCCACATTTGAGTAACATGGAGGCTGTCAGGAGGGAACTCTTAGGCACAGTGCTGCTCTAGGCCTTGTTCTTATTTCAGGTGTATAGGCCCACAAGCATAGTCATTAATATCAGTGGCTCACTGTTGGAACCTCATTCCTTTCTGGTCCTTGCTGTTGCACCCAGGGGACTGCTGCTGCTCCCCTAGGGACCACAACAGAGCCCCCCTGGCTAGGAACCCAGCACCCCCCCCAGCTGTTCTTTTTAATTGTTTCCACTATGAGTATATCCAAACATTTCTATGCACCCCAGACACATGTCCTGTAGAAATCCCTGTCAACCATATGTCCCCTGTCAATAACATCCCATACCAATATTCCTCCACTGCCACTGTTGAACCACTCTGTGATCCAGAACTTCCTGAAAAGTGAAGCCCAATATAATGCCAGGTTCCCTTAATAGTAAAATGGAATATAGCGATGAGTTTAAAGGTTAGATATAGAATACATATTGATTTGGAAAAATTCTACATCTTATCTTTTTCTTTTCTTTTTTCCTAATTACTAAGCTTCTCTTCACAAGAGCTATAGATCACAGTAATTCATATATACAATATACAGTACTCCCACATATCCATTATACAACCTTTTCCCTTCCACAGTGATAATCTTTTAACATATTCGTACCATATTTACTGAAACTGATGTACAGATATTGAGACAGTGGCTTTCAAATAAGGTAATATTTGTGTTTACATTGTGGTTTATACTTTAGGCTATATAGTTTTCTAAATTTTTGGTTATTTCTATGTTTTACATTATGATTTACATTATTAGTCTGTCAGCCCCTATATGTTTTTGGTGTAATATTACATGTTTTATATCCATCCTTGTGTACTCTTGTGAAACACTTCTATTGCCCTCACAGTTATGTTGGTTCCATCTATTCAATATCTATTTCCCCCTCCCCTTGGGGCCCACAGTGACAGTCAATCTTCATTTCTTGAGGAGCCATGTTCAGAGATACTTGCAACAGTGTTGAGGGCTTGACTTGTTCAACTGCCCTAATGCCCTGGGAGCCACCATTTCTCTTGAGAGATACAGTTCCCTCTATTTGATGGCATTAGTCCTCCTCAGGATGTGAGTATACCTTCACTCTCATTATATGGGTCTCTACCCAATGGTATAACCCACTTTGGCAAAATGAGCATTCACATATTCCCTAGGAGTCCATCCTACATCAGATTATCCCTTTTAAGTATCTTAAACAGGTAACTTTCCTACTTACATTTTGAAAAGGTTTTCTCAGCATTATACTCTCAACCAACACCTGATGTTCTCCTATGTTTGTATGTTGCCCCACCCTCCCCCCAATTTCTTGGGCAATATTACCCATCCGCCCATCCCTAGCCCCCCTCAAGCCCACAAACCCCACCCAAAGGTAACCCTATGCCCCTATTTTATCCCTTCCTTGTACACATACTTACCTCCAGCTTATCATAGATTTCCCCCATGTAGATGTCAGCTTATATCCTTCCTCTACCCCGTGATTTCCTGTAAGCTTATCTTCCAGTCTCTAGCTCTCTGAGGCAGCTTATTTCATATCATTGAGGTCATGTAGTATTTGTCCTTCAATGTCTGAGTTGCTTCACTCAACATAAGGTTCTCAAGATTCATCCATGTTATCATGTATGTTTGTAGTGTATTTGTTCTTAAAGCCATGTAGTATTCCATTGTACGTATATACCACATTTTATTGATCCACTCATCTGATGATGGGCATTTGGTTTGATTCCAACTTTTGGCGACAGTGAACAATGCTGCTATGAACATTGGTGTGCATATATCGGTTTGTGTCCTTGTTTTCAGTTCTGCTGGGTATATACCCAGCAATGGAATTGCTGGGTCATATGGGAAATCTATGGTTAGTTTTTTGAGAAACCGTCAAACTGTCCTCCAGAATGGTTGGATCCTTCTCCATTCCCACCAGCAGTGGATGAGTGTTCCCATTACTTCACATCCTTTCCAGCATTTGTATTCTTCTGTTTTTTCATAGCTGCCAATCTTATGTGAGTAAGATGGTATCTCATTATAGTTTTGATTTGCATTTCCCTGATAGCTAAAGATTTGGAGCATTTTTTCATGTGCTATTTAGTCATTTGTATTTCTTCTTTGGAGAAGTGTCTGTTTAAATCTTTTTCCCATTTTTTAAATGGGTTGTTTATCTTTTTATTTGCAAAATATAGGACTTCTTTATATATGCAAGTTATAAGTCTCTTATCAGATATATGGTTGCCAAATACTTTCTCACATTGTGTAGGCTCCCTTTTTACTTTCTTGACAAACTCCTTTGAGGTGCAGAAGGCTTTAATTTTGAGGAAGTCCCATTTATCTATTTGTTCTTTTGCTGCTCGAGCTTTTGGTATTCATGAAGACATTTCCTATTACAAGGTCTTGTAGATGTTTCCCTGCACTGCTTTCCAAAGTCTTTATGGTCTTGGCTCTTATATTTAGGTCTTTGATCCATCTTGAGTTGATCTTTGTATAAGGTGTGAGATGGTAATCCTCTTTCATTCTTCTACATATGGCTATCCAGTTCTCCAGGCACCATTTGTTGAATAGGCCATTCTCTCCCAGTTGAGAGGGTTGGTGGCTTTATTGAATATTATATGGCTATATATATGAGGTTCTATATCAGAACTTTCAATTCAATTCCATTGGTCTGTGTGTCTCTCCTTATGCTAAATACCATGCTGTTTTCACTACTGTAGCTTTGTAGTATGTTTTGAAGTCAGGTAGTGTGATTCCTCCAATTTCATTTTTCTTTTCCAATATGTCTTTGGCTATTCGGGGCCTCTTTCCTTTCCAAATATACTTCATAGTTAGTTTTTCTAGTTCCTTAAAGAAGGCTGTGTTGATTTTTATGGGATTGCATTGAATGTGTAGATCAGTTTTGGTAGGATAGTCATCTTAATAATATTTAGTCTTCCTATCCATGAACAGGGAATATTCTTCCATTTATTTAGGTCTCCTTTGATTTCCTTGAACAGTCTTGTGTAGTTCTCGGTGTATAAGTTTTTTACCTCTTTAGTTAAATTTATTCCTAAATATTTGATTTTTTAATTTACTATTGTAAATGGTATTTGTTTCTTGATTTCCTACTGAACTTGCTCATTATTGGTGTACAGAAATGCTACTGATTTTTGTGCATTGATCTTATAACCTGCGACTTTACTAAACTCATTTATGAGTTCTAGAAGCTTTGTTGTAGACCTCTCAGGGTTTTCTATGTATAGGATCATGTCATCTGCAAATAATGAAATTTTGACTTCTTCCTTTCCAATTTGAATGCCTTTTATATCTGGTTCTTGCCTCAGTGCTCGAACAAGTACTTCTAAGACAATGTTAAATAGAAGGGGAGAGAGTGGGCATTCTTGTCTTGTTCCTGAATTTAGAGGGAAGGATTTTAGGATTTCTCCATTGTAAATGATGTTGGCTGTGGGTTTTTCATATATACTCTTTATCATGTTCAAAAAATTTCCTTGTATTCCGATCTTTTGGAGTGTTTTTATCAAGAAAGGGTGCTGTATTTTATCAAATACTTTTTCTGCATCTATAGATATAATCATGTGATTTTCTTCCTTCAATCTGTTTATATGGTGTATTACATTGATTGATTTTCTTATGTTGAAACCATCCTTGCATACCTGGAATGAATCCCACTTGGTCATGGTGTATAATTCGTTTAATGTGTTGTTGAATACGATTAGCAAGCATTTTGTTAAGTATTTTTGCATCTAGGTTCATTAGAGAAATTGGTCTGTAATTTTCCTTTCTTGTGATGTCTTTGTTTGGCTTTGGTACTAGGGTAATGTTGGCATCATAGAAGGAGTTAGGCAATGTTCCTTCTGTTTCGATTTTTTGGAAGAGTTTCAGCAGGATTGGTGTTAGTTCCTTCCGGAATGTTTTGTAGAATTCACTCATGAAGCTGTCTGGCCCTGGGCTTTTCTTATTTGGGATGTTTTTAATGATGGATTCTATGTCTTTACTTGTGATTGGTTCATTGAGATCATCAATTTCTTCTTTCGTCAATATAGGCTGCTTATGTATTTCTAGGAATTTGTCCATTTCCTCTGAATTGTCATTTTTGTTGGAATATAGTTTTTCAAAGTATCCTCTTATGATAGTCTTTATTTCTGTGGGGTCAGTGGTGATATCTCCTTTCTCATTTCTTATTTTATGTATTTGCATCTTCTCTCTTTTTTTCTTTGTTAGTCTCACTAAAGGTTTGTCAATTTTATTGATCTTCTCAAAAAATCAGCTCTTGGTCTTGTTTATCTTTTCAAGTGCTTTCTTATTTTCTATTTCATTTAGCTCTGCTCTTATCTTTGTTATTTCTTTCTTTCTTCTTCCTGTGGGATTACTTTGTTCTTTTTTTTATTAATTCGTCCAAATGTGCAGTTAGTTCTTCAATTTTTGCTCTTTCTTCTTTTTTGATGTATGAATTTATGGCTATAAATTTCCCTCTCAGTATTGGTTTTGTTGCATCCCATAAGTTTTGGTATGTTGTGTTATCATTATCATTTGTTTCAAGGTAGTTATTGATTTCTTTTGAGATTTCCTCTTTGACTCACTGTTTTTCTAAGAGTGTGCTGTTTAATTTCCATATCTTCATGTGAGATCTGGGACTCTGGTCCTTGCGGATTTCCAGCTTGACTCCACTGTGGTCAGAGATATTATTTTGTATGATTTCAATCTTTCTGAATTCACTAAGCCTTTCTTTGTGGGCTAGCATATGGCCTATCTTGGAGAATGATCCATGTGCACTTGAGAAAAATGTATATCCTGCTGTATTGGGGTGTGATGATCTGTATATGTCTATTAGATCCAGTTCCTCTAATATACTGTTCAAATATATTGTTTCTTTAGTGATTCTTTTTGAGATGTTCTGTCCAGAGTTGATAGTGGTGTATTAAAAATCTCCCACTGTAATTGTAGATACATCTGTTCTTACACTTAGTTTTTCCAGTGTTTGCCTCACATATTTAGAGGTGCCCTTGTTAGGAGCATAAATATTTATGATTGTTTGTTCTTCTTGAGAGCGTGTCCCTTTCACTAATATGTAATATCCTTTGTCTCTCACAATTGTTTCACATTTAAAGTCTATTTTGTCTGATATTAATATAGCTTCTCCTGCCTTTTTTGGTTAATTTTTGCTTGTAAGATTGTTTTCCAACCATTCACTTTCAGCCTCCATGAGTCTCTGGGTCTAAGATGTGTCTCTTGTAGACAGCATATAGATGGGTCATATTTCCTTATCCAATGTCCCAGTCTGAATCGTTTGATAGGTGAGTTTAATCCGTTGACATTCAGTGTTATTACTTTCAAGGAATTATTTATGTTAGCCATATTTTGATTGGACTTGTGTTTGTCATATTTTGTTTGTTTGTTTATTGCTTCTCTTTTTGTCTTTTTTGTTGCTCTTACACTCTTCTTCAACTCTGCCTGTCCTGTTTTTTCCTTTCTTCCTGCAGAACTCCCTTTAGAATTTCTTGAAGGGGAGGGTTCTTGTTGGCATACTCTTTCAATTTCTGTTTATCTGTGAATATTTTGAACTCTCCATCATTTTTGAATGCTAATTTAGCTGGGTATAATATTCTTGGTTGGAAATTTTTTACTTTTAGTACCTTGACTATATCATACCACTGCCTTCTGGCCTCCATGGTTTCAGATGAGATATCAGCACTTATTCTTATGGAGCCTCCCTTGTATGTGATGGTTTTCTTTTCTCTTGCTGCTTTTAGAATTTTCTCTTTGTGTTGAGCATTGGATAATTTGACAAGTATATGTCTGGGGGTGGGCCTGTTGGGGTTTATGATGTTTGGGGTGTGTTGTGCTTCTTGGATATGTCCATCTGTCTCTCTCAGTAGATTTGGGAAGTTTTCAGCCATTATTTCCTGCAACACCCCTTCTGACCCATTTCCCTTCTCTTCTCCTTCTGGGATGCCCATAATACGTATGTTTGTGCATTTTGCATTGTCATTCAGGTCCCTAAGTTCTAGCTGGATTTTTTCTATCTTTTTATCGATCAATTCTTCTATCTGTTTGATTTCTGATGTACTGTCTTCCACATCACTAATTCTCTCCTCTGCCTCTTCTAATCTGCCGCTATTTGCTGCGAGTGTATTTTTGATTTCTTGAGCTGTGGTGTTCATTCCCATCATATCTGTTATCTTTTTGCGTATGTCTGCAATTTCCTCTCCAAGGGTTTTCTTCATATTGTTAAACTCTTCCTTTACTTCATTAAGTTTGTCTCTGATATATGTTCTGAGATCTTTAATTACTTGTGCGAAGTTTTGCTCCCCTTCCTGGTTTTTAGTTTGTTAATTGGATTCAGCCATGTTTTGCTGATTACTGGTTTCATTTGCAGTTTTTTGTTGCTGTCTGGTCATCATTTTATCTTGACGGGTTTAATCAGTTCCTTAGGTTCTTTGTGTAGTCTTGGGGATTAATTAGCTGTTGTTCTTGCATAAGTGTTATATCTTGTCTTTGTCACTTTGTTCTTCTTATTCTAATTTCTTGTTGCTGGCTGAGTTCACTTTGAAGGAAAATATTAGGGCCAGGGATAGGCAATTGTGTAAAAAAGGAAAATGTATAAAGTATTATTGGTAATAAATGTTACCAGAGCAACAATATGTGATCTGGGAGGATGGGTATTAGACTGGTGTAAGTTGTGTAGAGTTATAGTAGTAAGTAGAGTACCTATAATGAGGTAGTCGACTGAATATGGGAGGAATATAGTATGAATTAAAAAGTCAGTGTTTTCATGAGGGAGGGAAAGAGAAAAGAAAGACAATAGTATTGAGAGTGGATAAAAGACAGAAAACAAAACAAAGGTATTAGAAATTAACAGTTAGACAATTTGGGGACCAAAGAAAGGGAGGTGGTATATAGGAGAGAAGTAGATGATGGAGGATATCAAGATGTGGGGGAAAGGGGATAGTGTAGGTTGCCAAAATCAATTCAAACAGAAACGAGGCAATGGAGGATGAGGAAACCCAGCAAAAGTGAGGTGTTCCCTGCAGCACCTGTTGTATAATTGAGATAAAATAAAATAAGATGAAAAAGAGGGAAAAGAGAAAAGGAAAGAGAAGAAAGAAAGAGAGAGAGAAAAAGGGGGGGTGGGTAAAGAAAAGGGAGTGAAACAAGTAAGGAAAAGAAAAGAAGAAAGAGAACAACAACAACAGCAACAACAAAAAACCCCTAAATAAATGAAAAAAAGACCTTGGGGGATACGATGGGAGAAAAGACTAGGAGATAATGCAATATTAACAACCAGGACAATAAAAAATAAGAAAAAGAAAAAAAGAGGGAAAAAAATGCAAACATTGAAGGGTAGGACAATCAAGGACTTCAGATGGACCTCAGGGCATGGTGGATTCAGGGATGGGAAGTCTGTGATATTGCAGACTCAAGAGGTGTGAGTCTCCGGGGTGTGGGCCACCAGGGTTTAGGGGACATAGACCTGGCAACCTCAAATCTGGTTAACAGGGAGCCTGAGAGCCCGCAGTGCAACACTGCCTTCAGGGATCCCCACAGCTGAATACCAGCCCTATGTGGGGGGTCACATCCACAAACTCTGACCTCTGTGTCAGAAACCCAAAATTCCCCCTCTCACAAGAGTCTCTTCTGTCAGTGTGTCACCAATTCGACTTCAGGACACCTCCGTCCCTGCAAGCCCCCGAAACAGCCTGCTGGGGGTGCCTCTTTATTGTGACTGACTTAAGGACTGCTGCAGATTGGCAGCCAGGCCTAGGGGGCTGGGCTCTAGCCCGGAGCACTGATACCCAGTCAGAAACCCAAAATTACAAGCCTCGCAAAATACTCCTCCGTCTCTGTTTCACCTAGTCAGCTTCCAGCCACCTCCCAACCTGCAAGCCCCGGAAACAGCCTTCTGGTGGTGCCTATTTATTGTGTCCAATTTAAGGACCGCTGCAGATCGGCAGCCAGGCCTACGGGGCGGGGCTCTAGCCGGAAGTGCTGATATCTGTGTCGGAAACCCAAAATTCCACACCTCGCATAAACTCCGTCTCTGTCTCACCAAATTGGTTTCCAAAGACCTCCTGCCCTGCAAGCCCCTGAATGGCCTGCTCAGGGCTTATGAATTCCCCAGCACTGCAGAGCCTCCAGGAATCACCACTGCCACGCCACCCGCCCCAGGGGGGAGCGTCCTGTGCACAGCCCCTATCTCCATGTAAGAGAGCCTCAATTCTACCTTTTACACGAATCTTCTCTGTCACCGTCCCACCAAATTGATGTCCAGATACCTCCTGCCCTGCAAAATCCCGAAACAGCCTGGTCCTGAAGAATTTCGAACGTTGCCCAGCCGCTTCTTTGCAGGAGAGACTATAAGGAGCATTCACTCAGATACCATCTTGCCCCGCCTCCTTCCGAATAGGTTTAATTAATTTCCTTTATATAAATACTAGAAAGTTTTATTTTGTGAGCAAAAAAACCAAAAATCCCAACTCATTGATACTAACTCTATTCATAAGGATTAATGTCAATGACAAATAGTCTGTTTTAAAATTTATGTCCTAATACCAAATCCTACTCCCACCAAAAATAATGTTGAAAATGTAATCTAGAGTGATAAGAACATGGAAATATTTGTCCATACTAATAGGAAAAGTAACTTCAAGACAAAAGAATCTCCTTTGTAATAATCTTTCTATGTCATCATTTATGCCATAATTAAATCAAAACTTGATTAAATCAAGATGAGATGCAGGATATAAAGTGGGAAGAGGCACTGTCAGTGCTTTTCAGTTCAGAACTGAGCTGACAGAGGAAGCAGCTGTAGCCAGAGGAGAATCTAGTGGAGGAGTGGTGAGTGCCATCCTATCTAATTTCAATTCTATTTCTCAAATTTCAGCAAATGGCAGATATGAGAGAGCAAGCACCAGGAAATTGATAATTTATTATTTCTGCAAGTGTTGTCTGAGGCCAACTCAATGCCACCCACAATCTGTGATTTGGGACTCTTGGTCCCACTGCTCTAGGAATAGTAGACAGAACCTTGATTTTCAATATTCAGGCAGAAGAAATGATATAGTCTTGGTTTTCTTTATCACATGATAGCTTAGACAATTCTAGCAGATGGTGAATTGAGTTTCTCCATTGACTTGAACTTCTCAGCTGTTGCTGTGGGTTTCTGCTACATCCAGGACACACCAGCTGGTAGAGTAGTTGGTTGATCTCTGGGTTAGAACAGCACTAGTCAATAGAAATATAGAGTAACCCACATATGTAATTAGAAATTTTCTAATAGCCACCTTAATAAAGTAAAAAAGAAACATGCCCAATTCATTTAATATTCTAGTTACAATTATTTCAATATGTAATTGATTACAAACAGTTATTAGAGAGTTTACATTCTCTTTTTGTTAGTGCGTCTTAAACTTCCAGTCTGTATTTTGCATTCACTGCACAGCTCAATTTAGATCAAGTGAATTTTCAGGTGCTCATGAACCACATGAGTTTTGTGTCTATCATATTAGACACCCCAGGTCTAGATCCTTCCATGACTTCAATTTAATGCCAGATAATGAATTATATTCTTCATTCCAACTAGATTCCAAATATCAGAAGTTCAAGGACATGAGTTTTATATTTGTATGTATATTTCACTTGCCTTATGTGGTGTTAATGATTGCACATAGAAGGCACATGACAACTCTATGAATGTAAACAAGAAAACATCTGGGTCCTTCGATTCTGTAAACTCCGTTCTCGTGTAGATTTTACCCGGAAATTGGGCATGGCTGAACAATTTAAAAAGGCAAGCAGATGTCCTATCTGCATGACTTACCTTGAAAACCCAGTGTACCTAAAATGTGGATATGTCTGCTGCCTGCACTGCACCAATTCACTGCAGAAGGAGCCCCATCTGGAGGGTTTATTGTGCCCCTCCTGCCCTGTGGTCTCACAGAAGAATGACATCAGACACATTTGCCAGTTGCAGGAGCTGGTTTCCAAGGTCTGAGAACTGGAGCCTCAACTGAAAACTATTCTACAGATGAACCCAAAGATACTAAAGTTCCAAGGTAAGGAATCTGTATAACTTCCCACAATGGACCCTGGAATAAACAACTACTCAAAAGGTTCAATATTAAATATGGGCATTAGTTCAATTCTGACACCTACAATTTCTATGTGCCACAAACATCAGTTGTTCTCACCTCTGAGTGTAGATTAGATTCAACTACACTGGATATTTCAAAGAAAATATATTTTGTTCATGCCCTAGAACTGTGTTGTCCAAAACAGTAGCCACAGCTGGCTGATGAGTACTTTGAATGTTGAATAACAGTGAGGCAGAAGTAATCCATTGCCTCCGGCTTCCTAACATTAACTCTTAATTTTGATAAAACCATAGCAATTTTAAAGTGTACATGCAACTCCCCAGCCACCAAGGTGAACTGGGAATCTAACAGCAAAGAGAAAAGAAAGTTTAATATTTGAACATTATTTTACAATAAATAGAATACTTTTTCTTCCTTAATGCTGTCTATAATTTGAGAACAAACAACTGTGATGGTACCCGCCTTCAGGGATCTTATGCATTAAAAAGAATAATCAAATAACCACATAGTTGAATACAAACAGAATCCTTACTGTGAATGAAAGACCCATTCTGCCATAAAACAGGATATTTTAAACTCGTCAACAGTGCTAGATGAATTTCCTAAAAAAATTTTCTTTAGTGAAAAAGGAATTAAAGGAACAGAATTCAACCCTGTATTTGGGCACTTGCAGTAGAATGTGGAGGGTTTATAGTCTGTCCTTTCACTAACTGTCTTATTGTCTTCCACGGTGGATATGACCTTGGATGTAGACTCAGCCAATAACCTCCTCATCATTTCTGAGGACCTGAGGAGAGTCCGGTGTGGACATAACAAACAGAATCGTGAAGAACGTGCTGAGAGGTTCAGCTATGCAGTGTGCGTTCTTGGCTCTTCCGGGTTCACGTCGGGCCGCCACTACTGGGAGGTGGAGATGGGAACAAGCACAGAATGGGATCTGGGTGTTTGTAAGGAATCTGTTAACCGAAAGGGAACTGTTCTTTGGTCTTCGGATTATGGCTTCTGGACTCTGGGCTTGAGAGATGGAAATGTTTTCTCAGCCAGCACTAAGCCACACACTGCAGTCTGGGTGAACACCTGGTTACACCGAGTGGGCATTTTCCTGGATATGAATATTGGAAACCTTTCTTTTTGAGACATCACTGATGGATCCCATACCTTTACATTCAGCAACATTCCAGTTTCAGAGCCACTGCGCCCCTTCTTTTCTCCTTCAGTTTTAAGCAATGGTGATAAGGGCTCCCTGAGTATTTGTCCTGTAGTAAATCCACACATTCCATTCTTCCAGCACAACCCAAGATAGACCAATCAAGCCAAGACAATGAAAACATTTATTAAGCATTCGTTTGTGCTAATACTTGTGGCCTTTTCTACATGGAACACACATTATAAATGCAATAAAAAAGAAATTTGGAAAACTTATGTTTCATGAACTCAAAGAAGTTTTCTTTTTCCTTGCCCACATTTAATTTTTATTCTGACTTTTTTAATGGTGCACAAAACAATATTTATTTATTTATTTATTTATTTATTACCGAAAGTGAGAGGGAACTTTTGTGGCCTTTTTGTCTTTTGCTTTTAGGTGAAGGGAAAAGGGGGTTTTGCAAAATCACTCGGGAAAGGAAAAGTTGCTTTGTTAATCATGCCATATGGTGGGTGATTAACTGCGTGGACAATTACGTCTCACTTTTAATTAATTGTGCTTAAGGCTTTAATTAAGTTTAGGGGCTGCCCTTAGAGCAGCTCGTCCTGACGACGGCGCGTGGCTGGTGACGTCTCGCAGTCGCTGAACACGCGGCGAATGTTCCGGCGGCCACAGCGCAGGTGAAGCGGGGAAGCAGCCGTGCGCCCGTCTCCATGGCAGTGCTGATTCTCAGGAATTCGTCGCGGATGAAGCACTTGGCCCGGGTCACGCGTGGGTCCTCTCCGGGCTTGGGAAGCAGCATCCTCAGGAGCAGCGTAGCGAGCAAATGCTGGACAGCAGTCCTCGATCTTTGATTTTCCAGCAAGGCCTTTCTCAGCAAGCAGGTCTCGCTGGTTGAGGAACAGAATCGCAGAGACCGTGCGCAGCCGCCCGCTGTTCCAGACGCCCTTGGAGAGGTGCAGGGCCGCGGCCGCGGCTGCCGGGCTGTCCTCCCGAAGGGCCACGTCGCAGCTGCCGCTGGCTACGCCAAAGTGATGGCCGCGCAGCGCGGGGCGGGCCCGCTTGGTCCTCGCGCTGGCCGCCCACATCGACCACAGCCAAGCCGACTTTGTCCACCTGGAATTTGGTCTCAAAGACTCCACAAGTCAGGACGCGGCCGCGAGGCAGGCGCTGGTCGCTGGGCACGAGTGGGCCTGCTTGACGACATCAGTCTCGTCCACGCAGTCCTGGGCGCAGGCAGTCAGCGGGCACCCACTGGCGCGCTGGTGGCAGGCGCGCCCTCCTCCTCCCGCAGAGCCCTGGCGCGCTCGGGAGGGAAATCAAGGCAGGCGCGTGCACCATGCTCAGGGTGCGGTCCCCGCCGCGCTGGCTCTCGGGCTTGGCCAGCTCCACGCGCGGCTCCAGGTTGTCACGGCGGCCACGAGGGTCTCAGCGGCCTCTTTCAGGTTGTTCTCCACGTCCTGCGCTTTCGTAGCCTTCTCGCCACCGCTGTTGGCTGCTTGCAGCCTGCGGGTCCTCTTCGGCGCCCTCTCCATTAAGCCCATTAACAGGCAGGATCCTCATTTGCTTCACGATGGTGCTTCTACCACATTCTCCAGCACCCAGCCGCTGCAGGCGGGCCGGGCCCGTCGACCTGCTCGTCCTGCTGCAGCAGCTTCTCCATCTTCTCGTGGCCGCGCGCTGCGCCTTCTCCTCGTTGCGCTCGTCCTCGGCCTTGCTGTTTCCGAGGCCTCGCGCGGGCCGGGGCAGGGCCGGGCGGGCCGGGCCGGGCTGGCCGGGGCGGGCTTGGCTGCTGGCGAGGAGCGCAAGGGGCTGACTGCGGGCCGCGGGCGGACGCCGGGGAGTGTGCGGAGTCCGTGGGAGCCGAGAAGCGCGCGCAGCTTCCCGCCCCGCGAGCCAAGGCCGAGAGGCTGAAGGCGGCCGCCGCGGGTCCGAGGCGGACTGGGGCAGAAGCCGCGGGAGCTGCCGCCCTGCTCCTACTGCCTCCGCCGCGGCCCCGCCACCGCCCCGACCCAAAGGTGCGGCGGCGGGCGGGGGGAGCGGGGGAGGCTCAAAGTTTTAATTGGAAAATAAATTTCACTTTATATACTAAATGTTGTGGGTGGTTATTCTCTGAACATATGGTTATTCTCTTTGAATGCAATGATCGCAGCCAGAGGGGCGGGAGTCTCTTGAGGGCATAGGTAGGGCCTAATGGGGAGGACAGGCCAGTAGGTCAAGCCCTCAATGTACTTGTAAATAACGATGACCATGGCGCTTCACTGAGCTAATCTTGGTGGTGACCATGAGTCACAAGGGGAGAGGGAGGGAAAAGAATAGATGGAACACGGGGCATTCTGGGGCAATGGAATTGTTCTACATAGACCACATCAAAATCACCAAATCTATAAAAGCGTACAGTCCAAAATATAAACCACAACATAAATCATCGACCATGGTGAGTAACAATGTTTCAATATTTGTACATCAATTGTAATACATGTACCATCCGCATGTAAAATGTTATTCATAGGGGAAAGGGGAAAAGGGAGAGGACATTGGGTATATGGGAATCACTCGTATTCTGTACATGACTTTTCTGTAACTTATAGCTTCTTTGAAGACAAATGAAAAAAAAATAAGACATTGGGTGAATACATGGAAGAAGATGTCACATCGAAGACCACAGATCTTACAGTGGTGAAAGACATAATAGGAAAATTTTTAAGTTATATTTTTTATTTCAAACTTTTTTTTTGTATTTTATTTATTTTTAAAACCATCATTATTATATCATTTTCATATTAGTTGTATTTGGCTATAATGTTGGCTTCAATTTTGAAGAAGTTTTGTATCACAGAAGGGTTGCAACTGTGATGGGGAGGATCATGGATGTGCAGTGTCAGACACGGGGTTGCACTGGAGGAAGTTCACCTGGGCCATACCTACAAGGAATATGAATGCCTTCAAGTGTTCATGGGGCATTGTCACAGTGGGTGGAGATCCAAACAATAACTAAAGAAATATCAAATTCCCATCCTGGGGAGCTCTGCCACATTCTCTAATGGGACAGCAAGAATCCCCTGAGTGATTAGTGAAGGATGGACCATTTACGTGTCCTTGACTGTGATGACTGTACTTATGAAACTTTTGAAATTGAATCTTATCATATTATTATAGGGTGCCTAAGAGTTACCTCCTGAGAGCCTCCTTTTAGCTCAAATGTGGCTTGTCTCTAAGCCAAAACTCAGCATCTAAAAGCATTACCTTTCCCCCAGCATGGAACATGATTCCCAAGGATAAGCCTCCCTGGCACAGAGGGAGTATTACCAGTCACCAATTGGCAATACAACTGGAAAAAGACCTTGACAAGAAGAGGGAAGAGGAAAGACAAGTGAGTTCATAAGGCTAAGAAACTTCAAAATGATTCTGGAGGTCATTTCAGAGGTTGTGCTTATGTATGTCTCAGCAGATACTCATTGACTGTTGAAGTAAATATTACCACAAATAAAAGGGCTCCTGAGGGCTCTGGAGACATCCAGACACTATAGGCAGGGCAGACAGCTCAGGAGTTTGGTGCCCTGCCAGTAGGCACTACTTTGGAATTTATGCTTCCCACTGTGACAGAGTTGGAGCAAGTTGTGGTTTCCCTACACGTGACTATACTGTCCCTCTAGTTGAACCTATAATTAATACTAGAGTCGATAGTTGTATATCCAGGAGACTTAAATCTGGGCTATTCATGTGCCAATTGGGCCCTGAATCTCAACAGACTTGCAACATCTACTCTCCAGTTCACTGGACTCACCCAGGACAACTAACAAGGAGATGAAGTCTGACAATGGCCATCTCAAGGAACAGAGAGAATCTGCAGGTGCAAGCATGAAGATCCCATCCATCTGCCCCATAGGTTCTAAGTCCCCTCTCAATTAGAGGTGGAGTGGGCATCACCATCACAGAATCCTCAGGATTGGGGAATGGACAATGGACTAGAGTAGACTTACAGTTGTTCTACTGCAGATATTTGATCCTAGCAATAGAAGTAGTTTTATCATAGATGTGGAGGCAGTGGCTGATGAAGGTTCCAAGGGGAGGAAGAGGGAAAAATAGGCATAATTTGGGGGCATTTTCAGGACTTGGAATTTATCTTGAATGACATTGCACTGACAGATACAGATCATTGTATATTTTATAATAACATGCAAAAATGAACTGAAGAGAGGGTAAATTACAATGTAAACTATAATCATCACTTAGTGGCAATGTTCCAAGATGTGTTCAATTGTGGCAAATGTACCACAGTAGTAAAGAATGATGTTGATGTGGGAAAATGTGGGAGAGCTAAGGAGCGGGACATATGTGAATCCCCTATATTTTTTGTAACATTTATGTAATCTAAGTTTCTTCAAAAAATAAAAAACTGAAAAGTATATTTAAAAACTAATTAAATAGAGAGATTCATTAACAATATTGGTGAAGTTGCTACATGTATAAATACTTGTATGTCAGGAAAAAAATAAATTGCATTTTGAATACTAAATAGTATGAATGGTTATTCTCTTGTTTTATGTTTATATTTACATTTCTATAAAAACATCCTGAATTCTCAGCTCAATTTCCAAATATTTTTCTTTTAATTTTTGTAACAACAACTGAATATATTGTGGAGGTTATAAATTAAACATTGGCACATATCCAAATTGTGTAATTTTCAAAATGATAGGGAAAGAGTACCTTCTTGTCAAAGCAAAATTGTGTGTTTAAACAATAGAAAAAATATAAATACCAGTATAATATCCAGAATTGAAAAGACAAATTTTCTCCATTATGACAAAGTTTATCTTAAATTTCCCTCACCTGTGCTCCCCTATGTAGATAAACCACATACTTCACGTGATGTAGAAATATAACTGTTTGGTATCAAGTATCCTCCTGGTAGCATCTCATATGAGCAATCTTTCATTCCTTACTTCTCCCATGTGGCACCCTCCTTCTCATGACACAGACCTTTAAATCCCTAGAACAATCAATAATGAACAAAAATGGGCAGGCCTCATAAATCCTAGAGAGGAATTTAAAAAGAATTCTAAAACTATAGAAACAACCCAAAATAAGGTAAGAAGAATATATCACAAAGAAACATAATACAGCTATTATAAATATACATGACATAATTTAATTACAAAGATCTACTGACGAAAAGTAAATTATATATATATATATACACACACACACATATTCCTTACACACTATCAACATAAGAATGTTGTAGGGGGGCGGAAGCAAGATGTCGCTGAGAGAACTTGCCTTGCGATCTCTCCTGGGAAGAAACGGCTGGGTGCGGCTGGAGGTTCTCCGAGGCGAGGTTTTTTTCGGGATTTTTGCAGGGCAGGAAGTGTCTGGACATCGATTTGGTGGAAAGGTAACGGAGAGGATCAGTCTATAAGATATAATTTGGGTTCTATTGCCCGGAGGTGAGACCCGCACACGGGTTCCTCCCTCTTGGGGGTGGGGGGAACCGCAGTGCCGCATAGCGGCTCAGCTTTTTGGTGGCTCTGTGGTGCTGGGGAGTTCACGAGTCCTGGGGGGGCTATTGGCGGGTTGATGGGACGGGTCGCCTTTGCGGATCGATTTGGGAAGATAGACGGTGTTTTGTTGTGAAGCGGGGGAAATTTTTGATTGCGGACACAAATAATAGCGCTGCCACCTGAAGCCCCGCCCCCACAAGACCGACTGCCGATCTGCAACCGAATTAGGCTGTAGGCAATAAAGGGACGTAATTGGGAAGTTGTTTCAGGGTGCGGCGAGGGAGGGGGACATGTCTGGAAGCCAATTAGGGAATATTTTGCGAAGCTTGGGAATTTCGGTTTTGGAATCTGTTTTCGGCGTCACAGGCCAGGCTTCGGAGCTGTGCCAGTAAAGTGGCTGCGGTGTAAAGGCACCCTCAAGTAGCAGTGTTCTGGAAGCACAGGGCAGGAGCTGTCCAAAAGCTGAAGTGACGATGTACCAACATTAATGAGCCCTACTAACTAAGTGAATTGCAGGGTTCAGACATAATATAGAGTTTGCGGATCTGACTTCCCCCATTGGGCTGGTGCCCAGCTGTGGGGATCCCTGAGGGCTGTGTTACACTACGGGGCTCCTAGTCTTCCTGTTGACCAGATTGGAGGTTGCCTGGTCTGAATCCCCTAAACTCTGGTGGCCCACACCCCAGAGAATCACACCTCTTGAGTCTTTAATATCTCAGACTTTCCACCCCTGAATCCATCACGCCCTGAGGTCCATCTGAGGTCCTTGAATGCCCTAGCCTTCAACGATGGTGTTTTTTCTTTATTGTTTCATTTTGTTTTGTTTTGTTTTTATTTTCATTTTGTCTTATTTTTTACTTTTTTTAATGTCCTTATTGCTAACACCGCATTATCCCCTACCCTTTTCTCACAGCGCATCCCCCAAAGTCTTTTTTTTATTCAGTTATTTAGGTTTTTTTTGTGGTTATTCTTGTGTAGTTGGTGTATTAATTGTGGTTTGTGTATATCTGTTTTTTTTCTTTCCCCTACCTGTTCCCCACCCTTTGCCCACCCCCTTTTCCTTTCCTCCTTTCTTCTCTTCCCCCCTTTTATTTTTATTTATTTTTATTTTTTTATTTTTTCCCTTTTTCTGTTTTCTCTCCCCCTCATGTCCCTCATATTCTATTTATTTTATTTTAACTCAATTATAAATAGGTGTGGCAGGAAACACCTCACATTTGCTGGGGTTTTCTCATCCTCCACTGCCTCATTTCTGTGTGAACTGATTTAGGCTACCTACACTATCCTCTTTCCCCTACATCTTGATATCCGCCATCATCTACTGTCTCTCCTATATTCCACCTCCCACCTCCCTTTCTTTGATCCACGAAGTGTCTAAGTCTTAATTTCTAATACCTTTGTTTTGTTTTCTGTCTGTTATCCACTCTTGAAACTATTACCTTTATTTTCTTTTTTCCTCTCTCACAAAACAATAGCTTTTTAGCTCATACCATATTCCTCCCATATTCAATCATCTACCTCATAATAGGTACTCTACCTACTGCTATAACTCTACACAATTTACATGAATCTAACCTCCATCCTCCCAGATCTCATATTCTTACTTTGATAACATATATCACCAATACTATTTTACACTTTTCCCTTGCTTACACAATTGCCTTTCCCCGGCACTAATACTTTCCTTTAAAGTGAACTTAACCAACAACAAGAAATTAGAATAAGAAGAACAAAGTGACAAAGAGAAGATATAACACTTATGCAAAAACAACAGCTAATTAATCTCAAGAGTAGACAAAGAAGTTAAGGAACTGATTAAATCCGTCAAGATTAAATAATGACCAGAAAGGAACAAAAATCTACAAACCAAACCAGTCAGTAATCAGGAAATCATGGCTGAATCCAATCAACAAACAAAAAATCAGGAAGGGGAGCAGAACTTTGCACAAGCAATGAAAGATCTCAGAACATTTATCACCGACAAATTTGATGAAGTAATGAAAGAGGTTAACAACATGAAGTCATCACTTGGAGGGGAAATTGCAGACATACGCAAAAAGATAACAGATATGATGGGAATGAACACCACAGTGCAAGAAATCAAAAATACACTTGCAGCAGATATCAGCAGACTAGAAGAGGCAGAGCAGAGAATTAGTGATGTGGAAGACAGTACATCAGAAATCAAACAGATAGTAGAAGGGGTCGATAAAAAGATAGAAAAAATCCAGCTAGGACTCAGGGACCTGAATGACAATGCAAAACACTCAAACATACGTATTATAGGCATTCCAGAAGGAGAAGAGAAGGGAAAGGGGTCAGAAGGAGTGTTGCAGGAAATAATGGCTGAAAACTTCCCAAATCTACTGAAAGAGACAGATGTACATATCCAAGAAGCACAGCACACTCCACTAGTCATAAACCCCAACAGGCCCACCCCAAGACATATACTTGTCAAATTATCCAATGCTCAAGACAAAGAGAAAATCCTAAAAGCAGCAAGAGAAAAGAAAACCATCACATACAAGGGAAGCTCCATTAGATTAAGTGCTGATTTCTCATCTGAAACCATGGAGGCAAGAAGGCAGTGGTATGATATAGTCAAGGTATTAAGGGAAAAAATTTCCAACCAAGAATATTCTATCCAGCTAAACTAGCATTCAAATATGATGGAGAGTTCAAAATATTCGCAGACAAACAGAAACTGAAAGAGTATGCCAACAAGAAACCTCCCCTTCAAGAAATTCTAAAGGGAGTTCTGCAGGAAGAAAGGAAAAAACAGGACAGACAAAATTGGAGGAGAGAATAAGAGCAACAAAAACAAAAAAAGACAAAAAGAGAAGGGAAAAAAATACAAACAAAATATGACAAACACAAATCCAATCAAAATATGGCTAACACAAATAATTCCTTGAAAGTAATAACACTGAATGTCAACAGATTAAACTCACCTATCAAAAGATTCAGACTGGGACATTGGATAAGGAAATATGCCCCATCCGTATGCTGTCTACAAGAGACACATCTTAGACCCAGAGATGCATGGAGATTGAAAGTGAATGGCTGGAAAACAATCACACAAGCAAACAATAACCAAAAAAAGGCAGGAGTACCTATATTAATATCAGACAAAATAGATTTTAAAGGTGAAACAATTGTGAGAGACAAATAAGGATACTACATTTTAGTGAAAGGGAAAATCTGTCAAGAAGATCGAACAATCATAAATATTTATGCTCCTAACAAAGGCACCTCTAAATACGTGAGGCAAACGCTGGAAAAACTAAGTGGAAAAATAGATGCATCTACAATTATAGTGGGGGATCTTAATACACCACTATCAACTCTGGACAGAACATCTCAAAAGAAAATCACTAAAGAAACAAAACTTTTGAACAGTATATTAGAGGAGCTGGATCTAATAGACATATATATATCATTACACCCAAACACAGCAGCATATACTTTCTTCTCAAGTGCACATGGATCATTCTCCAAGATAGACCATATGCTAGGCCACAAAGAAAGGCTAAATGAATTCAGAAAGATTGAAATCATACAAAACAATATCTCTGACCACAGTGGAGTCAAGCTGGATATTTGCAAGGGACAGAAGCCCAGGTTTCACACCACGATTTGGAAATTAAACAGCACACTCTTAGAAAAACAGTGGGTCAAAGAGGAAATCTCAAAAGAAATCAATGACTACTTTGAATCAAATGATAATGATAACATAACATACCAAAATTTATGGGATGCAGCAAAAGCAGTACTGAGAGGAAAATTTATAGCCATAAATTCATATATCAAAAAAGAAGAAAGAGGGAAAATTGAAGAACTAAATGCACATTTGAAGGAATTAGAAAAACAACAACAAAGTAACCCAACAGGAAGAAGAAGGAAGGAAATAACAAAGATAAGAGCAGAACTAAATGAAATAGAAAATAAGAAAGCACTTGAAAAGGTAAACAAGACCAAGAGCGGGTTTTTTGAGAAGATCAACAAAATTGACAAACCTTTAGCGAGACTAACAAAGAAAAAAAGAGAGAAGATGCAAATACACAAAATAGGAAATGAGAAAGGCAATATCACCACTGACCCCACAGAAAAAAAGACTATCATAAGAGGATACTTTGAAAAACTATATTCCAACAAAAATGACAATTGGGAGGAAATGGACAAATTCCTAGAAACACATAAGCAGCCCATATTGACAAAAGAAGAAATTGATGATCTTAACAAACCAATCACAAGCAAAGAGATAGAATCAGTCATTAAAAATCTCCCAACTAAGAAGAACCCAGGCCAGATAGCTTCACAGGTGAATTTTACAAAACATTCCAGAGAGAACTAACACCAATCCTGCTGAAACTCTTCCAAGAAACCGAAACAGAAAGAACATTGCTGAACTCCTTCTATGATGCCAACATTACCCTAGTACCAAAGCCAAACAAAGACACCACAAGAAAGGAAAATTACAGACCAATTTCTCTAATGAACCTAGACACAAAAATACTTAACAAAATACTTGCTAATCATATTCAACAACACATTAAACAAATTATACACCATGACCAAGTGGGATTCATCCCAGGTATGCAAGGATGGTTCAACATAAGAAAATCAATCAACGTAATACACCATATAAACAGATTGAAGGAAAAAAATCACATGATTATATCTATAGATGCAGAAAAAGCATTTGACAAAATACAGCACCCCTTCTTGATAAAAACACTCCAAAAGATTGGAATACAAGGAAATTTTTTGAACATGATAAAGAGTATATACGAAAAACCTAAAGCCAACATTGTTTACAATGGAGAAATCCTAGAATCCTTCCCTCAAAACTCAGGAACAAGACAAGGATGCCCATTGTCTCCACTCCTATTTAACATTGTCTTAGAAGTACTTGCTCGAGCACTGAGGCAAGAACCAGATATAAAAGGCATTCAAATTGGAAAGGAAGAAGTCAAAATTTCATTATTTGCAGATGACATGATCCTATACATAGAAAGCCCTGAGAGATCTACAACAAAGCTTCTAGAACTCATAAATGAGTTTAGTAAAGTCTCAGGTTATAAGATCAATGCGCAAAAAATCAGTAGCATTTCTGTACACCAATAATGAGCAAGATCAGGAGGAAATCAAGAAACAAATACCATTCACAATAGTAAATAAAAAAATCAATTACTTAGGCATAAATTTAACTAAAGAGGTAAAAAACTTATACACCGAGAACTATACAAGACTGTTCAAGGAAATCAAAGAAGACCTAAATAAATGGAAGACTATTCCTTGTTCATGGATAGGAAGACTGAATATTATTAAGATGTCTATCCTACCAAAACTGATCTATACATTCAATGCAATCCCAATAAAAATCAACACAGTCTTCTTTAAGGAACTAGAAAAACTAACTATGAAATTTATTTGGAAAGGAAAGAGACCCCGAATAGCCAAAGACATACTGAAAAAAAAAAAAAAACAAAATCGGAGGAATCACACTACCTGACTTCAAAACATACTACAAAGCTACGGTGGTGAAAACAGCATGGTATTGGCATAAGGAGAGACACACAGACCAATGGAATTGAATTGAAAGCTCTGATATAGAACCTCACATATATAGCCACATAATATTCGATAAAGCCACCAAACCCTCTCAACTGGGAGAGAGTGGCCTATTCAACAAATGGTGTCTGGAGAACTGGATAGCCATATGTAGAAGAATGAAAGAGGATTACCATCTCACACCTTATACACAGATCAACTCAAGATGGATCAAAGACCTAAATATAAGAGCCAAGACCATAAAAACCTTAGAAAGCAGTGTAGGGAAACATCTACAGGACCCTGTAATAGGAAATGGATTCATGAATATCATACCAAAAGCACGAGTAGCAAAAGAACTAATAGATAAATGGGACTTCCTCAAAATTAAAGCCTTCTGCACCTCAAAGGAGTTTGTCAAGAAAGTAAAAAGGGAGCCCACACAGTGGGAGAAAATATTTGGCAACCATATATCTGATAAGAAACTTATAACTTGCATATATAAAGAACTCCTATATCTTGAAAATAAAAAGATAAACAACCCATTTAAAAAATGGGAAAAAGATTTAAACAGACACTTCTCCAAAGAAGAAATACAAATGACTAAAAAACACATGAAAATATGCTCCAAATCTCTAGCTATCAGGGAAATGCAAATCAAAACTACAATGAGATACCATCTTACACCCATAAGATTGGCAGCTATGAAAAAAACAGAAGAATACAAATGCTGGAGAGGATGTGAAGAAAGGAGAACACTCATCCACTGTTGGTGGGAATGCAGAAGGATCCAACCATTCTGGAGGACAGTATGGCAGTTTCTCAAAAAACTAGCCATAGATTTGCCATATGACCCAGCAATACCACTGCTGGGTGTATACCCAGCAGAACTGAAAACAAGGACACAAACCGATATATGTACACCAATGTTCATAGCAGCATTGTTCACTATCACCAAAAGTTGGAATCAACCCAAATGCCCATCTACAGATGAGTGGATCAATAAAATGTGGTATATACACACAATGGAATACTACTCGGCTGTAAGAACAAATACACTACAAACACACGTGATAACATGGATGAATCTTGAGAACCTTATGTTGAGTGAAGCAACCCAGGCATTGAAGGACAAATACTACATGACCTCAATGATATGAAATAAGCAAGCTGCCTCAGAGAGCAAGAGACTGAACGATAGGCTTACAGGAAATCGGGGGGTGGAGGAAGGATGTGAGCCAATGTCTGCAGGGGTGGAATTTATGACGAGCTGGTGGTAAGTATGAACACAAAGAAGAGATAAAATGGGGGCAAGGGGTTGCCTTTGGGTGGGGCTTTGCGGGTTTGAGGGTGGCTGCGGATGGGCGGATGGGTAATATTGCCCAAAAGTGGGGGGAGGGAGGGGTAGCATATGAACATAGGAGAGTGTCAGGTGTTGGTGGAGAGTAAAATGCCGAGAAAATCGTATCAAAATATAATTAAGAGGGTTACCTGTTTAGAATGCTCGGAGGGGATGGTCCGATGTGGGACGGGCTCCTGGGGAATGTCTGAATGCTCATTTTGCCAGAGTGGGTGGCACCATGGGGTAGAGACCCAAGTAGTGAGAGTGGGGGTGGATCCACATCCTGGGGAGGACTAATGCCATCAAATAGAGGGAACTGTATCTCTTGAGAGAAAGGGTGGCTCCCAGGGCATTGGGGCAGTTGAGCAAGTTAGGCCCTGAACACTATTCCAACTATCTCTGGATGTGGCTCCTCGGGAAACAGAGGTTGGCTGTCACTGTGGGCACCAAGGTGGATGGGAAAATGGATGTTAAATGTGTGGAACCAAGGTAAATGGGGGGTAAGAGAGGAGTTTTGCAAGAGTACACAAGGATGGATATAAAACATGTAATATTACACCATAACATATTGGAGATGACAGACTGATAATGTAAAACATAGGATAACTAAAAAATTAGAAAACTGTGTATCCTAAAGTAAGCACCACAATGTAAGCACAGATGTCACCTTGTTTGAAAGCTATTGTCTCAGACTCTGTACATCACTTTAAGTAAATATGATGTGAGTAGGGTATAAGAGTATAGTGTGGAAGGGAAAAGGTTTTGTGGTGAATGTGTGGGAGTGCTATATATTATATATATGAATTGCTGTGGTCTAGGGCTCTTGTTAAGAGAAGTTCAATAATTAGGGGAGAAAAAAAAAGAAGAAGATAGGATGTAGAATTTTTTCCAAGTCAACACGTATTCTATATCTAACCTTTAAACCCATCACTATATGCCATTTTGCTAGTAAGGGATCCTGACATTATATTGGGCTTCAATTTTCAGGATGTTCTGGATCACAGAGTGGTTCAACAATGGCAACGGAGGAATACTGGTATAGGGTACTATTGACAGGTGATATATGGCTGACAGGGTGCCTGGTAATGTTTAGATATACTCATAGTGGCAACAATTAAAAACTACAGCTGGGGGGGTACTGGGTTCCTGGCCGGTGGTGCTCTGTCATGGTCCCTAGGGGAGCAGTGACAGTCTTCCAGGTGCAGCGGCAAGGACCGGGAAGGAATGAGGGTCCAACAGTGAGCCCCTGATGCTAATGACTATGCTTGTGAGCTGATATGCCTGAAATAAGAACAAGGCATAGAGCAGCATTGTGCCTGGGAATTTCCTCCTGACAGCCTTCATGTTACTCAAATGTGGCCAGTCTCGAAGCCAAACTCAGCATGTAAATGCAATGCCTTCCCCCCAGCGTGGGACATGACACCCGGGGATGAGCCTCCCTGGCACCGAGGGACCACTATCAACTACCAACTGATGATGCAACTGGAGAATGACCTTGAATGGAAGGTTCAATGCGCATCAGCAGAATATCCATGTCTACATAAAATAACATGACTTTAAAATGCTGTTTGACCTAATGTAAGGGGGAAATGGAAAGGAGAAATGAGTTTATATGGCTACGAGTCTCTAAAAAAGAGTGTGGAGGCCGTCAGAAGGATTGCCCTTATGCACAACTGAGCAGAGTCTAAGAGACAGATAAAGTAGATACAACCCCCAGGTATTGGTTCCTTTGAGGGCTAAAGAGGCCCATGGGTGCTATGGTCATGGCAGATGGGGTTAACTGCCATGTCAGATGGCACTTCTTTGGAGCTGGTGTTTATGCGTGATGAATCTGGACTCAGATGGTATCTCTCTTCATAAGACTTTCATGCTACTGTGCTGGAGTGATAGTTGGTGTTGGGGTTTAAGATATATTTAGGGGATCTGAATCTCTGGACTGACAATGTGATAGCCAGGCCCTGAGCCTCAACAGACTCCAGCACCTACAATCTGATTTATTGGACTCACCTCACTCAGCTAAGATGGAGTTGAAGAAGGACAACCACCACACCATGGAGCCTAGAGTGCCTACAACTGAAAGCGGGAGGATTGCATCCAGTATCCATGTGGAATCTGAGCCTCCTCTTGACATAGAGGTGCAATGGACACAACCAATCCAATGTCCACAGAGAAAAGGTGGCATTGGAGTGGGAAAAGTGGACAGGTGGCTAATGGGTATGGGGAATGGCAGGAAGAGACGAGATGTGGAGGCATCTTTGGGACTTGGAGCTGCCCTGGATGGTGCTTCAGGGGCAATCACTGGACATTGTAAATCCTCACAGGGCCCACTGGATGGAATGGGGGAGAGTCTGGGCCATGATGTGGACCATTGACCATGAGGTGCAGAGGTGCCCAGAGATGTACTTACCAAAGGCAATGGATGTGTCATGATGATGAGAATGAGTGTTGCTGTGGGGGGAGTGGTGGGGTGGGGGTGGTGGGGTTGAAGGGGTCCTCATATATATTTTTTTAATGTAATATTTTTACAAAATCAATTAAAAAAATTAAAAATTAAAAAAAGAATGTTTTAGAGGCAATATTATTCATCAGAGAGATGGAAAAATAATAAATGTATAAATGGCCAAGAACAAACATTCAAAAAGTGTTAAGCAAAACCTGACAGAAGTAACTAATTAAAGAGACAGTTCTGGAATAAAAGCTAAAGATATATTTTGTTTTGGTAAAATTCATTGAACGCAAAATTTGCCATTGGTTAAACCATTTAAAAGTGTACAGTTTGGAGGAATGAAGTTCATTCACGATGTTGTGCAACCATTATCACATTCTAGCTCTGTAGCTTTTTCATCATTACACATAGAAAGCCCATACTTATTAAGCAGTCATTCTCCCTTTCCTTAAGCCAACACCAATTTGTTTTCTATCTCTATGAATTTAGCAATTTTGGGTATTTCATATGAATGGAATCAAAAGTGTATGTTCTCGGGAAGTGGCTGTGGCTCAATCAGTTGGGCTCTTATCTACCATATGGTAGGCACTGGGTTCATGTGCCAGGGCCTCCTTGTGATTTCAGGCTTGCCCTCATTCCATGGAGAGCCACCTGGTCTGCAAGCACCATGGAGTGCCAACTGAGAAAGTTGACACAACAAAAAGGGAGACAAGCAAAAATACAGAAAAGCGCAGTGAATGGACACAGCAAGCAGACAGCCAGCAAGCCTCAAGGGGGGGAGGGGAAATAAAATAAAAATAAATACAGAGACAGAAGAATGCACAGCAAATGGGCACAGAGAGCAGACAGCATGCAAAAAAAAAGCCACAAGGCGGGGGATAAAAAGAAATTGTATGTTCTTTTTTTTTGTCTGGCTACTTTCACATAGCATAACGTTTTCAAGGTTCATCCATGCTATAACGCATATCAGTACTTCATTCCCTTTTATGGCTGCTATGTCTTGCAGTTCCCATAATTAACCTGCACTTCATAAGCCTCATATGCAAAATATTCTAAATCCAATGATTAAATATTAAGAAGAAGAGGAGAAAAATAGAGATATACAGGGAAGAAGATGATGTGATGATGGAAGTGATTGGAGTGATTCACCTGTAATTCAAAGAATGACAAGGATTGTGGGAGCCAACAGAAGCTGGAAGATGCAAGGAAGGATTTTTCTGTAGAGCTTTCAGAGGGAGTATGGCCCTGCCTACACATTGCTTTCAGAATTCTGGGGCACCCAACTGAGAGAATTAATTTCTGTTGTTTTTGGGCATTCAGTCTGTCTAATTTGTTACAGCAGCAATAGGAGACTAATACAGTGCCATACCAGAGAAGAAGTGTCCAACACTCCCATCCTCCTCCCTAGAACATTCCATATTTTTATTCCATGAATGTCATTCAGTAAATTTCCACAGAGCCTCTTGCCAATGATTTTCCAGTCATGTTCCTTCCATGGTCCTGACCATCCAGTCAATGATATCCAGTCACACATATAGCTGTTTCTCCTTTCAAACAAAATGAACAATCAGATTAACTTCTCAAAATTGTTCCTGTGAGGAGGATTTTCCTTCATCTCTGTCCTTCAGGGAAATCCCCAAAAGTCTGAAATGTTATATCGCATTTAGTTGTCATATCTCTTCATTCTCAAACTTAAAACAGTTCCTTCATCATGTTTTCTTATGACTAAACTCAGTCAGAGGGACAATGGAACTCAGTCAGGAATGGAGAAAGTTGCTGTTATGAACTTGAATGAGAAATGGGGTTAGAGCAGAACAGCTCCAGTTACTTGAGTCTTGGTTCTCCAACATGTGTGCAAGGACTGGAGGTTGGGAATATGACCTTGATAAGTAAGATTTGTAATATGGAGTCCTTTCAGTACCAGAGACTCAAAGTACTGAACAGCCAATAAGAAAGGGCTAGGAAATCTCTATCACTGTCCCAGGGAAAGGTAGACAAGTTCATTTCTGTCCCAAGTTACAACTGGAAAAGGATTGTCAGCAACTTAGATCCAAAGACAGCCCCTTGAGTGGGCTGGGAAACTTATTTTGTTCCTTTCTTCTTCTTAATGGAAAATTCCCTAATCCAAGAAATTAGCATTAATGCGATTCCAGGATGATGGATCTTTTTGGGAAATTCTTGGGAAAATATTAGATGTTTATTCAAAACACTGGGGTTGATGTTTTCAGTAACTGAATCCACATGGTGGAATAAAAAAATATAAACCCCTGCTTAAGATGGGCTTAAAACAAATAAATGCAAAACACATTAGGGATTACTATTTCATGAGCAAGAGTCAATGAAACAATAAATTTGAGAATAAACATGCCCTAAATGTCCCAACATCCTAAAGTAATTATAGGATATATCACTTTAAACATTTAAATAGTAAGATTAGGGAATTGGACTTGGCTCAATGGTTATAGCGTCTGCCCACCATATGGGAGGTCCACAGATTGATCTCAGGGTCTCCTTGACCCATGTGAAGCTGGCCCACGTGCAGTGCTGATGCACGCAAGGAGTGCTGTGCCATGCAGGGGTGTCCCCCACATAGGGAGCCCCATGCACAAGGAGTGCACCCTGTAAGGAGAGCTGTCCAGTGGGAAAGAAAGTTCAGCCTGCCCAGGAGTGGCACTGCACACATGGAGAGCTGACGCAGCAAGATGACCCAACAAAAAGAGACACAGATTCCCTGTACTGCTGACAAAAATACAAGCGGACACAGAAGAACACACAGTGAATGGACACAGAGAACAGACAACTGGGAGGGGGGGAAGGGAGAGAAAGAAATAAAAATAAATCTTAAAAAAATTTAAAAAATAAATAAATAGTAAGACTAGAAATAAAACTTCATATACCTCCATGCAAAGATGAACCAACATTGTATCTCCCGTTCAGCGGAGAAGAACAATATGAAAGGATTTCTCAGAAATATTAGTCACAATTTTTAGTATAATTGTGCATTTTTCAGCTTGCCTTAATGAGTCAACAGTACTTGAGTACTGGTATTATGTAGGGCAAAACACATTTTCCTTTGCTTTAGATTTAAAGTGATAAGTAATTCCAGCACCAAAAAGCAACTGTTCTCCCTGGAAATGCTTAAGTGGAAGATAATGTAATTTAATCACTGGAGTGTTATCTCAACCCTTTTTAGCACCTTCTGCTATTTCTTATTTTTTATCATATGATATCATTTTTATTCATTCTTTGACACTTGATCAACCATGAGTCATGTAAAACCAAGAGGAATTGTTTTGGATGACTGATTTAAAATGAAATCAATCTCATTTTTATAAGTTGTAATGTAGTAGAAACAGTTACTTTATAAAAATATCTTTTGATTTTGATACTGTCTGTAACTAATAAAAGTTAAGATCTTGACTGGTTGAAATTGGCAGGAACAATTTTGGAGCTTATTTACCAAACTTCTCAAAGATGATCTTTGGAATCCTGGAGAGAAAATTCTTTTGAAGAAGTGACTATTCTAGTGATGTGGTTTTAGGAAAGACTTTTGAGTACATTGAACTCATTTTCTTGTTCTAAATATGAGGAGGTTTTACTTGTTTGGGCAAAAACTATTTGAGAGTAGCTCCATTATTTCATAAGAATTAATAATTATGCCAATATTTTGTTTTAAAAGTTTCTGTCCTAATACCAAATCTTATAAGCAAAACCCATCTTAAATGACTGTGAGGATATACTTAATTCATCTTAATAGAAACAAAAAACAATATTAGGATAAGACTTTTGTTTTTGTAACCTATGTAGTAAGTAAAAATCTAATTCCTGCCATAAGTGAATGAAAATTTGATTGAAATAAGGTAGGATGTGGTTAATTTGTGAGGAAGGACCCTCACCAAGAAACACCCTCTGCTGTAGATTTCACTACATAGCTGAGCTGAAAGGAGGAACAGCTGGACACCAGAGGAAAACCTCAGTGTGAATCCAAACTTAAGTTATTCCTTTTTTACTTCTCAGATTTCTACGAAGGGCAGATATAGAGAGCATGGTCCAGGGAGCTTAGTAAATTATTACTTCAGCAAATATGGTCTGAGGATAGCCAACTCAATGCCAGGAACAGTATAGGCCTTTAGGGATATATGAGCCCACTGCTCTATTACCAGCAGACAGATTATGCCTACCCTGGATCAAAAAATGACACAGATTTTATCTTCCTTAATGAAATCATTCTGTGGCTGACTCTACAAAATGGTGAGTTGAGATTCTACCACTGACTGTATTAGTCAGGATTCGCTAGGGAAATGGAACCAACAAGGGATATCTGTTGGTAGAGATTTATCAGAGTCTCTCATGCAGCTGTGGGGATGCACAAGTCCAGGTTCCACAGGCAGGCTGCAACCAGGAGCTTCAATGAAAGTCCAGTGAAGATTCTTGATGAGTTCTGGGAGATGTTCGCTGTCCAAAGACGAGCTGTGAAAACCTCTCTCAATGCTGGAATCACTTCCCCTTTTAAGGGATTCAAGTGATTGGGTTAAGCGCTACCCACTGCTGATGGCAATCTCTCTGATCAATGTAATTATAACCAGCTATCTATGGTCTACCACTGCAGCTCTCTGTGTGTGCGGCACCACTCCTGGGCAGGCTGCACTTTTTTCACATGAGGTGGCTCTCCTTAGGGGCACACTCCTTGTGTGTGGGGCTCCCCTACATGGGGGACCCCCTGGGTGGCATGGCACTCCTTGCGTGCATCAGTACTGCACATGAACCAGCTCACCACATGGGTCAGGAGGTCTGGGGTTTGAACCCTGCACCTCCCATGTGGTAGGTAGATGCTCTATCAGTTGAGCCAAATCCATTTCCTGCAGTCTCATTTTAATATTTCAAGGTGCCTATCTTCTTTTCTTTTAATTCTTGGTGTCCATGAGAATGTGTCATATAATTTATGGAGGCTGTGTTGGGCATGAATAAGAGATGTCTTGGTACATATCTTATTCCAGAATATAAAATGAAAAAATGAATTTATATTCACAATAAGTTTACTATTGCTTCATGTGAACATGCATTTGTGATGATGAAATTGGCCAAGATATTTTTAAAGTTTTTAAAAATTTTTATTCCCCCCCTTGAGGCTTGTTTGCTGTCTGCTCTCTGTCCATTCACTGTGCATTCTTCTGTGTGTCTGTATTTATTTATTATTTATCCCCCCCCTTGCAGCTTGCTTGTTTTCTGCTCTCTATGTCCATTCACTGCATGCTGATCTGTGTTTTCACTTGTCTCCTGCTTTTTTTGTTGTTGCATCACTTTGCTGAGTTAGCTCTCTGCAGCACCCACAGGCTGGGCAGCTCTTGGCAGCATGTGGGCAATCCTGCCTTCATAAGGAGGCCCCAGGACATGAGCCAAGGGCCTCCATAAGGTAGACTGGGGCCCAACTGATAGAGCCACAGCTGCTTCCCAAGACATTTTTAATCCTTGACACTGCATGTTTGGGTGTCAGGAAGTCAGGAAGTCAAGTCATAAGGGAGTCTAGAGGAATAATGTGTCCTTGGTCCAGAGGGTTCATTTCCAAGGCTCTCCTTGGCTTTATTCATATGATTACCTTAGGACAAACCTTTCTGTACTGTGATTCTAATATTTAAGCCTGGTTGGAGATGTTGTCAGTCCACAAGGCCGTTCTTCTCCAATTATCCTCACTCTCTGATCAATATACCATTCATGGTGTGGGTTGAAGTTCCTGTTAAGATATAAAGAGATCCCTACTCAAGCCCAAGAAATCCCTTCTTTTATTTTGACTTTCAATGTGATAACCCATCTAGACTCAGGACTCACGGTGTTATCTCTCCATTTTGTTATAACATTAGGAAAAGTAAAGCCTGGAAAGAAACTACCTAATCAACCATATGAAATGGAGAAGGAAATTGCAAAGAAAAAAACCAAGATGAATATTTCAATATTATTTGTAGTACATATAAATTTTTCTCATTAAAAATACATATATGATGTTTATATTTTGATAGGATATGAGCTAAAATATAAATTAAGTTTTTGAGAAAGCTATATTCATTGTCTGTGAATTAGCGGATCTTACACATTAAATAGAAGAACTCCCTTTAATCATACAACCACATTACTTATTATAAATGAATTCCCAGTGTGAATTAGAGGCCCATGTTCCTACAAATATATTTAGGATAATTTGAACTAGTCAGGGAAATGAGGGATATTTCTCCAGGAAAGAGAATTAAAGACACTGAAGTGAATGAAATGCATGAACTGTTGCAATAGAAAGGATGAGTGAGATATAATCTATCCATTTGCTAATTTTCCTTCCACAATGGGTATGATCTTGGTCATTGACACAGCCAATGAAATTCTCATCATTTCTGATGACCTGAGGAGTGTCCAATGTGGGACAATCAAACAGAAGCTGAAAGAATCTGCAGAAAGATTCAGCTACTCAATTTGTGTCCTTGGTTCCTCTCAGTTAACTTCAGGTAGCATTACTGGGAAGTGTATGTGGAAATAAAGTATGAATGGGATCTGGGCCTCTGCAAAGAAACTATTCACTAGCAAAGAGAGATCCAGCTATTTTCAGAACGCAGTTTCTGGACACTGAGTTTGAGAAAGGTAAGATACTTTGGGGCCTGTACCACACCTTGGACTGCCCTCTGGATGAATCTCCAGTTATACCAAGTAGGGATTTTCTTGGATATGGGCATTGGAAATATTTCCTTTCATAACATTAATGATGGATCCCATATCTACACTTACCAAGATTACAGTAATATTTACCAAACTCTGAGCCACTGTGCCCTTTCATTTCTCCTTCAATTCCAAGTAGTGTTGGTAAAGTTTCCAAGAGAATCTGTCCTATAATGAATCCAAGCATTCCATTCCTCCAGCAAATCCAAGATAGACCAATAAAACCAAGACAATAAAAATATTTGTTAATTTATTTGTTCTCATAGCTGGTAACTGTTATACTTGGATTGTACAAATAACAGAAAACAATGGGAACATTTTATAATTCACAAAAAGAAAATTAGATTAATTAGAATTTAAACTGCATTTTAAATATCAAATATTATCATGGCCAACTCTTTGGGTTTTATGTTTACACTTTTGTGTCATTAGTATGTTTTAAATCTCAGGCCAATCTGCAAATATTTTTCTTTGTATTTCTGTGAGGTCAACATCAAATTATGAATTAGGAGTAAAATAAACATGTTTATATGATGGATAGAAGTATGCAATTTTCTAAATGATATAAAAATACCTTTTATTGACAATAATATTTATAAATATATGGATTTTGAAACACAGTAAACTAGATAAATTCTTGTAAAATATGCAAAATGGAGAAGACAACTTTTCACATCATGACAAAGTTAAGTAACATGATCTAATAATGGGCTCCAGATGCTTAATCTTGGAAACCAGCTTCTGTATATGCCTATGTGCTCTTGAGAGGTTAGGTTTAATGTGTCAACTCAGCCAGATAATGGTGCCCAGTTGTTTGATCACTCAAGTTCTGGACTAATTGTAATCCAAGGACATTACTTTTTCATACATGGCTGGTTACATCTGCAATCAACTAAAGTGGTCACCATCAGCAAAAAGGGGTGTCTTATCCAATCAGTTGAAGGCCTTCAAAGGAAAAATGATTTCAGCATTCAGAGAGAATGCCCATCTCTACTTCAGACAGACATTGTTTCCTGGGGAACTCATCAAGGACCTTCATCAGAGTCCTTGGTTTGTAGCCTGGTTTGTAGCCTGCTTGGGGAACTGGGACTTGTGCATCCCCACTGTCATGTAAGACAATTTTATAAAATCCTATACTAAGGGAGAACCAGCAAGATGGCAGGAGAGTAAGGAGTTCCTAGAGTCAGTTCCTGCTATAGAGCAGTTAGCAAACACCCAGAGCTCTGTGCAGCTAGCTGAAGCACCTGTTTGGAGGCTCTAGGAGGCAAAAAGAGCATCCTGCAATGTCCTTGGGGGAATGGAAGGAGGAGACTGCCTGTCTTCAGAGAAGACTTGTAAGTAGAGACTCCACTAGAGGCACAAGCCACCTCGGGAGCTGTTCTGCAGCTGGAATTGAAAGTCCCACTTTCCCCAAAATGGGGGAGGAATAGACAGTTGGGGACCAATTTCAGTTATGAAGAGAAAATTTAGTGGGCTACAGTATGATTCCGAGAATAGCTAAGGTTTGAGCCTGTCCAGGTCAGAACAAGGCTGGGAGCTGCCATCTTAACTCCGAGCCTGACACAAGGGGAAGCGGGGTGGACTGAAAATCATAGTACTGGTGGGGACCAGTTTCTTCCCATCCAGATCATATTACAGGTCTAGCCTAGGCCTCAGTGCTGCCTCCAGCAGGGAGGAAGCTGCAGGGACCTGCACCAGCCTCTCTGGGAAATTACCAGCTAAACTGCAGAGGCCGGCGTTTATCCTACTCTGGTGGCATGAACCACCCCAGGAGCTGCTCTGTGATGGGAATTGGAAGCTCCATTTCCCAGAATCAGGGGAAGAGGAGATGGTTGGCTGCCAATTTCCACTACCGAATGGGAGACTTGGCTGCCTAAGAGATAACCATGGGAACAGCTGCGGTGAGAACCAGCCCAAGTCAGGAAGAGGCCAGTAGCCACCAATCTGACTCTGCCCCCAGCCTGAGGGGAAGCCAGGCTGACAGTTTCTTTCATGCTGATCAGCTGGTAACCTGTCTAGGCTTCAGCCCCGCCTCTGGTAGGAAAGAGGATGAGGAGGCCTGCACCAGCCTATACAGATAACTGCAGAGAACTGGCTGGCATTGACTGAAAATCAGAAGTCTACCAGGGCAACTGCAGTCATCTTAGGACCCACACTGCATAGATTGCTGCCCACACTTCCAGCTCCATCCCTGGAAGGATGTGAAGTCTCTCAGGGAAACTACAGTCTAGGCCTGCATGTGGATTATTCCACACAGCTGTGACTCTGTCCCTACCCCTTGCAAAGGAGAAAGTTGGAAGAAGCTTCATTGGTCCCTCATGCAATGAGGGCAGCTTGAACCTCCACAGCTTACAGCATCAACTACATGCGTGGCTCCTACTGCATAACCAGCAAGGGAGAAATGATAGGAAGCCCTAAATTAGAGAGAAAAACTGCACAGAGGAAAAATACTGTAGTAAGTCAGAAGTGGGAAGCAGACTTGGCTCAATGGATAGGGCATCCGCCTACCACACGGGAGGTCCACGGTTCAAACCCTGGACATCCTTGATCCATGTGGAGCTGGCCCATGTGCAGTGCTGATGCATGCAAGGAGTGCCCTGCCATGCAGTGGTGTCCCCTGCATAGGAGAGCCCCACGCACAAGGAGGGTGCCCCATAAGGACAGCTGCCCAGAGTGAAAGAAAGTGCAGCCTTCCCAAGAATGGCACTGCACAAATGGAGAGTTGACACAAGATGACACAACAAAAAGAAACACAGAATCCCGGTGCCACTGATAAAGATAGAATTGGTCACAGAAGAACACACAGTGAATGGATACAGAGAGCAGACAACCAAAATTGCAATCCATACCAAGAAACAGGAAGCTATGACCCAGTTAAATGAACAAGATAAGCCTCCAGATGACATAAAGGAGTTGAGACAACTCATTATAGATGTTCAAACAAATCTCAATAAATTCAATGAGATGGCTAAAGAGATTAAGGATATTAAGAAGACATTGGATGAGCACAAAGAAGAATTTGAAAGCATACATAGAAACAGCAGATCTTATGGGAATGAAAGGTGCAATCAATGCAATTTAAAAAAACATTGGAATCATATAATAGCATATGTAATGAGGCAGAAGAAAGGATTGGTGAGCTTGAAGAAATGGCCTCTGAAAGTGAACATACAAAAGAACAGATGAAGAAAAGAATGGAAAATATTGAACAAGTTTTCAGGGAACTAAGTGACAGCAAAAGGTGTGCAAACATATGTCATGGATGTCCCAGAAGGAGAAGAGAAGGGAAAGGGACAGAAGGAGTATTTAAAGAAATAATGTTAGAAAATTTCCCAACCCTATTGAAGGACTTAGATATCCCTGTCCAAGAAGCACAATGTACTGCCATCCAAAAAAATCCAAATAGACCAACTCCAAGACACATACTCATCAGAATGTCAAAGGCCAAAGACAAAGACAGAATTTTGAGAGCAGCAAGAGTAAAGTAACACATAACATATAAGGAATATCCAATTGGATTAAGTGCTGATTTCTCACCAGAAACCATGGAGGCAAGAAGACAGTGGTCTGATATATTTAAGATACTACAAGAGAAAAATTTCCAGCCAAGAATCTTATATCCAGCAAGACTGTCTTTCAAAAATGAGGGCAAAATTAGAATATTCACAGATAAACAGAAACTGAAAGAATTTTAAGCAGCAAACCAGATTTTCAGGAAATACTAAAGGGTGTTCTAGAGGCTGAAAAATTAAAAAAAAAAGGAGAGAGGGACCTGAAGGAGAGTCTAGAAATGAAGATTATGTCAGTAAAAGTAACTAAAAGTATCCAAAGAGTGATGAAAATAAAATATGACAGATAAAACTCAAATAGTCAGGAATAAACTTAACCAATGATGTAAACCCCTTGTATTCAGAAATGGCAACTCGATGTTAAACAAATCAAAAATGCCCTAAATAACTGGAAGAACATTCCATGCTCATGGGTTGGAAGACTTAATATCATTAAGATGACAATTCTACTCAAATTGATATACAGATTTAATGCAATCCCAATAAAAATCCTACCAGCATTAAAGAAAAAATTGAAAACATGATAATTTAATTTATTTGGAAGGGTAAGAAGTCCTAAATAGTCAGAAACATCATAAAAAGGAAAAGTGAGCCTTCATCTCCAGACTTAAAATCATAATACCTACCTATAGTGGTAAAACAACATGGTACTGGCCTAACAACAGACACAATAGACCAATGGAACCAAATTGATGGTTCAGAAACAGACCTTCACAGGTATGGTCAAGTGATTTTTGACTAGCCTGTCAAACTCACAGAGCTCGGGCAGAACAATCTATTCAACAAATGGTGTTGAAAGAATTGGATATCTATAGCTGAAAAAAGGAAAGAGAATCCCTATCTCACACCTTATCCAAAAACTAACTCAAAATGGATGAAAAAACTAAAAATAAAAGCAATAACCATAAAACTTCTAGGAGAAATTATTGGAAAATACCTTGAAGACCTGGTGGTAGGTGGTGGATTCTTAAAGGAGATAGAGTAGGACTGAGTGGACTACCGATGCTTAATGTATGTAGAATGTTTTCATTAGCTTTACTGTAAAAGTGTAGAAATGTATAGAGTGGATGGTAACACACAGTGAGTAACACCTAGTTTATGAATGGGGATGTGACTGAAAATGGTAGTCTAGGTATGTAAATGCCAATTGACAGAATGCTTGAGAATAACCTAGGAACTGGATAGCACAGTAAACCAAGGGGTGGGTGAGAATTGTGGTTCATGGTCCAGATTCAAGAGTGTTCTTTGTTAGCTAGAACAAATGTATATCACTACTGCAGGGTGTTGGGAATGTGGAGAAGCATGGGGAAAATGCAGCTGCAGTGACCTATGGACTGTGGTTAGTAGTAATAGTATAATATTCTTGCATCTATGCAAAAGATGTACTCTGTTACTGAGGCAGTATGGAAAATGTGAGCCAAATGTACTCTATGGACATGGCAAAAAAGAGATGATATTATTTTATCTGTAGCAAATGACACACCACATTTTGTTGTGCTGATGGAGGAGTGTTGTTTGGAATTCTGCACATGTGAATGATTGTTTTATAAGTTTACAACTTCTGTCATAGAAAATGTATATTTAAAAAATAATAGGGTGGGTTGGGGGGAAAACACACCAAATGTAAGATAAGAACTTTGTTTAGTAGTAAGATTTTGAGGGAAGCAGACTTGGCCCAATGGAAAGGGCATCCACTTACCACATGGGAGATCTGCGGTTCAAACCCCAGGCCTCCTTGACCCATGTGGAGTTGGCCCAAGTGCAGTGCTGATGCATGCAAGGAGTGCCCTGCCATGCAGGGGAGTCTCATACATAGGGGAGCCCCACACGCAAGGAGTATGCCGCATAAGGAGAGCAGCCCAGCATGAAAGAAATGCAGCCTGCCCAAGAATGGCGCCACACACATGGATAGCTGACACAAGATGACACAACAAAAAGAGACACAGATTTCTGGTACCACTGATAAGGATAGAAGCAGTCACAGAATACACTCAGGGAATGGACAGAGAGAGCAGACAACTGGGAGGGGGGAAGGGGAGAGAAATAAATAAATCTTTTTAAAAAAAGATTTTGACAGTGTTCTTTCATAGTTTATAACAAACATCTCATGGCAATGCAAGGTGTTGGTGGAAGGTTGATGTATGGGACCCCTGTATGATGTTATGCATGTTTGCTTTGTAAGTCCACAACTTTTACTATATACTTAATTATTTATGTATGTTCATATATAAATGGTACAAAGATAATAATCAGATTGGTTAGGGGAAAATACTTTGTTTAGTAGTAATATTTTGACAATGCTCTTTAATCATTAGTTAAAAAGGTTTAAAAACAATGCAAGTTATTGGTGGTAGGGTGAAATGTTATATATGTTTGTTTGATATTATATATGTTTTTTAAGTTCACAACTATTAAACATTTATTTTTTATGTATGTCTATGTATAAGTGGCATATTTCAATAAATTTTTAAAAATCCTATACTATTTACAGGTATCTCCTGTTGATTCCATTTCTCTACATAATTACTAATAGTCTGATAGTGTTTTGACAAACCATAGGGCATAAATGGCATAAGAGTGTATACCCACTGTGGTCATTCTACTGTAAACTGTAGCAGTGCAAGTAACAAATTATTTATTTCAAGGATATGTGTTTCTCAAGAAAGATAAGGCAGAAAGGTTATCTTATTTCTTCTCCATAATATTCAGCCATGGCACATGTCTGGTGAGCAGACAAATGGGGTAATGGCAGTTTTTGTGCTTTGAAAGCAATTTCCTTCGGGCATTCTTTCATGCTTTAAATTCAAATAGTTAATATAACATAATTACATGTCATATCTGGTGCTAAGCAATGAATATACAAGTGTAAGGAGCATATGGTCCAAATGTGGAGATATTTGGAACATGATTTGGTTAGAAAGACTGGTTCATTGGTCAGTATGTCTATCTTTGTGCCAATACCATCAGCTTTGACTACTGTAGTTTATAGCATGTTTTAAAATCAGGTAGTGTGATTGCTCTGATATCATTTTTCTTTTTCAATATGTCTTTACCTATTCAGGGCCCCTTGCCTTTCCAAATACATTTCATAATTGCTTTTCCAATTCAGTAACAAATGCAAACATATCACAGATATACTTCATCCTTAACAAGACCTCTGCAGGTTCCATACATGTCTCAGCATCCTCCACTGAGAGAAGTCAAAGGGAAGCCAATTGAATTAGGTGTTCATGGTCTAAAGGATTCTCTTCTGAGTCACTCACTGGCTCTAGCCACACTGTTGCATTAGTACAAGTAGTTCTGCATCCAGATCTTATTAATTTGGGGTAGGTGGAGATAATGGAATTCCACAAAGTGGCTCCTCTCTTAGCTTACCTACCCCTCTGAGCTTTGCAGCATGCATGTTCTGGTAAATGTTGTTTCCTAGATTCAAAGACATCCCTATTCATAACCAAGGAACCCTCCCTTTGTCTTAACTTCCACACTGATAACCTATCTTTTCTCAGAACTCCTAGATCTGTTGCTTCATTTTGGTTATAACTCTAGGAAAATAAAATCATGAATTGAAATTGCCTAATCAACAAAACTAAGTATGGGAGGTGATTTCAAAGAAAACTTTTTAATTTTTCACCATTATTCTAAAATAATTCAAATTATTTTTCATTCTTCAAAATGCCTTTCCTATTATATATCCATATTTTCAGAGAATCACTGATAATTCATATAATTATTTTTAGAGCAGTCAACCACCATAGTCTCTGCTTTCATATATTTCATGATTTAGAGAAAGAAAAGTCTTGACACAAATAATCAAATAATGCAAAAGGAATCCTTACTATGACTAAGAGAACTGTTTACAAGTATATCCATCCATTCTAATATAAAATTTAACAGGAAAGCCAGGGAAGTTTCACAAGGAAAATTCTGACTTAGTGATACAGAATACAATTAAACAAGAGAAAGTTAGGTAGATATTTGGGCTTTGACCATAGGATTGAAGAGAGGGAGTCTGTGTATTTGTCGAGCTACTTATTTTATTACCTCTGTGGATATGATCTAGGGTGTTGACATAACCAAGTACTTCATCATTTCTGCTGACCTGAGGAATGCCCAATGTGGGGCTATCAAACAGAATTGGTAAATACATGCTGAGAAATTAAAGTTTGTAAATTTTGTTTTGTTCTCCTATCACTTCAACTTTGGATGCCTTTACTATTAGGTGGATGCTGGAACAACCAAAAAGTGGGAGCATGGTCTTGCAAACAACCAGTTAATTGAAAAGGTAACCACCATCTGGCATCAGAATTTGAATCCTTGACTATGGGTTTGAGAAATGGAGTTTTCTATTCAGCCAGCACTACTCCTTTGACAATCCTGGATGTAAACCTTTGGTCACACAATGTAGGGATTTTCATAGATATGGATATTGGCAATATTTCCTTCTGTGACATTCATGATGAATCTCTTTTCTTTACATTCACCATAATTTCTGCTATGGAGCCACTGCACTGATTTTTGCTCCTTCAAATCTACTTGATGATCAAATCTTCCTGGGTATCTTTCCTGTGTCAAGTCTGACACTGCCAATCTCTAATTTATCCTGGGAAAGGCAAATAAAGCTTTGCCTTCCAAAAAACATCTATACAAATTTATTTTTTGCTCAGAGCTAAAATACTTTCTACTTAGTACACACATGTTACAAAGTTACATGAAAAAGATGTGGAATATTTCATGAACCAGGTACATAAATTAAACAAATGACTTTAAAATTACCTTGTAAATGTTAAGTATCTGCATGGTTGTCTTCTTGGAGTTTTATATTCATAATTTATATAAATATGTCTTGGATTTCAGATCAATTTCCAAATGAGTTTCTTTTTATTTTCTGTGAGATCAGCTTTGCATATTATGGAGATCTTAAGCTGTGTAAACATTTGAGTGTGACCCAAGAGATTATATGATCTCCTAAATAATAAGGAAACAAGAACAAATATTAGCAATAAAAATGAATATGTGTATGCTTCAAATTAAGAAATGAATAAATACCTGTATAATATTCTGAGTTCAGAAGACAGTTTTTCAACATTACAGCAAAGCTTACATAAGACTTAGGGTTTTTTAAAAAATTGATTTACTAGTAGTGTTTCACAGAAAGTACAGTAAGTAATCCTAAGTGAGCCATTGCATAAGTGGAAGTCTACAAGCTTTGAAAATCAAGGGTGTAATGAACATGCATGAATTGTTTATTTGAAAGTTATTAAAGTAAGAAATTTTATGTTGTATGGGTCACCACAATAAATTTTTTTTAAAAAAATTCCCATCCAGAATTTTTTTATTAATTTCAGGACACAAAAAGGAAAGCTAAACAGATTGGAAAGAAAGGTATATAACTTTCTCTATTTTCATATGACATGGTTGAAAATCACATAAAATCAACTTGTAAATCTACTAGACTTTATTCTAAAATTTTCATATATGTGGATTCATGCAATATTTGTCCATTGTTGTCAGGCTTATTTCACCCAAAACAATGTTTTTGAGGTTCATCCCTGTGGCAGCATCTATCAGAATTTCATTCTTTTTTAGTGTATGTATATACTAAGGAGACAGAAACTAGACTAAAGATTTTGGGGGGCAGGGGGAATGGGGTAATAGGTAATTATTTTGTAATGGGTATGGAGTTTCTTTGAGAGGTGATGAAAAGTTATGGCCATAGTTAGTGGAGATGGCAGAACAACATTTTGAATATAATTAATACATCTGAAATGTACACTTAAAATGGTTGAAATGGGAAATTTTGTATTACATATATATGTTACAATAATAAATTTTTGAAAAACCTATTAGAACTAAAAGATGAGTTTAGCAATATTACATGAAATAAGCTCAATATAAAAATTAATTACATTTCTACCTACTAACAATAATTAATTGGAAAATAAAATTTGAAAATTATGATTACTTATAATAGCAGTGAAACACATCTCCAGCACATAGAATGGTACTAACATACATTGGATGCCTGATAAACATCGTTAAGCTTACTAAATGAGACCAGCAAGGAAAAAAATGGCCAGATCAGGTTCTTAAAGATTATGAGAACAAGTTTAGACTTTACCCTGAAATTAATGGGAAGCCAGCAGAGCAGGTGTGTCCAGATAATAGTAGGTGTGTAACAGATATCACTGATGAAAAAGTGAATAGATAGCTACCATTGTATCAACAGAGGGGAAAAGTTAGTCCTTTTTTATATCCTTGAAAGGTATTTATTGCATACAATAAAAGTCACATATTTTAAAGTTTTGATTTGATGAGCTTGGTAAATATGTAGAGTAATGCAACACTCATCACAGACAGGTTGTAGAGTATGATGACTGCAAAATTTCTTTAAAATCACCCACCAACCCTAGTCACAGGCTACAACTGACAATTTCTGTCACTCTTGTTCATATTCTAGAGTGTACTCTTGATGCTCCATGGGCTCAGCTTTTTAGGCTTCATTCTTAAGTGATCCTGTAATCCTCCCTCCTGACATAAGGCTTGTTATTTCCAGGCCTCCCGTGTCAGCTTTGATGGTTCTTCTTTCTTCCTGATCTCAGTTGTGATCTATCATGTGAAATGTTTCATCTTTTCCTGGGTCCCCAGCCATCTGAGCCTTCTCTCTTCTGTCACAAGACAAGATCAAGAATGACAGAGCTCTCTTTTTTTGTGTCTGTTCTTCTGTGTGAGTGTCTATTTATATAAGACCCAAAGTGGGGATGGGAATTCAACCTGAGTCATGCCTTTTACTGGTGTGGTTGAATTTAAAAACCCTAAAGCAATCCTATCGAGTAATTTAATCAAATGCCCCTCAACTGAATTTAATGCAATTAAAGTGTATCACACCCAGAGTGTTACAGCAAAGTCAGGAGTTCAGAGTGGCAGAAAAACCCAAATGGTACTCAGAGAGGCAGAGGAACAGATTTATTATGCGTGGGTCCAGAGGAGAGTCAATCTCCAAATTCTAAGCCCCATTTCTCAATTTTCATAGGTTTATATAGGATTTTATGCGGGACTAGCATAGCTCTCATTCATTGGCTAACGTGTTGCTAGGCGAAATTTTGTAAGTGGGGTTACAGAAGCAGAAGGCAGGTGCAACGTCATGCTTTCATGGGCTGTTTTACAGAAGCAGGGGGCAGGAGTTGTTAATTCAATTACAGAAGTGGTGGGTAGGAGTGGTTCATTTGATAGTCTCCTGCAAGGCCATGTTTTTAGGGGCTGATTTACAGAAGCATGGGCAGAAGTGGTTCATTAGATATTTTTCTGCAAAGTTATGCTTTTTATTTCTCAACAATTCCCCCCTTTGATGGCCTTCTAACTTTTATAGGGTGTCACTCGAGTTAAAGTGGACAAACAACTTAAGGTAGTAAAGCATTTTACAAGACACAAGCATGTTATTAAGATTAGTTTTTTTTAAAACTACATTCCAGTTTCTGAGAACTGTAGTTCTTAGTTAAGTCCCAAACAGTAAGTTGAGCAGTTTGAAGAGGAGCAGGAACCACAGAGAACAGGAGTCCATCTGGTCAAGTGATAGCAATTTTTGGTGGTTCTGGACAATTCAGATTTTCAAGGGTCAGGTACAGGGTGAGTTATCCAGTCATTTTGTTTTTCATTGGAGTGTGCCCTTTTAACTCTAGTATGATGAATGCAAGGGGCAATACCTGAAACTTTGAGAGCAGTGGGGATTACAAGGATGCAATATGTGGGCCTATCCAGGTGGGCTGGAGAGGCTCCTTTTTCCAGTTTCTTTTTACCTAAACTAGATTCCAGGTAAGTGTGGGTGTATTGAGTGGCCTAATGGGATGGAATCCTGAGACAGGATAATTTTGTGTATTTGGGCTGGGGTTTTACCAACTGTTGGAAGGTAGAATCCTGGTCAGTTTTTTCCTAGAAGTTTGAGATTTCCCTTGAAGGTATGAATTATTGGGGGTGGTTGTTCAAACAGGTTATTTACCTTTCCAAAGGGTCTGGGGGTGCATCTGACTTTAAGGAGGGCTAATGGGAGCAGATTTACTCAAAGGAGGCCAGTGGGTTTTGGGGGGGGGGTTGGGTTTTTTTAATAGAACTCGGCTAGTGTGGTTTTGAGGGTTGATTCATGCATTTTACTTTCCCTGAGCTCTGCAGCCTATATGCTGTGTGGAGTTTCCACTTAATTTCTAACATTTTGCTAGTTCTTGGGTGATGGCTGCTACAAAAGTTGAACCATTGTTGTTGTTTATGGATAAAGGTATTCTGTGCTGGGGAACTATTTCTTGGAGCAAAGCTTTAGTTACTTTTCTTGCCTTTTCAGTGTAGGTGGGAAAGGCTTTCACTCAGCCCAAGAAAGCACCCATTATTACTAATAAGTACTTATACCTTTGACTTGGTTATAGTCCATTGTTAAGTCTTTAAAGGGGGAAGTTCCTGTGTGTTGGATGCTGGCTGGGGCCTGGGGACCTTGGGAGGGGTTGTTTTTAGCACAGGTTTGGCATCAACTGCTAATGGTGGTGCAGAATGAGGCCATCTGGGCAATGTAGTAATATTTTCTGAACAGCGTTCCTAAAGCAGTCTTTCCCAGGTGGGTGAGCTGGTGGTATTGTTTTTTTTTTGTTTTTTTGTTTTTTAATTTTTTTATTTTTTATTGACTTTGTAATAATATTACATTAAAAATATATATGTGAGGTCCCATTCAACCCCATCCCCCCACCCCCCCTTTCCCCCCCCCAACAACACTCGTTCCCATCATCATGACACATCCATTGGATTTTGTAAGTACATCTTTGGGCACCTCTGCACCTCATATACATTGGTTCACATCATAGCCCATACTCTCCTCCATTCCATCCAGTGGGCCCTGTGAGGATTTACAAAGTCCGGTGATTGCCTCTGAAGTACCATCCAGGGCAGCTCCATGTCCCAAAGACGCCTCCACCTCTCATCTCTTCCTGCCTTTCCCCATACCCTTCGTCCACTATGTCCACTTTTCCCATTCCAATGCCACCTCTTCTATGTGGACATTGGATTGGTTGTGTCCATTGCACCTCTATGTCAAGAGGAGGGTCAGATTCCACCTGGATGCTGGATGCAATCCTCCCATTTTCAGTTGTAATCACTCTAGGCTCCATGGTGTGGTGGTTGTCCTTCTTCAACTCCATCTTAGCTGAGTGTGGTAAGTCCAATAAATCAGATTGTAGGTGCTGGAGTCTGTTGAGGCTCAGGATCTGGCTATGAGCTGGTGGTATTTTTGAACAATGGTGTAGACAGCCTGCTTTGGGATGAAGTCTTGGTTATTTGGGAGTATCCAGTTTTCCTCTGGGGTCTGGTTCATTTTTTGAGATGACAAACTTTAGATACTTACTTTGTTGCTGGCAAATCTGAGTCTTTTTTCAGGACACTTTATAGCCAGTTTATGTTAGAAGTTGTAGAAGGGTCTGAGTTCTCTCCCAGAAATTTTCTTCTGTCTCACCAGCCAACAAGAGGTTATCTACGCCCTGAAGGAGAGTACAATTTAAGTTTTCCTATGGGTAGGAAGCCAGATTCACTGCCAGGGCTTCTTCAAAAAGGGTGGGGGATTTTTTGAAGCCCTGTGGGAGTCAAGTCTGTAGAGGTCCCCAAAGTAATGTGTGGGGCTCAAGCCATGTTGCTAGGAAGGATCAATGTGTGCCAAGTGGTGAGGGTGTGGCCAGCTGTGTCTGTACCTGCAAGTAAGCAGAAAGGAGCCAATGTCCTGATAAGAAGAAACTCTAAGAAAACCCTCTTCAAAGAACTTCATGCCTGATAGCCCCTGCTCTAAGAATAATGCCCAGTTAACTGCTTTAAATAAAGCTTGTGGTGCCAGCTCGGGGTCTTGGCTTTGCCATCAGCTAGCCTGGCCCACCTGGTCCCCTCTAATCTTATCTTTGTCTCTGTATGTCTTTCTTCAGCTCCTGTCTCCTCTCCTCAAGTTCTCAGTTCACCTGCGCAGGCCGCAGCACTCTATATAACAAGAAAATAAGCCCCTTTTTGGATATGTGGTTTCCAAAATTTTTCTTTCCATTGGGTAATCTGCCTTTTTACCTTCCTGTAAAAATCATTTGAAGTGCAAAAGTGTTTAATTTTCAGGAGGTCCCAATTACTTATTTTTTTCTTTCATTGCTTTTGCTTTGGATGTAAAATTTAAGAAACCACCACATATCAAGAGATTTTGAAGATTTTTTTCCCACATTTTCTCCTAAGATTTGTATGTTTCTAACTTTTTTGTATAGGTCTTTGATCCATTTTTTCTTTTTTTGCATGTGTGTGTAAGGTGTGAAATAGAAGTACTCTTTCTTTCTTTTGGATATGGATATACAGTTCTCCCAGCACCATTTGTTGAATATATTCTTCTGGCCTATCTGGAATGGCTTGAGAGCCTTGTCAAAAATCACCTCAGTATAAATGTGAGGGTCCATTTTTAAACTCTCCATTCAGTTCCATTGATGAGCATGTGCCTCTTCATGCCAGCACCATGCTGTTTTTTACCACTGTAGCTAAGTAATGTGCTAAAAGTCAGGACATGATGCCCTCCACCTTGGGTTTTCTTTTTAAAGACATTTTTGACTATTCACGCCCCTTACCCTTCCAAATAAAGTTGACACTGATATTTCCATTTCTGCAAAAAAGGCTTTTGGAAGCTTTATTGGTATTGTGTTGAGTCTGAAAATAATTTGTATAAACTTGACTTAATAATATTTAGTCTTCTCATGGAGCTGCCCTGGATGGTGCTTCAGAGGTAATCACCGGACATTGTAAATCCTCACAGGGCCTACATGATGGAATAGAGGAGAGTATGGGCCATGATGTGAACCAATGTATATGAGGTGCAGAGGTGCCCAAAGATGTACTTACCAAATCCAATGGATGTGTCATGATGATGGGAACGAGTGTTGATGGGGGGGGGGGGAGGGGGGGGTGGGGGGGTGGGGTTGAATGGGACCTCACATATATATTTTTAATGTAATATTATTACAAAGTCAATAAAAAATAAAAAAATTAAAAAAAAAATAATATTTAGTCTTCTAATCCATGAATGCAGAATGTCCTTCCATTTATTTAGATCTTCTTTGTTCTTTCAGCAAAGTTTTGTAGTTTTCTGAATAGAAGTCCTTTAAACCCTTGGTTACATTTATTCCTATATACTTTATTTTTTAGTCACTCTTATAAATAGAATTTTTTCTTGATTTACTCCTCAGATTGCTCATAATTAGTGTACACAAACACTTTTGATTAATTTTTGTGTATTAATCTTCTATTCCGTCACATGGCATTACTCATTTATTAGCTCTAGTAACACTGTTGTGAAATTTTGGGGATTTTCTAGTTATAGCATCATGTCATCAATGAAAAGCAGAAGTTTTACTTGACTCCACATTTGGATGCTTTTTTTTTAATTTTTTAATTTTTTATTTTTTTTATTTCTCTCCTCTTCCCCGTCCTCCCCCCCAGTTGTCTGCTCTCTGTGTCCGTTCGCTGTGTGTTCTTCTGTGTCCACTTATATTCTTGTCAGCAGCACCAGGAACCTGTGTCTCTTTTTGTTGTGTCATCTTGCTGTGTCAGCTCTCCATGTGTGTAGTGCCACTCCTGGGCAGGCTGCAATTTTTTCATGCTAGACAGCTCTCCTTATGGGGCACACTCCTTGCGCCTGGGGCTCCCCCATGTGGGGGACACCCTGCATAGTATGGCACTCCTTGTGCCCATCAGCACTGCATGAGGGCCAGCTCATGACATGGGTCAGGAGGCCCTGCGTTTTGACCCTAAACCTCCCACGTGGTAGGTGGATGCTCTACTTATTGAGCCAAATCTGCTTCCGTTGGATGCTTTGTATTTCTTTTTCTTGCCAAATTTCTCTAAGAACTTCAGGCACAATAATGAATGACTGTGGAGAGAGTAAGCATCTTTGTCTTATTTCTGATAGTGGAAAAGCTTTCAGTCTTTCACCATTGAGTATATTGGCTGTGGGTTTTTCACATATGCACTTCATCATGTTGGGAAAGTTTCCCACTATTCCTGTCTTTCAGAACATTTTTTTTTTTATCAAGAAAGGATGCTGGATGTTTTCAAATACCATTTTGCATCAATTGAAATGATCATGTGATTTTTTTTCCTCGTCAATATATTAACATGGTATACTATATTGATTTTATATTAATCTGTCCTTGCTTGTCTGGGATAAACCCTTTAGATAATGATGTAAAATTCTTTTAACATGATGTTGTATTCAGTTAGCAAGTGTTTTTTTTTTTGAGGATTGTTTCATCTATATTCATTATCTGGATTTGGTATTAGAGTGATGTTGGCTACATAGAATGTGTTTGTTAGCACATGTTTAAGATTTTGGAAATGTTTGAGCAAGATTGGTATTAAATCTTCTTTGAGTGATTAGTAGAATTCCTCTTTGAAGCCAGCAGGTACTGAACTTTTCATTTTGGAGAGGTTTTTTTTTTTGGGCGTTGGAAAAGGGGATTTATTTGGGGTAAAAGCTTACAGTTCTGAAGTCAAGAAATATCCAAATCGAGGCACCATCAAAGTTGTTTTCTCAACAAATTCAGCTATTGTTGATCCTGTTGTCTGGTCATGTGGCAAAACAAGATGGCTGCCGATCTGGGCCGAGGTCTCTGCCTTGCCCTCCAGACTGTGTCTTAGAGCCCAGCTCCTGGAGCTCAGCTATGAACAACCAGTCATAGGGATTATCATCAGTCAAACTTGCTCCACCCTCTTCCCTAGTGTAGCTGCAAGCTATAAGGCTTATGGCTCATCTCTCCTTGGGCTTCAGCTCCTTGAGACTCCCGGGGCTTCTGTGTTCCTACAGTCCTCTCTCATGGCAGGAGCTATGTGAAAAGTGGCTCCCTTTTGCTGTGTCTCCATTTTTATCAGAGCAAGAGGGCAGAGACTCAGTCTGAGTCACACCTCACTAACAAAGTCCTGTTAAAAGTGTCTCACACTCACAGAAATGGATTAGTTGAGAAATAGCATCTTTCTCTTTTTCAGATTCACCAAACCATCACAATAAGGGTCTGAAAACCTTTCCATTTACATATACTTTATTGAAATTAAAATAGGAATTTATGGATATATATGTAACTATATGAACAACCTTAAAATGTGGAAATATTAAGATCAATAGACAAAAATTGTGATTGCATGGTGTTGCTATACTTTCCCCTCTGAATTTCTGTAATTTTTTAAAGGGCAGAGGAAAAAAATACATTCATAGAATAGTCAGTATTATGGATATATCATACTATGTTATTCATTATTGATGAATGCTAAGGTAATTTCTAGTTCCCAATTCACCCCTCATGGATGGCGGGTGGCAGGGAAACTCACTGTATTAAACTCACATTATGAAGAAAACTCACATTGCTTGGTGTTTTACATGGCAAACTAATTTCAAGTTTGACCTCTCATCCTGCAAAAAGTCATGAAATACAGACAAAATTCATGAGACGTGTGCTCTTCACGTGTGTTCCGTTATAGTTCCTTGATTGTCCAGACTGCTGGTAGTGTGATGATTACAGGGAGGAAGTAATATTTGTCGTGAAAATGCTTTTTACATCACAGATTCAGCAAACTTTTCCACTGTGTGTTGATCATGATGCTGCCAGAGGCAGGATGGAGCTTCCAATGAATCCCTTCCTCCACGCAGTGAGTACAGAAGGAAACCACTGCTCAAGGCCTCCTTTTGGGTTTCCAGTGGTTGCTGCTTCTTCCTGAATTAGTGTTGTTCCTGAAGATGATGTTCTCATGAGTCATCACTCTCAAAATCAAAGACTCTATACACCAAAGGAAAGGAGATCTGGACCAGGGTCATGAGAAGGACACTTCCCTCTCTTAAAGCCCCTGGGGAGCATTGCCCCTGTGGAACAGCACTGAAGTTCTCCCTCACTGATGGGTTGATGGGGCCAGGAGGGTCCTGGAGGATTCTCTCTTGTGTATCTGGATTCAGAGAAGTCTGTACCTTTAACTGGAATCTATTAAAGACAGAGTTCATCTCACACCTTGAGGTTTCTACATATTACTGGTGTGGCTAGCCAAGCGGATGAGATGACTCCTGAGCTGACGGGGCCACAGGTCTGCTTCAGTGTCTCCTGGCTGCTCCACTGTCCCCTCAGGAGGTTTCCATTCTGCAATCAGAGCCAGGCGCCCCTCATCCCACCATTGCAGGATATAAGCTATGTCATGCAACTCATCTTTTTCGAGCTCAGGATGAGGCTGAGAGAGCTCCGGTAACTGCAGTACTTTCCAGACAGTGTGCGCATTGTGATCCTGGAAGTTTCCTTGGTATTGGGGTGAGAAAGGCATCTGTGTATCTGAGATGTCCCTGCCCAGGGATGGTGTGAGGGGGCAGTCAGACTGCTCTCCTCCCTGCACATCCTGTGTGGGCTGATCCTTCATGATACAAGGTCCCTGGCTCCCAATGACCCCAACTGGATGCCAAGGAACAAAGGACACATGGGATGGAGGAATAGAAGTGACACATGTTGGCTTCTTGCTTAAGGAATTCTGGGGGGAAAAATGATGAGAGTTGCCTGGGAGAGTAGACAGGTCAATCTGGCGCTGCTGAAGAGTCAGAATTGGGCCCCCACTTGGGCTATCTCCCAAGGAATTTATGGATTCCCTTTTGCTTTGCTCTGGGTGCTGATCGCTTTGGTTCAAAAACCATTTTTGAACTCTTGGTTCTGGAAAGCCTGTTTGTTTAGGCAGTTCTCCCCTGGTAGTACTGTCAGGGCTTTGGTTCTTCTCAAAGGCTTGACCTGGCGTACTTGTTTGAGATCTCATGGTGGATGTCTGGGGTCTTCTGGATTCTTCTGGTGGGCATTCTTGAGTGCAGGGCCGAGGCTTTCCTAAGGAGCATCCAGACACCAGTCTTCTCTGTTTCATTCTGAAGTTTCTAAACCAACGCTCAATTTTAAGCTCTGGAACGCCAATTTCTTTGGCGATTTGTTTTCTGGTTTCCCACTGAGGGTAAGGGTTTTTATCAAACCATGCTTTTAGGATATCCTTTTGACTTTTGCTGTAAACAAGCCTGGGTCTCCAGCATTGTCTTTGTACTGTGCCTGCTCTTAAAGTACTGTTCAAGTCCATACTGGGAAGAGTCCCCTGGATTCCACAGAGACTCAGGAGCAACTGAGCAGCTCCCAAAGACACAGGACTTTTGAAGCTGGAGAGGTTTTTAATGACTCTCATTACTTGTGATTGGTTTGGTGAGATCTCTATTTCTTTAGGGTCTATGTAATTTGTTCATGTTTTTCTAAGGAATTTGTGCATTTCATCTATGTTATCTAATTTGGTATGGTTGTTTATATCATTTTATGATATCTCTTATTCCTATGGGATCAGTAGTAATGATCTTCCTCTCATTTCTGATTTTATTTTTTTTGCACCTTCTCTCTCTCTCTTTTTTTTCTTTGCCAGTCAATCTAAGGGTTTATCAAGTTTGCTGATCTTTTCAAAGAAATACCTTTGGTCTTGTTTATTATCTCTTTTTTTGTTTTTGTTCTCAAATTTTTAATTTATTTCTCTTCTACTCTTTGTTATTTCTTTCTTTCTACTTGCTTTTGGATTAGTTTTCTGTTTTTCTTCTGTTTCCTCCAGGTATTGTTAGTCTGTTACTTGAACTCTTTTTCTTTTTAAATGTGGCCTTAAGAACAATAAATATTGTCCTCAGCACTGCCTACAAAGTATGCCATATGGTCTGAGATATTGTTTACTCCTTTTCATTCACCTGGAGTTATTTACTGATCTCTCTTGTAATTTCTGCTTCACTCACTGATTTGTTTAAACATGTGTTGTTTAACATCCATATTGTTGTGAGTTTTCCCTTTATCTACATATTATTGCATTCTACATTCATTCTAATATGGTCAAAGAAAGTGCTTTCTATAATTTCAATCTTTTTAAAATTTATTGAGACTTGTTCTGTGACCCAAAATATGGTCTATCATGGAGAAGGAGCCATGAACACTTGAAAATAATGTATATCCTGCTGTTTTGGAGTACAATATTCTGTATATGTCTGTTAAGTATAGTTCATTTATCATATTATTCAAGCTCTCTTTTGTCCTGTTGATCCTGTGTCTGGATGTTCAATCCAATGATGAGAGTCATGCACTGGAATCTCCAACTATTTTTGTAGAGACATCTATTTCTCCCTTCAGTATTGCCAGTGTTTGCCTCAATATTTTTGGGCACACTGGTTAGTTGCATTAATGTTTGTTATTGTTATTTCTTCTCAATGAATTGCCCATACTATTAATATCTAAAATCCTTCTTCATCTCTTTTAGCAGTTATGCATTTAAATTATATTTTGCCCTTTATTTGTCTGGCTACTCCAGTTCTTTTCCACTAACTGATGTGTGGACTGTTTTTTTCCAAACTTTTACTTTCATCATATGTGTGTCCTCCATGCATCTAAGGTTAGTCTCATGTAGAGAGGACATAGATGGCTGATATCGTTTTTATACATTTGGCCAGTTTGTGTCTTTTGACTGGTGGTTCAGTCCATTAACATTCAGTGTTATTACTGTAAAGGCGTTACTTACTTCATCCATTTTATCCTTTGGCTTTCCATTGTCTGTTTAATCTTTTTGTTACCCTTACTAATAATATTTTCTAACTCTCTCTCCTGTCTTTTCCTTTCTGGATGGGAAGGCACTCATTTCTGTTTTTCTTGGAAGTTTTGTCTCTTGGAGCCAGACTCTTTCAGTTTCTGTTTATCTGTGAAGACTTTAACCTCACCTTCATCTTTGAAGGACAGTTTTGCTGGGTATAGAATTCTTACTTGACACTTTTTCACTTGCAGTAATTTATGTATATCATACCAATGCCTTATTGCCTCCATGGTTTCTGATGAGAAATTGGCACTTAGTCTTATTGAGTGTCTCTTGTATGTAATGCATTGATTTTCTCTTTTTCCTTTCATAATTCTCTCCTTATCACTGGCATTTGATATTTTGAATAGTATGTGTCTTAGAGTAGGTCTATTCTGAATTATTCTGTTTGGAGTATGTTGTCCTTCTTGGATATTGGTATTTTTGTCTTTCATATGGGTTGGACAATTTTCTGTCATTATTTCTTCAAATAGTCTTTCTGCCCCTTTTCTGTTCTCTTATCCTTCCAGGACATTCATGATACATATATTTGTGTATTACACAGTCATTCAATTCCTTTAGAGACTGTTCAATTTTTTCCCATTATTTTCTCTCTTCTCCTGTCTTTTCAAGTTCAGATACTCCATATTCTAATTCACTTATTCTTTTCCTTAGCTATTTGAAATCTGCTGTTATAGGACTCTAATATATTTTACTCTCATCCACAGTGCCTTTCATTCCCATAAGATCTGTTACTTTTTTTTAAAAGGTTTCAAATTCTTCTTTGTGTTAACCCAGCTTCTTTTTAATATCCTTAATGTCTTTAGCCTTCCCATTGAATTTATTGAGGAGCTTTGTTTGGATACCTGTAATTAGTTGTCTCAGATCCTGTGTTTTTTCTAGAGATTTAATTTGGTCATTTGACTGGGCCATATTTTCCTGTTTCTTAATATGTCTTATATTTACATTGGTATCTCAACATCTAATCTTTTTGATGTGCTTATTCTGTGTTGTTTTGTTTTGTTTTTAGCCTACCACTTTCTTATTATTTGACTTTGACACTTGGTTGAATTTATATTGAAATTTTGTAATAGCTCGTGGAGAATAAAACAAATTTTTTAGCTCTCATTCATCTGATTTTTATTTTCAAATATGATGCAGTTTTTGAGATTATACTATATGAACTCAAATTTCATCTGCAGGAGCAAGTTTCCTTTCCCCTGTTCTGTCTCCAAAGAATGTTAAAATGCAATATTTGTTTTTGTTTTTCCTCTACTTATTTTTAATTATCCTTTTGTTTTTCTCTAGCTGCTGTTACCTGGAATACTAATTTTGGTAGGAAAGTCCTCTTGGTGACAACTTTTCCATATCAGATTTCCCAGCCAAATCAGGCTCAGAGACCCATAAAGGTGGGGTAGATTGATTCCAGCATGCTCTGGTGACCAAAACCTAAAGGCCCCAGATTTCTCCTTGAGGTTTCCCCAGCTCTAATGTCCCTAATGTGCCCAGCACCATTCATCCCATTGGTCCCTGCTGCCCTAAGATGCAGTTGTGCCTTTAATTCTTAGCTGACATAGCCCCTGATGGGGGTGTGGTTGAGTCTGCACCTGTCCACCTTGCTGAGATGAAACTATTGCACAGCTCTCAGCCACTGATTGCAGTTATCTAATCAACTGCCACAACCTGTGCTGCCCCTCCCCCAGGTGGGCAGGTTAAATATGCTTATGCTGATTTGAGAATGTTCAAACTATGCAGCTCTTCCTCTCCTTCCTGGGACACACTGAGGATGGGAGTGCAGCACCCATTTAAGGTGGGGAGGGTGAATCTTCCCTCACTGCCCCAAATGGGCCCCTGCTTCCTCTCCTTTCTGGGGTGTCTTGGGACCAGATATGCAGCCAGCCTTTTAAGGTGGACAGAGTGAATCTACCTGTTCTGTCCCCAAAAAGTTATCAAAGCACACCCAAGTTCCACTCCTACTGGGTGTGGGGTCCCAAGCCTTGGCTGCTGCTGGCTTTCCAACATGGTCACTGAACCTGATCCCTACTAACCCAGAAGTCTGGTGTGCTTGTTAATCATGTTTGGTTCCATTTCTGCCAAGGGTGGAGATTGAACAAAGCTGCCAACTTCGTTGTGCAATAATGTTTATGATTAGGGAGTAGGAAATCTCCAACTTCATTCCTCTTCTCAAGGGTGACTTTGCTATTTGAGGCCTCTTACACTTCCATATAAATTTGATTACTGGCTTTTCCATTTCTGAAAAGAAGGCTGTTGGAATTTTTATTGGGATTGTGCTGAATCTACAAATCACTTTTTCATTCCACTTCTTGAGGGTGACATTGCTATTTGAGGCCTCTTACACTTCCATATAAATTTGATTACTGGCTTTAACATTTCTGAAAAGAAGGCTGTTGGAATTTTTACTAGGATTGTGCTGAATCTACAAATCACTTTGGGTAGGATTGATGGCTTTAAGAATAGTATTTTATTCCACGAACACAGAATGTCCTTCCATTTATGTACATTTTCTTTGATTTCTTTTAGCTATGTTTGGTAGTTTCCCATGTACAAGTTCTTTACTTCATTGGTTAAATTTATTCATTGATATTTGATTATTTAGTTGCTATTTTGAATGGATTTTTTCTTGATTGTTTCTTCTGGTTTTTCATTGCTTGTGTATAGAAAAACTGTGCTTTTAGGGTATTAACTTGTATGCCACCACTTTGTTGAGTTCATTCATTAGCTCTAATAGTTTTCTTGCATATTTGTTCAGGATTTTCAGTATATAAGACCATGTGATTTGCAATTAGGGAAACTATTACTTCATCATTTCCAATTTAGATGTCTTTTATTTGTTTATGAAACCCAATCACTCTGGAAAAGATTCCCAGAGCCATGTTGAATTACTCTTTTTGCTAATCTTAGAAGTCTATCACCATTAAATAAGATGTTAGCTGTGGGCATTCATATCTGCTGTTTATTGTGTTGATGAAGTTTCCTTACCTTCCTATTTTTCTAAGATTTTTTTATCAGGAAGGATGCTGGATTTTGTCAAATTTGTTTGCCGCTTAAGATCATGTTTCTTTCCCTATCGCTGCACTAACGGGTTTATTACATTAATTGATATTCTTATGTTGAACCAACTTTGCATAGCAGGGATCAATTGCAATTGGTCACTGTATATAACTATTTTAATATGCTGTTAGATTCATTTTGCTAGGATTTTAAAGAGATATTTGTATCCTTATTCATGAAAGATATTGGTCTGCAGTTTTATTTTCTTTTGTTATCTTCACCTGATTTTGGTATGAGTGTGATATTATCATAGAATGAATTAGGTGGGGTTCCCTCCTTTTCAATTTTTAGAAGAGTTTGAGAAGAATTGGAGTTAATTCTTCTTGGAGTGATTAATAAACTTGCCCTGTGAAACCATCTTTTCCTTGGGAGGTTTTTGATGACTGAGTCCATCTCTTACTAGTAATTTGCTTGTTGTGATCTTCTATTTCTTCTTGAGTCAATGTAGTTAGTAGGTGTCTTTCTAAGATACCTAATTATTAGCATCACATTGTTCATAGTACCCTTTTTATTTTAGCTTGGTCATTAGCAATGCCTCCTGTATTAGTCAGCCAAAGGGGTGCTGATGCAAAATACCAGAAACTGGTAGGTTTTTATAAAGGGTATTTATTTGGGGTAGGAGCTAACAGTTACCATGCCATTAAGAATAAGTTACTTCCCTCACCAAAGTCTATTTTCACATGTTGGAGCAAGATGGCTGCCAGCAGCTGTGAGGATTCAGGTTTCCTGGGTTTTTCTTTTCCAGGGTTTAGCTTCTCTCTCTGCTCAAGGTTCTTTCCTTCCCAGGGCTTGCTTCTCCTGGGCTCAGGATTCCTCTCTTCCTGGGGCTGGCTTTTCTTTCTCTGTGAGCTTACTTCCCAGGGCTCCAGCTTAAGGCTTTAGCATCAAACTCCAACATCAAAGCTCCAACATCAAAACCCCTCAACTCTGTCCTTTGCCATGACTTTTATCTGTGAATCCCCACCCACCAAGGGTGGCCCAATTAAAACCCTAATCATAACTCAATCATGGTCAGGTACAGACCAGATTACAAACATAATCCAGTATCTATTTTTGGAATTCATAATCATATCAAACTGCTACAGCTCCTTTTTCATTTATCATTTTCATTAGTTGGAACCATTCTTTTTTCTTTTGTCAGTCTAGCTAATTGTCAGATTTATTCATCTTTTCAATCAACCAATTTTTGTTGATTCTATTATATTTTTTGTTCTCTATTTCATTTATCTCTACTTTAATCTTTGTTATTTTCTTCCTTCTACTCACTTTGGCTCTAGCTAACTATCCTATTTCTAGTGCTTCCAGATTTGAGATAAGGTCTCTCATTTGAAGTGTTATTTTCTTTTTTAATGTGAACTTTTAAAGCTATAAATTCCCCTCCCTGCACTACCTACACTGCATCCCATAACTTTTGGTTATTTTCATTTGCCTCAAGATATTTCTTTATTTTCTTTCTAAAATCCAATTTAACCCATTGGTTCTTTGAGACTGTGTTGTTTAATTCCCATAGAATTATGAATTTTCCAATTCTCCCACTGTTATTAATTACCACCTTCATTGCTTTTTGGTTTATTGCATCTATTTGGTTTAGAGTATTGTTCAAGCAATCTATTTCCTTATTGACCTTCTAGCTATATGTTTTATCAATTATTGAAAATGGTGTATTTTTTTCCTGCTCTTAGTATAGAGCCATCAATTTCTTCCTTTGTATCACTTGGGGCTCTGCTGTTGGGTTACTATATATTTATAGCTGTTATATCCTCTTGTTGAATTTCCCCTTTATCTACATATAATATTTGACTTTGACCTTGTACTTTTTTAAAAAACTTATTTTAACTGTTATTGATAGTCTTACCCCCAGTTCTCTTTTTGTTACTACATGCATTTTGTATATTTTCTATCCTTTTTGCTTTCTACCTAATTATATCTTTCAATCTAGGATGAGCCTCTTGCAAACAACATATAGGGTCATGGTTTTTTTATCTATTCTTCCAATCTTTGCCTTTTAACTGGAGAATTTAATCTATTTATATTTAAGGTTACTACCAATAATGCAGAACTTCCTTCTGCCTTTTTGCTATTTAACATTTATGTCATACCTTTTTTGCCCTTCAATTCTTCTGTTAATGTCTATTATTATATTTATTTAATTTTCAGTGTGACATATTGAGTGCCTCCTTTTTTCCTATGTGGATACATTTTTCACCTATTTTCCTTATAATTACCAGAGGGTTAAAATTTAGCATCCTAAATATATAACACTCATATTTATTTATTTATTTATTTATTTATACTATTTTTTTAAAATTTCTCTCCCCTTCCCCACCCCCACTCCCCCCAGTTTTCTGCTTTCTGTGCCCATTTGCTGTGTGTTCTTCTGGGTCTGCTTATATTCTTGTCAGTGGCACCAGGAATCCATGTCTCTTTTCGTTGCATCATCTTGCTGCATCAGCTCTCCATGTGTGTGGCACCACTCCTGGGCAGGCTGCACTTTTTTCATGCTGGATGGCTCTCCTTATGGGACCCACTCCTTGCACATGGGGATCCCTTATGTGGGGAACATCCCTGCATGGCAGGGCACTTCTTGCACTCATCAGAACTACACATGGGCCAGTTCATCACATGGGTCAGGAGGCCCTGGGTTTGAACGCTGGGCCTCCTATGTGGTAGGTGGATGCTCTTTCTGTTGAGCCAAATCCACTTCCCTCATATTTATTTTGATACCAACTTAGCTAATATAGCATGAACATATACTCTTTCAATAACCCTATGTCTCTCCACTGTTTTTCAACTTGTTTCCACTAATATCTTGGTACATTTTATGTCCAAAGCCATAAATTTATCATTACTTTTTAGGCATTTGCATTTTAGAACCTGTAGGAAGTAAGATGTGGTGTTTCATACCAAATGATACATTACAATATTACTATAGGCATTCATAATTACCCAAATGGTAATTCTTTATGCCAATTCAAATCACTGTCAATTATCTTTTCTTGTCACTCTGAAGAACTCCCTTTGAATTTTAGGATGAGTCTAATGGAGATGCACTCCCTCAGCTATTGTTTATCTGGGAATGTCTTAATATCTCCTCATTTAAAAAAATTAATTTGAAAGAAGCTTTAGATTACATAAATGTTACATCATCCCAGAGGTAACACTTATGCATGACTCAACAGGATCTCATAGACAGCCAAAGTAGATATTATCCCAATTAGTGGGCTCCTGGGGGCTCTGGAGACATCCAGGTCCTATGGTCATGGCAGATAGCTCCAGAGTTTGGTGCCCTGCCAGTGGGCCATACTCTGGAGTTTGTGCTTCTGAGTGTGACAGAGCTGGACTCAGATGTAACTTCTCTACATATGTCTCTTCTGTCCCTTTTATTTGAACCTATAGTTGGTGCTGGAGTCAGTAGGTGTACATCCAAGAGACTTGAATCTCTGGGCTGTCCATGTACCAGCTGGGCCCTGAGCTGCAGCAGAGTTGCAACACCTACTCTCCAGTTTGTTGGACCCACCCAGGACAACTAACAAGGAGATGAGGATGGACAACTACCACACCAAGGAGCTGAGTCTACAACTGCAAGCAAGAGAGTCACATCCATCACCCCTATGGGATCAAAGCCCCCTCTCAATTAGAAGTGGAGTAGTCATCACCATCTCAGAATCCTCAGGATTGGGGGATAAAATATGTACTAGAGTGGACTTATTGGTATTCTACTATAGACTTCTTATGATTCTAGCAATGGAAGAAATTATATCATTGATGTTGAGACAGTGGCCACTGGAGTTGCTGAAGTCAGGGAGGAGGAAAAAGAGGTATAATATGGGGTCATTTTCAGAACTTGGAATTGTCCTGAATGACATTATAATGACAGATACAGGTGATTACATATCCTGTCATAACCTACAGAATTGAGTGGGAGAGAATGTAAACTACAGCCTAAACTATAATTCATGCTTAGTGGCAATGCTCCAAAATGTATTCATCAATTGTAATGAATGTACCTCAGTAATGAAAGAAGTTGTTAATGTGAGGAAAACTGGGAGGGGTGGGGAGTGGGACATATGGGAATCCCTTATATTTTTTATGTAACATTTTTTATAATCTAAGTATCATTTGAAAATAAATAAAAAATATAACAACAAAAAAAATAGGGGGATTCCCATGTACCCTGCCCCAGCCTCCTCCACTTGTCCTCATTAACAACATCTTTCAGTAGTGTGATACATTTGTTACAATTGATGAACACATTTTGAATCACTGCTACTAACCATGAACTAAGGTTTACATTATGGTTTACACTTTGCACTGTAAAATTTTATGGATTCTGACAGAATGCATCATAACTTTTATCCATCATTGCTGTGTCATACAGAACAATATCAAAGTCCCCAAAATGCCCCATGTTGCACCAATTCTTCCCTTTCTCTCCCCTCAGAACTACTGGTTGCCACAGCCTTTATATCAATTTTACAAGTTCTTCCATTGCTAGATTAATAAGTCTATTTTAGTCCATAGTTGAATTCCCCCCTTATGTTGGTTCATTCCTCAATCTTGAGGATTTTGGGGTGGTGATGTCTACTCCATTTTGAAATGAAAGAGGTCTTAGATCCCATGGGGCATATGGATGGAACTGTCTTGCTTGCCATTGCAGACACTTTTTACTTTGGGAGATGGGTGTTGTTCATCATCATCCTTCTGTTATTCATCCTTGGCAAGTCCAAGTAGATGATGTAACTCTCCTGAGATTCATGGCTCAAGCAGCATATGAACAGCCAGAAGATTTAAGTGTCTGGGGTATATATTTAATGGATATAAAATTCTTGTTGGCAGTTGTTTCTTTCACCATTTTAGTTATTTCATTGCACCGCCTTCTTGTCTCCATGGTTTCTTATGTGAAATCAACATTCAATCCAATTGCACCTCCCTTTTACACAGAATATTGTTTTTCTCTTTCAGCTTTCAGAACTCTCTCCTCATCCTTTGCATTGAATAGTGTGATTAATATATGACTGTGTATATTTTTCTTTATGTTTAATCTATTGTCTTCTGTGTTTCTTGGATGTAAATATTCACATATTTTTCTAAGTTTGTGAAGTTCTCTATCTTTATTTTTTTTAATATTCCTTCTTCTCTTGTGGCAGGTTAGTTTAGGAAAAGGCAAGATGAGTCTAAGATCTGGCAGAAAAACATGGCCACAAAACATGTCACCATGGAATCCTGCCTAGCCATCCCCTGAGGGAAAGACCACCACTGAGAAAGCTGCTGGAAAGACCCCACGAGAACCCCATTTGGAACAAGATTGGAATGAGATCTCATTGGGGTCAATGGAAAGCCCTGGATACCCTCAAGGGACCCCCCCATTGACCCCTGGTGAACTGGTGGGTGGGGGAATCTGAAGAGCAAATAGCTAGGGCCCTTCCCCAACATTAGGAAAGGGAGGAGTAAGTAATAACTTAATAAAGATAGCCCCACAAGCCCAAAATGCTCTCCCTGCCTAGAGGAGCCTGCATCTGCAGGTTCGGGTGTGTAAACTTGTTTGTTCTCTTCTACCTTTTCTCAATAAACTACTGACTAATAAAACCAGCACCTTCTCAAATTCTTTTGTGTAATATAGCCAAGAACCTGGAGGAATCCATCATCCCCCAACTTCCCCCAACTTCACTCATTTTCTCTTTCTTCTCCTTCTAGGTAAACTTGATGGTGTCCCAGAGATGTCTAGGGCTAGTTTCACTTTTAATAATTCTTTTATCTTTCTGCTCCTTAGCCTGGTTCATTTCAAGTGTCTTGTCTTCTAGTTCATTTCTCCTGCCAGTTCCAAGCTGCTCTTGAAATCATCCTGGGAATTTTTCATTTCTGCTCATTTGGTCTTAAACTCCAATAGTACTGTATGGTTCCTTTTAAATATTTCTGTCTTTATTAAGAGGCTCATATTGCTAATTCATTGTTTACCTGGTATTCTTTAGTTTTTTTCTTTGAATTTTCCTTCACCTTGAGGTTTTTTTTTGTTTGTTTGTTTGTTTGTTTTAATGTGGTTTGTTCCTTTTGTCTATATTCTGTTCTTGAACATTGTAATTTTCTGGATATTTGTTCCGTTCATTTGGATAGACCATCATGTCAAGTTGTTTTTCTTTGCTTCTTTGTTTTTTTGTCTTGTACTTTTTTGTTGCATGCTATACATTTTAATATTTTATCTTAACTCTGGGATTTATTCCCTGACATGTCGTTTCTTGATTTTGCTACCAACTGGTGATGTCAGAGATTTTCTTGAACTTCACCACTGCCATACGGAGTGTCTGCTCAAGGCAAATGAGGGGTGCAGGGTTTTCCCTGTTTCTGGGCCTGCATGTTGTGCTGGGCTTTTGCCAGTTAGTTGTGTGGAGTTTTCCTGATTTCAGGATTTAGTTGTTCCCCTCTGTTTCCCAGGAGACAGACCCCCCTTTCCTGCATATTTGAGGCCATAAGCCTTTCCCTCTATATTTATCTATTTTCCTTTCTTTGTCTCAAGCTGCTTTTGCCTGGAGGGCAAATTCAGGGAGGAGGGGCACAATGGAGAGGACTTTCTGAAATCAATCTTTCCCTGCTGAAACCATGCCAAGGACCCAGGAAGGATTCTAAAATACCCTGGGCAGTGATCAGGAAGGACTCCAAGAGCTACTTCCACAGCTCCCCAAAGTTGATCTTTCTTGTCCTGACCAGCAAATGCAGCCTTTCAGTTGTCCCCAGCAGCCCTGAGGGACCATTGCATCTTTAAGTCTCTCCACTGTGTCCTTTTTCAGAGTTGGGTTCAAACAATGGCAAACCTCACAGTCAGGCCCCCAGTGATCCGATGTAGCTATTCAGAAGCCTTGCACTGTGCTTGGCCATGTTCATCACTGTTCTTGGGGAAGATGACTCTTATGTCCCTTTCTGTCACCAGCCAGCTAGCCATGGATGGACCACAAAGTGGCCTGTTGCAAGAGTGGGGAAGGAGTGCCCTTAGCTACTGCATGGAGAGAGACATTGTTGTCCTTTATTATAATTTATCAGCAGCCTGCTCTTCCCTGGATGCTGTACAGTGTTCTTCTGACCTGCGGAGCTTCAGAATATTTGTTTCAGACACTTTCTGCTTATTAGTTCTGGTGGAAGGACTAAGTCCTGTAGCTCCCTACTTGGCCATCTTCTCACAGTCCTCTCCTTTACTAGTTATTTCTTTTAAATCCATTTTCTAGAGAATGTCTGCCAAAAACTGAAGTATGTTTTGTTGTAGTCTGTCTTTTAGATAGAACCCATATTTCATTAGTGATATTGGTAATTTGTTTCCATTTTCATTTACTCATATTAATCAAGGCAGAGTTTGATCAATTTGGTTGATTACTTCAAGGAAAACCATTTGCTTATGTCAATTTTTCCTTTTGTTTCTCTATTTTGTATATCATTCATTTGTACCCATTTCTTTTTTAAAATATTCTTCTTTATGTTCTTATTGGCGGTTCACTTTGATCTTCTTTTCCTGGATTGATGAGAGGGAAATATAAGTCATTATCTACAGACATTTCTCCTTTTCCAGAATAAGCACTAAGAGAGGTAAACATCTCTCTATGTACTGCTTTGTGTTTATTAATATATATAACATATGGAAATATAAATATGAATTTATAAATATATTTCTGTATAATATATTTTTATAATTTTCTGATTTATTTTTGTCCCACATATTTTGTAAATATATGTTGTTAAATCTTCAAATATTTGGTTGTTGTTGACATCTAATTTATTTCCATAGTATTTAGAGAACTTTCTATGTAAAATTAGGTCTTCTTATTTTATTTTTCTATTTTTATTTTTTATTTTTGTCTTTATTTGTTTTTTGTAATGTTACTTCTGCTCTAATCTTTATTACTTCTTTCCTTCTGCTTGCTTTGGGAATGGCTTGTTGTTCTTTTTCTAGGTTTTTCCAGTTGTTCAGTTAGATCTTTGAATTTAGCTCTTTCTTCTTCTTTTTTTTTCTGTAATTCCTTTTTTATCTTTATTTTTTTAATATTACATTTAAAAAAATGAGGTCCCCGTATACCCCCTACCCCCTGCACCCCACTCCTCCCCTCATAACAACAATCTCCTCCATCATCATGAGACATTCATTGCATTTGGGGAATACATCTCTGAGCACCGCTGCACTTCATGGTCAATGGTCCCCATCATAGCCCACTCTCTCCCACAGTCCACCCACTGGGGCATGGGGGGACATACAATGTCCAGTAACTGTCTCTGCAGCACCACCCAGGACAACTCCAAGTCCTGAAAACGCCCCCACATCTCATCTCTTCCTCCCATTCCCTACCCTCAGCAGCCACCATGGCCACTTTCTCCACACCAATGCCACATTTTCTTTGATTACTAATCACAATAGTTCATGAATAGAATGTCAGTAAGTCCACTCTAACCCATACTCTATTCCTCCATTCTGTGGACCCTGGAATAGTTGTGTCCACTCTACTTCTATATCAAGAGGGGCCTTAGATTCCACATGGATGCTGGATGCACTCCGCCTGCTTTCAGTTGGAGGCACTCTTGGCTCCCTGGTGTGGTGGTTGAAAATTAGGTCTTTTTAAAAGCATGGATACTTGTTTAGTGGCTTTAATGTGTATTGTCTCAAGGACATCACTAATGAAGACCACAGTGATCTGCTACTAAACAATTGCAGAATTTCTACAATAAACAATTCCAGAAACACTAAATGATTGTTTTGATATGAATAAACTAACCTCTCCAACATATTGGTGCTATTCAAGGTGCTATGATAATTCAGAAAACTTTGAGTAGTTTCTTATAAAATTGATATTAACCAGCAAGTCATTCTTTCATTATGTACTCCCAAGAGCTGAATGGCTAGACCCAAAAGAAATTTGGACATGAATGTTCACAGCAGCTGTGTTCAAATTAATTAAGAAGTGGAGATGGTGCAGGTGGCCATCAAAGAAAAACTCATAAATAATATGTACTGTGTTTATAAAATAAATAGTATAAAATTTAAAAATTGATAGACTCCTAATATACTCAACAATATAATGTATTTCAAAAACATTATTTTGAGTTTTTTTTAAAGAAGTCATATACAAAAGAGTGACTATTGCATGAAGCAGTTTATGTAAAATTTTATAACATAAAACATTTGCCAATGAGAAAAACAAATAAATTGCTGCCTAGTTGCTGCCTTTATGGAGAATGATTTTAGGACTAAGAAGGAGAGCGAAATCACTGGTATGATGGTAATAAGCTCTGTTTGATAAGCATTTTGATAAAATAATAATTTTGACTAATATCAGTGAAACATAAGAATTTATGGTAAATGTGCTTAGCTGCAAATTTTTCCTAAAAATAGACCCATACTCAAATAATTAACTGCATGTGTATGAATGAAGAATAATGGTGTTTGCAACTTAATTTGAAAAGAAAATTATTTTTTAAAAAACACAAGGAAACAAAGTGGATTGAATGGATAGAGAGAAAGATAAATTGATAAAAATTATAGCAAAAAGCTCATTGTATAATATTACCTAAAATGACAGATATATAAATATTTGCTACACAATGAACTAATCTGTACTGTGAGACTCTTTATGAAATGAAGTGTCATATTTTAATAATACAGTTCCTAGTGAATTTCTGAGTAGATGCAAGCATTTATTTTTCAAATAAATGTAACAAATTTAAGTAATTTCTTTTTATTACCTAAAGGGAAAATTATTTATAATTTCATACTAAATAGTATTTTAAATGATAGAAACACATTAAGTTCAAAAGAAATACAGCATATAATATTGCACTTAATGAAAGATTTTAAAGAACATTTCTTCTAAATAAATATAATTATTTGCCAAAATTGTCATTTGAGAGTGTTAAATAGTACTGGATAACATATTAAGATAATGAATACATGAGATAGTATATAGGAAAAGATGAGAAAATAATGTTATTTTAAAATTTTGATAAAATTTAAAATATTCCAAAACATTAGCTTTCTTATATATTGACGTGCATTTCTTCTAACTCTTTTTTCCAGATTTCACATGCCTTAATTGTTTTATAAACTACATAACATTATAGATATAACAAAACCATGTACCAAGTAAATAAACACAAAATAATAGGATATATATTTGAATGTATATTTTTATTGATTGATCAAAATCACATGCATTTCTTAATTGTAATAATATCTATTTATCCATTTCTTTATACCTAATTATATAAACACTATAAATGGTTTATTTACATTATCTATGATTTAGAATTTTATTATTTTTGTTTTTACTGTTTTGTTATTTTGCATAAATAAAACATCTATCAGAATTGGGAGGGAGTTGCCAATAGCAGAAATCCTTTACAAAAATTTTGCAGGGTCTTTTTGTAAGCCAAAAATTAGCCAAGGATGAGTAGAGACTAGAAAGTGGAGAATTTGTGATAAACTGCAATTTGAACTACATTGAATTAGATGATGGTTTCTGTCTGGTAAGGATAACCTGATAAACATGGAAAAGTGTGCTATAGTAACCAATGTATATATCAGTTTCTTGACTTGTATAGTCCTCCTGTGTACTGAAGTAATTATTATCTAATCTTTGTAACTTCCCACTTTGAAATGCCCTAATTGCCTTTATGACTGTTACCAACTCACCATTTTGAGGCTTTCACTTCTGATTTCCCCAGTTTGAGATTCCCCTGCTGGTGGTGTTTCTCTTTAATTAAAAATGTAGCTTTGATAATATCAGTTATTTCTTTCTTGTTTATAGGTTCCTGAGCAGACCCAGGGTGGTTTCATGGGCTCATGAGTGACCAGGTGTGGTACCTGCAGGACCCATTTGTCCACTACTCTCTCTCCTCCAGTAGAGAGCTTGGGATAAGTTTCTCCCATATATAGATTAATGCTCTGTTCTTTCTGCATTTTGAGTTAGTGAAATGAGTTGCTACAAGGTGTGTCATAGGAACACAGGCTCAGTCACAACAGAGATTCCCAGCAAATGACCATTTTATTACATACACAGCCCAAAGGATCCAAAAATGCCAAGGAATAGATCCAATTGTGGCCTGGGGAGACCAACTTCATGGTTGATGTTTGGTAGATGATGACACCATACATGCTGCTTCATGTCAGAAATGAGTATCAGAAATGAGGGACCCTGTGCTGTTCACGTGTTGGGTTTTATATACACCCCATGGTAAGGGACCCTGCCACTGTGCAAGAAAGCATGTCTCAGGTAACTTTTATGCAGAGTTCCCAGCCTGACAAGCAGCTGGAGTGGTTTGTTCACAGTTTGGGGTTCAAAGTACAGCCAGGCCATTAAATTTATGGGTAGCTTATGGGCAGCTTTATTTTTCACAGTTGAAACTTAATGTCTCCCCTGGACTACAAAACAGAAACATAGCAAAATATCTGCATAGCACAATCAAGAGTGGTAAGAAGGTAATAGGCAAGGGCTGGAGATGGATGTGGAGCATGTCCACAACTTCCCCAGAAGAACTCTGCAAGGTTTATTGTTGGATTGGTTTTTTGTTTGTTCCAGGGTCTACTCTTTGAGTCCTGGTTATGTCTGTTGGGGTGGGAAGAGCATAGTACAGAGATTTTGGCACACCTTAAGACAGCTGCTTTTCAGTTTTAGGAGCCTATGTATAATTTTCATTTTTGGAGCCTTTGGTTGGACATGGGGACTTCATAGTCAAAATCTTTTATCTTCTCTCCTGAAAAATGCTCTAATGCATGTTTTCTCACAATGGGCCCAGTTCATATTTGTTTCTGAATAAATGGGTGAATTTTACCAAGGATGATTTGAATTTTCAGTTGGTGCTTGGGGAATATTTGAATTAACCAAGGACAACCATTTGAGGTGTGCACGTAAAAAAGAAGTTCCTGGTCTCCACCAAAGTAAAGAAGTGTATTCCTTGATTGGGTATTCAGAAGCTCAAAAATCTATAATGATTCTAAAATAGCCTTTTAGAAAGATTCCTTAGAGTATGATGCTATATATTTACTGTAGAAAATAACTGTTTTAATTTAATGAAATTGAGTAATTTCTGACAAAATTGATTTCAACTGTAACTGAGTTATGTATAAATTGTCAGCTTAAATATAGAGCTCAAGTTCTTTTGATATCTTATATACATAGGCTTAGGTTAAATCAAGTTTGCATAGTATGCAGGGTATGGTTTTGTTGAGGGAAAATAAGAGAATAGTATTGTCCTAAAGCAAAATCACTGGTTATTGCAACATCAAAAAGGTTAAAATGTAGGAAAAAACCTGAGCAAATAAGAAAGATGTAAATGTTTTGCAGAAAACTAATTTCATTTCCCATGGTCAAAGCTGGATGAGATATAGTAGGATTTTCTATAAGACTGTTCAAAACATAATATTTATGCAAATTTGAAATTTGGTTTTCTTTCCATTAAAATCACAATATTTTCTGGGATTAATGTCTGCTCCTCGTAAGAGGTTATTAGAAGTTTTATTTATCTTCTGAGTAATTGGCATAGAAGGCATTTATTCTGTGTCTTAACACAACAATTTTCACTGTCACTCTTGTCATTCCTTATCATGTTCAAAGTTTTTTAATAGAATCAAGTCATCTCCCTTTAAAATAACTGTTTGTAAATAATCATACTACCTCTATAACGCTGTTTTAATCTTTTATTGTCACTTTGGTTACATAAGGAGCTAAGTATTGTTCACAGTGACCCTTGAGCATATTGGCATGTATAACAAACCACCTGACAATTGTGACATTTTGGATTGCTCGTGTATGTCTCCTTGATCTCATATTTTGGCAGGTATCCTAGAAAAATCACAAAGATTTCTTCTTTCTGCTTATAAAAAGAGAAATGTTAAAACTAGGTTTATTTGATATGCTGGGAGACTTGAATGGAATGTGCTGTCAAATTAAAAGGAATTTTCTAATGTTCTGTTGGTGAAATTTGAGTGGGTAAAATAGTTATTAACATAAATGTTTCAGAAAGTATATGAAGTTCCTAGAGAGTTGCTAATGACTTTAGCATTCATGAAATGTTTTTGTATCAATCCGAAAGGTATTATGCAACAGTATAGTGTTCTTGGTTATAATTTCAGTTATTCTTTATAATATGCTACATGACACAAAAACAATCAAGTTTCTTGCTCAGTTATAGTATATGACTCTGGCACTTCCTTGAAAGAGCTTACAGTTAGGTACAGATGAGAGATTTGCATTCAGGGGAAAAAAGGAATGTTAACTGAGAGGTAAGGGTGGTTTTTAAATCAAGATGAGGTCAAATACTTTGCCAACAGGGCCCTTCATGTATTTTTAAATGGACTTTATACTATCTCCAATATATTCAACTTTACCTATACCCAATTATAATTAAACTTATCATTGTATATTTGTGAAAATCAAAATAAAAGTTTTAAGAGTCCTTACTGGAAAAATGGGTATCAAGTGAAACCAGTAGCAAATTCCAGTCTGCAATTGGATGCAGTGGCTAGAGCACTCCCAGCTATATATAAGCAGTAGCTGCTACTGCAAAATTAGTGAAAGCATCAGCTGATTTGTTTAAGGAGACACTTTGTGGCTAACAGAGTATACTGTTTGCCACTTTCTAATCTCAAGAAAGCTCACAGGCTGACTTTTTATGAAATCATATAGCTCTCTCCTTAAAATATCCAAATCCTCCATTGTAATACATTAAAGTCAGCACCCTCTTACCCCTCTCTGAAGAAGGTTGGCTTCTAGATTTTGTAGTTCTTGTTTTATTGTTATCATATTCAGGGCCAGATTTACAAAATAAAAGCCCTTGCTTTGATCTTATTTGTAGACATGCATTACCTTAAAACATATAAACATGAGGCAGATTATGAACTAACTACTACAGTAGAAGCAATTAATGGTTAACAAGCCCCTGGCCTCACCTTGTCCTAGCAAGCTGAGCTAAAACTTTTAATTAGAGGTAGTCATTTAACTAAAGGAATATTTGTTAATATTTGTACTGACCATAGATATACATTTGGAGTAGTTCATAATTTTGGAATTTTATGAAAACAAATGATGCTTCCTGAAGTCATTAGGAACCAAACAAAATGATAAATAAGTATCTGAACTAATAGATGCAGTGTCATCACCTAACAGAAAGGCAAAACAAGGAAAAATTGCTGTGATACTGATGAAGGCTCACACTCACAAAACTGGGTGAGAGTATAAGAAAAATGCCACATTATCTGCTCAAGAAATTGTGGAGACAAAAAGATTTTTTCCCATGAATAATGTCCCTCTCCAAATGAGTTAGCTAACAGTTAGCAAAATGCTTCTCAACTTTAAACAGAGGAATTGTGTCAGCAGGGTTACAAATTAAATTCTGGGAATGGAATCTAGGAAGTGCTAGATAGTGCCATGGTTGTCCCAGAGTCCCTAAAAGGATCTACATGTGAGTACTTCATGAAACTACTCATTATGTGTGATGGTTAGGCTAATGTGTTAACTTAGCCAGGATTGTGCCCAGTTGTTTGGTCAGGCAAGCACTGGTCTAATTGTAATATAAGGACATTTATGGGCTGAAGTCATTAGTGAGTTCATTGCAGAGATGACTGATTACATCTACAATCACCTAAGGAGACTGCAGTCAGCAATGAGTGAAGTCTCATCCAATCAGTTGAAGGCCTTAACGGGAGAAGTGATTTCATCATTCTGAGGTCAAATTCTGATCTCTACTTCAAACAGACATCACCTCCTGGGAATTTATCAAGGGCCTTCATCAGAGCCGCTGCTTTTCAGCTTACACTGCAGAATTGGAACTTGTGTATCCCCATAGCTGCATGAGAGAATTTTATAAAATCTCATATGATTTACAGATATCTCCTGTCAATTCTGTTTCCCTAGAGAACCCTGACTAATACAGCTTGGTATTGGGAATGGTTCTTGAGGAAAAGAATCTTAAACATGGAATTTCTTAAGTGTTTTGGGAAAGTTTTGCAATAGACTCTCTACTCTAATTGGACTAAAGAGTACTAATGATTCTTCCCCTTCTATTAGTCAAGAAGCCATGGACAGTCCATGGAGATATGCAAAATATCACCACTGGAACCCCCTACTTCCAATCTTAGAAGAGGCAAGGATCTGGGTGAGAGTGTTTTCAACATCTTAACAGAGCTTTCTGGACTCAAAAGATAAAATGATGTTCACTGGCTCTTCCTAGATACAGTTACAAAAGAGAAGGGTGAGCTAAAGGATTCAAATTTTCAACTTAAACAATGCATGAATAATGTGAAAGTTTCTATGTGTGCTCTGAAAGAAAATCATTTCATGCAGCCACAGACTTGAGATCTCTGAAAACCAGAATCAGACTCTCATTGTATGAGTAGCAGAGTTACAAAGGAAACTAGAATTTCAACCTCTCAGTGTGTCTGCTGTTAAAGTGAAGGCATTGATTGGAAAGGAGTGGAACCCTGAGGATTGGGAAGGAGACATATGGGTTGATGATGATATCAGTGGGGACATTGGAGCTCTAAATTCTACTGAGACTTTGCCAGATAAACCTGTGATATTCTGCCCTTTGAAGACCACACAATGTCAAGCTTGCATCACCCAGCCTCCAGCCTGCCCCAAGGAGTCCAAACCTCCTTCCAGCCTCGAGGTGGTACCAGCCAAACTAAAGCCTTCACTGCCCAGCCTCCAGCCTGACCCAGGGAGTATGGACCTCCTCCCAGCCTTGAGGCAGATATCAGCCAAACTCCAGCATGTACTGCCCAACCTCCATGATGCCTTGAGGAATCTACCTTCCAACCCCTACTTGAAGAGTTTAATCCTGTTCACCAGATGCCTGAGGTCAGTAGCTTGTAAGGTATTTCTAATCCTTCTCCTTACCCACTCCCACCACCCCTCTTCTCTTTGAGAATTATTACTAGACTAAAATCTCCACAAACCCCCAAAGGTGGCTATTCTATACTCTAATAGAAGGAAGTATTCTATACTTTAAAAAGAATTGCATGAGTTTTCCAACATATATAGACAAAATCAGGAGAATATGGGTCAGAACGAATACTAAGGGTAAGGAATATTGGTGGAAGGAATGTAAAGCTGGATCAGGTTTAATTTATTAATATGGACTCACTAAGCAGAAATTCTGGATTTATTTTCATAGCTTAAGGGATTAAGAAGACCTGCCCACTCACCCCATGAATGTCCAGAGGACACACCTTTAACCAGGACTGTGAAGGATAAATTTGTAACACTATCTCCATCTTCCCTGAAGAGCTGTGTGGTTGTTCTTCTCTGTAGTCCTGTTATTACTGTAGCAACTGCTGTAATGAAACTAGAATCCTTAAACATTATGCGGTTAATAGAATCTTGGGACAGTAAAAGTCAACTATCAGCAGTTAATCACCAAAGACAAGGTGGCCATAGCTGTGGCAATGAAAGGCAGACTCAAAGCAGCAATCAAAAGAGTCTGAGTTGCATGGAGTTATAGCATGTCTAATAGATCACAGGGTGTCTAAAAGTGAAATACATGGGTAGTCTCCTAAATTCCTACTGGATCTGTATAAACAGAATGTTCTAGGTTGAGTGAACAAAACCTTAATTTGAATTACAGATAATGGCCCCTTAATCATTTCCCAGACTTGCCAGTTTATAGACCCAGAGCCATGAAAATGAGAAGGCCATGCCCCTTAGGGAAGGATCTTGTTATGTGCCAAAAATGTATGCCATTAATCTTCCTCCTATTTTCTTCAAGGAGACCTACAGGCTTTCACCAGAGTAACTATGCATTGGGAAAAAGGAAATGATCTGACATTTTGGAGACTATTAAACAGTGGCTCAGAAGTGACATTAATTTCAGGAGAAGCAAAACGTCACTGCCGTCCACCACTCAGTGTAAGGGCTTATGGAGGTCAGGTGATTGATGGAGTTTTAGCTCAGGTCCATCTCACAGTGGGTCTGGTGGGACCCCAGACCTTCTCTGTGGTTATTTCCCCAGTTCCAGAATGGATAATTGGAATTGACTTACTCAGAAACTGGCAGAAGCACTATATTGGGTCCATGACTTGTGGGGTGAGGACTATTATGTAGGAAAGGCCAAGTGGAAGCCACTAGAACTGCCCCTACTTAGCAAAATAGTAAATCAAAGCAATACCAAATTCCTTGAGGAATTTCAGAGGTTAGTGCCACCATCAAGGATTTGAGGATGCAGGGAATGGTGATTCCCACTGCATCCCCATTCAACTCTCCTATTTGGCCTGTGAAGAAAACAGATGGATCTTGGAGGATAACAGTAGATTATCATAAACTTAACCAGGTGGTGACTCCAATTGCAGCTGCTATTCCAGATATGTTACCTGGTATGCATCTATTGATCTGGCAAATGCTTTTTTCTCAATTGTCATTAGTAAAGACTACCAGAAACAGTTTGCATTCCATTGGCTAGGCCAGCAATATATCTTTACTAACCTGCCTCAGGGGTATATCAACTCTCCAGCCTTATGTCATAATATTGTCTTCAGGGACTTTGGCCATCTTTCCTTCCCACAAGACATCACACTGGTCCATTATATTGATGATATTGTGTTGATAAGACCTAGTGAGCAAGAAGAGGCAAAGACTCTAGACTTATTGGTAAGGCATTTGTGTGAGAGAGGATGGGAGATAAATCCAACAAAAACACAGGGGCCTTCCACCTCCATGAAATTTCTAGATGCCCAGTGGTGTGGGGCATTTTGAGATATCCACTCAAAATTGAAGGATAAGCTATTGCATATGACCTCTCCTGTGACCAAAAAATAAGGCACAATGCTTAGTCGATCTCTTCAGATTTTAGAGACAACAGTTCCTCTTTTGGGTATGCTACACTGTCCCATTTACCCAGTGACCAGAAAAACCTCCAGCAAAATCCTCCATTGTCCAAAAGTTGCTAGCTGGGAACCAGAACAAGAGGCAGCTCTGCAACAGGTCCAGGCTGCATTACCACTAGGGTCATATGTCCCAGCAGATCCGATGGTGCTGTAAGTACCAGGGGCAAATAGAGATGCTGTCCTGTGCCTTTGAAAGATTCTATAGGAATATCACAGCACAGACCCTTAGGGTTTTGGAGCAAAGCCCTGCCATCCTCTGCAAATAACCACCCTCCATTTAAGAAACTGCTTTTGGCCCACCATTGGTCCTTAGAGCCTCAATGCTTAAACATGGGCCACCAACTTACCATGAGACCTGAGTTTCCTATCAAGAACTGGGTATTGTCTGATCCACCAAGCCATAACGTTCAGCATGCACAGCAGCAGTCCATAATAAAGTGGAAGCAGTAGGGCTCAAGTGTTTCCTGAAGGCACAAGTAAGTAACATGAAGAAGTAACACAAATGCTCATGATCACCACCCCTGCCATGTTACTTTTCTTTCCCAGCTCACAGCTTTGGTCTCTGGGCAAGTTCCTTATAATAATTTGAGTAAAGAGGAAATTTGGGCCTGGTTTACAGATGGTTCTATGTGATATGTGCGGACCACCCAAAAGTGGACAGCTATGGCACTGCAACCCCTTTTGGTATGTCCCTGAAGGTCAGTGATGAGAGTAATGCCTCCCAGTGAGCAGAACTTTGAGCAGTGCACCTAGTCATTCATTTTGTGTAGAAGAAGAAATGACAAGAGGTGCGTTTGTACACTGATTCATGGGCTGTTGCCACTGCTTTGGCAGGGAGTTGGAAGGAACATGGTTGGAAAATTGGTGACTAAGAGGTCTGGGGGAGAGATTTGAGGACAGACCTCTCTGAGTGGGCAAAACATGAATATTTCTTCTTTGTTTTGTTATGAGTATGATTTTATATGTACATAAAGCAAATATCTTTAATTTCTTTCCTAACATTTTTGCTTATCATATGACATAAATTGTATTAGTTTCATGTCACAATATTTAAGGATATCAAATTTAAGAGTGAATATTACTCAAGGACTTGCATCCTATTCTATAAGGAATTACTGTATTTCTAGTTGTATGCAGGACAGCTGAATATTGTAGGCAGAAATATATTTATGTGTGTCTATATAAAAGTTTGATATAGTTATGAATTCCAAAAATAGATATTGGATTGTTTGTAAACTAGGCATGATTCAGTTATGATTAAGGCTTTGATTGGGCCATGCCAATAGGGTATTGAGTCCCTGCCCCTTCGTGGGTGGGGACTTATGGATGAAAGACATGGCAAAGGACAAAGTTGGAGCTTTTTTTTTAAAAGATTTATATTTATTTATATCTCTCCCCTTGCCCCCTCAGTTGTCTGTTGTCTGTGTCCATTCACTGAATGTTCTTCTTTGTCTGCTTCTATCGTTGTCAGTGGCACAGGAATCTTTTTGTTGCGTCATCTTGCTGCATCAGTTCTCTGTGTGTGTAGTGCCATTCTTGGGCAGGCTGAACATTCTTTCATGCTGGGTGGCTCTCCTTATTGGGTGCACTCCTTGTGCATGGGGCTCTCCTACGTGGGGGACACCCCTCCATGGCAGGACACTCCTTGTGTGCATCACCACTGCATGTAGGCCAGCTCCACATGGGTCAAGGAGGAGTGGGGTTTGAACCATGGACCTCCCATGTGATAGGTGGATGCCCTATCCATTGGGCCAAGTCTGCTTCCCAGTTGGAGCTTTTGATGTTGGGGGGTTTTAATGTTGGAGTTTTGATGTTGGAGTTTGCTGCTGAAGTCTTAAGTTGGAGCACCAGGAAGTAAGAACACAGAGGAAAGAGAAGCAAGCCCTGGGAAGAGAGGAACCCTAAGCCCAGAGAGAAGTGAGACCTGGGAAGAGAGGAACCCAGGAAGCCTGAATCCTGGCAGACATCAGCACCCATCTTGCTTCAATAGACTTTGAAAATAGACTTTGTTGAGGGAAGTAACCTATGCTTTATGGCCTGATATCTGTACACTCCTATCTCCAATTAAACACCCTTTATAAAAACTAACTCATTTCCAGTATTTTGCATCAGCACCCCTTTGGCTGACTAATACAGTCTGTTACTGTTTTTTTGAGAAACTAAGTATGGTTTAAGGTGATGTGTATGGCTGCCAAGTTGCCAAGGGTTGGATTATGATGGTTAGGCTAATGTTTCAACTTGGCCAAATAAGTGTGCCTAGTGGTTTAGTCAAGCAAGCACTGGGCAAATTGTAATACATGGACATTTATGGACTTTAGCCATCAGTGAGGTCATTGTATAAATGGCTGGTTACATCTGCAATCAACCAAGGAGATTGCCATCAACAATGAATGATATTTTATCCAATCAGTTGAATGCCTTAAAAGGAGAAGTGATTTCAGCATTCAGAGCCTATTTTCTGTTCTACTTTGGATAGCTGTCTCCTCAGAACTCATCGAGGACCACCTGGTTTGTAGTCTGCCTGCAGAATTTGGCCTTGTGCATCCCCATGGTCACATGAGAGAATTTTATGAAATTTCATATGATTTACAGATATCTCCTGTTGATTCTGTTTCCCTAGAGAACCCTGATTAATACATTATGGAATGCAAAACAATGAAAGAGGACATGAAAGCATATTATAAGTGGGTAGTCCTGGATCAGGTAATTCAAAATAGCTATAATAAAATTCATACTTGCCAGGCACATTTTCCAGGCAAATCACTGATATATATATCACCATAAACCTTGCCTCCCTAACTGGACTACTTGAACATCAGCTGATAGACTTTACCAGCCTGTACTTTCAATGTGTTATAATTATTATGGCTCATGTTTTTCATGTTTTCAGAATGGATTGAGGCATTCCCTTGTCAAAATAGGAATACGCAACTGCAGGGGGAAAAAACTATGAAAAAACAGTTTTCCAGTGGAAGGAGCATCCTTTGATCTCTCAAGTAACCTGGGAACTCACTTCACTGAAAAGATTATAAAAAAGTGTTTCCCATCCAGCAAAACCCTCCATTGTCCATACCATCCTCCATATGTGGTAAGGGAGAATAAATCTATAGGATATTGAAATTAAAATTTAAGTACTTGGTGCTATCTTTCCTCCTGAGAAAACACCATTGACAACGCCTGACATAATTATAAGGCAGCCCATGTATGTGGGTAAGTTCAGTAGAGAGGCTCTACAACAGTTTGATGCTGAATTGATCCCAGAGAATCATGTCCTTAGAACTAATCCATTCCTGTGGATATAATCTATTTTAAGTGGGACCCTTTTTTTATATTACTTCGGTCAGGTATGAACCATGGTGAGATTTAATCTTTATTGGAGTCCTTACCAAATGGAACTTATGTGGAGAGAAATAGACACAGGTGCCCAGAAAGAAACCCACAGAAGGTGAGAGAGAAAGCCACAGGCAGAGAAACTGGAAGCTGAAAGCAACAGAGTCCAGAGGAGAAGGCAGAGACTGGCATATGCCACTATGTGCCTTCCCATGTGACAGAGGAGTCTAGGATCACCAGCAACTGTCTTTGAGAAGAGAGTTTGCCAGATGATGCCTTGCTTTCATCACTTTTCTAAGCCTCAGAACTGTACACTTGCAAGCCAATAACCCCCCATTGAAAAAGCCAGCTCACTTTTGGTATATTGGTTTCATCAACCTTAGCAAACTAAAACAGGATCCAATGATAGTGAAGTGTGATTTTTTTCCAGTACTGTAAGAAATTAATGGAATATTCTTAGGGATATTTTCAGGTAGTTACAGAAGCTTTTACTCACCCTCTACCACCAAAAATCAACATTCTACCACCTGCAATCTGATGACCTCATATTCTGGAAAAGGGAACAGCAAAGAACCAGTCTCTAGCCTACCTTGAAATAATCTTATCTCATTTTAATATCTTCACATGTAGCTATCAAATTAGAAGGACTTTTGCCTTGGGTACATAACTCCCACCTAAATTTGATGCAATTTCCAAGGTCATTATATGAGATGGAATATGACCTAAAAGTAACCCAAATAACTCAAAACAGTTGACACCATCTGATGGGTACAGGTATCACCAAGATCATGGAGCAAGAACCCATTCAATCAAGTGTTTTGGATGTTTTAGAGAAGTTTTTTGGGTGATGAGGTACAAATAAACATACCCAGCAAGACTGCATGAAATGAGAGGTTTATTAAATCAAAGAGCTGATGGGTAGAATGTAGAATTAGGGCAATGGAGCTCTCTAGCTTACCTAACCTAGGCTCCTGTGAGAGTTCATGGAGGGGTGGGGAAAATCACATATTTGTTCCAGGCTCTTGCCTTTATTGTTACCCAGAGGGAAGGGATAGAGTTTCCCATGGATTCAGGGGATTGGCAGTTTTGAAATAAATGGTGGAAAAAGCAGATGTGATTAAGGTCATTTGAAGAAACTGAGGGCAGCTTCTTATCTTCCAAGCCATATGGAGATAGATGCCTTGTAAGTAAATTATGCAGCAGGAAAGAGCAGCAGTGGCAAGGGGGCAATTGAGAAGAAGTGGCAGGGTCTTATCACAGAAACTGAAGTTAATGGTTATCATCCATATCTATGGAGGTGCAGGTGGTGGTAGCTGTAGTTATGTCCAGGGAAGGGCTAACTGGGATTGTTGCTCAAAAGGGGAACTTATGACTAAGCCAGACAAGATGTAGGTGTGCCAATATAAATTACACCAAAATTCCCTTGTTTAATTGAAATGCTTGAGCATTTATCTATTTTTATCATTTTGTTTTTATTCTTTTGTTACCCTCTTCCAAAGTCTACTTTCCATCCTTTCTCTAGTCACCAAGATAAACTCTTCATTGAAATAACATTATTAATCATTGCTACTCCTTTAAGCTTCGATCATGCCCTAACTCTGGTCTTTCAAGGGGTTTCTAGCATTATAAATTTAATGTTCGCTGTGTTTGCCAGCACCTAGATGAAAAAATGGACCTAAAAAATGTTCTATCTAACAAAAGTTGATCAATGGGCAAAAAAAAAAAAAAAGGTAAATTATTTTACAAGATTTGGCATCCTGTTAAAAAATTAGTCAGCACTTTTAAAGACTTGTAAGCAAAATGAATTAGATATTGGAGATATTACATGAAGCTTTAGCTTAGCTTTTCACTACTTTTAACTTGGTGACTAAAATATACTCTTTATACATAGAAAACTGAAGTAGGACAGGGTCAAAATTGAATATATGCCAGACTGAATATAACCAATTGGGTTATATTCAGAAAATTGATTTGGGGCTCCCTTATTCAATGACAAGGAAATTAAAAGAGACTCTGATAATGATACCTTTACAGACCTAACAAAGAAAATCACTAAAACTAGATATTGATTCAATGACAAATACTCCACTACCACTTGTAATGCCCACATTTCCCCTTATGCAATACAGATAACACTTACATAATATGATTTGATCAATATTCAAATCATGTATGAAGTCAAAATTCAATGTACTTAATTGGAAATAACATACATGGATTGTTACATCATCTAAATAGAAATGCTTTCTGCTTGCTCAGACTAACTCACTCTTTTGTCAAATGGCAACATAATGATGTTAATATGACATCTTCAAAAGGTAGGAAAGAAACAAATAGACATTCAAAGTGGTTTCTGCATCTAATCTTATCCTAAATTTAGATCATACATGATTGTTTATTTCCCATGAGGGAAACTGTATAAAACCTTCTTCCATGTTTAGTGAAGAAGATGTGGAATAGTTTATCTTGTTCTATCTATATAAAATTGTTTACATTAGCAAGGGAACATCTGGAAGGTGGCAGAGTAGGGAGCTCCAGGACACACTCCTTCTCCAAAACAGCTAGTGGGAATGCAGAAATAGTCTGAAGCAACTGCTCTGGAGCTTGAGAGGCCAGGGAAGCACTATACTGAATCTAGGGAAGAGTGAATAGAAGAGGCTGAGAAACTGTTAAGGAACTGTGAGTAGCTCACTCTGAAGTGACTGTTGACACCCATCACCCACTCTTGGTTTGGGCTGCCTTGGGATCCAGTCCCTGGCTGCCTGTTGTGGATGGAGAGGGAAATGGAAGTCTTCTACTCCAAGAGTGGTGGGGAGGAGGCAAAGCCTAGCATTGATCATATCTTTTGATCAGTGAGTTTGGATCACTGGCTGACATGGGGGGAGGCAGTGAAGGTTTAAAGACAAAATGCCTCCTTAGGATTGCAGGAAACAGTTTTGGGCAAGCCAGGAATGCAAGCTTCATGGAGTTGTGAAAAAGGCTTCTGGTATCTTACCTTTTCTTCCCACCAGAGCTCTTTTGGTGCTTTTCTGGCCCTCTTTGTGAGTCTTGGTCCAGATTTCACTGGAAAAACTGACTTGGGAAGGTCCTTTCTGGGGTGACCCACCTTCAATAAATTACCCTCCAGGCAAAACAGCTAGATGCAATGAAAGGAGTGTATAAAAAGCAATAGAAACAAAACATAGTAAAAGAAAGCAGATCAGTATTCCCAGAGAAGGAACTGAAGAAAGGATCTTTCTCTTGGGGTGAAACAATTACAAATAGTGCAGTCTTAAAAATTATACCACATACATGGCCTTGAATCAGACAAAGAAGATCTGGGAAAATCTGATCAATTAAAACTGGCAATTCTATAAGTCTGGAATAAGTTGAGACAAGTGTCAAAGAAGAGTTTTAATGCAAAGCCAGTCAACAATAATGTCCTAGGCAAGAGAGAGAAACTGATTTTCATTGTAAACTCATTGTGGCAGTTTGAAGATTTTGTGGATCCCAGAAAAGCACATGTATTCTTGGAGCTAATCCATTCTGGTGGATTTGGGCACTTTAGATTGGATTCAGTTTAGGACCTTTGTTTGGATTGCTTCAATGATTTGTGGCTCAAGGTGGGTCTTGGTCATCTTCCTGGTGTCCAGTATAAATGGAGGATGGAAAGCAGCAGACACACAGAGAAAAAGTTGCAGAGATGCAGAAAAGGAACCCAGCAGCTCAGAAAGAAATGGGAGAGAAGAAACCACAGAAAGAGCAGCAAAACCTGAAGGAATGGGGCCCGGAAGAGAAACTGATGCTTCCATGTGCCTTACCATGTGGAAAGGATCCAGGATTGCCAGCAGTCAACCTTCAATGAATCGGCATCTATGAAAATGCCTTGATTTGGACATTTTCCTAGTCTCTGAACTGTAAGCTTCTATCCTAATAAATTCTCCTTATAAAAGCCAACCAATTTCTGGTATATTGCTCCCAGCAGCTTTTAGCAAACTAAATACTAATGAAAATAATCAGATACCTAGATATAAGTGAAAAATTACAAGCCATATTCAGAAACAGAAGTTTATGGCCCGATCAAAGGAACTAACTTAAACTTCAGAGGAGATGAAATAATATATGGGCAAAGAGATAAAGGATATGAATAAGAATTTGAAAGTATAAAAAGAAACATAACTGAAATTATGGGAATGAAAGGCACAATAGAAGAGATTAAAAATACACTAGAGACACACAATAGCAGATTGAACAGGAAGAAGAAAGAATCAGTTAACTAGAAGAAGGAAAATTGAAATCACAGACTGATGAACCAATAGAGAAATAAATAAATAAACAGAGCCTAAAGAACCTGTGGAACAACAAGGAAAGGAAAGAGCATACCAGTATATCCATTATGAAGGTCCCAGGAGAAGAACAGTTACATCATAAAAGATCAATCATACACAAACAAGGGCTATGACAAAGCAAAAGGGGGACATAAAAGAAAAAATAAGACAAAAGTGGCTGAAGCTAGTCCTACCTTATCCATAATTGAATGTAAATGGATTCATCAGTCTTATCAAAAGACACAGATTAGTTGTGTGCATACAGAGCAAAGAAAGAGTTATATGATGCTTACAAGAGACCCATGTAAGACACCAAAACACAAATAGTTTGAAAGTGAAGGATGGAAAAATATTGCATGCAAATAGTTACCAAAAGAGAGCTAGAGTAGTTTTACTTAACATTGGGTGTAAGAGACTTTAAGGCAAAGACTGTCAAAATAGACAGAATATAATATATATTAATAAAAAGGTCAAACCACCAAAAACAAGAAATGGCAATCATAGATATATATGCACCTAACCATAGAGCCCCAAAATACATGAACCAACATTGATAAACCTGTGGGAAGAAAAAGAAATCTCCACAATAATAATTGAGGATTTCTATACACCACTTTCATCAATGAATAGAACTAGGAAAAAGATCATTAAATAAATGGATAACTTGAAATATGCTACAAAAGATTATATCAAACATACATACATACATACACAGAAAATCTCCCAGGAAGAATAGCCCAAAACCAAATGGTTTCACTGGTGAATTTACCAAACATTCAAGGAATTAACACCAATACTGCTCAAAGTCTTCCAAACTTGGAATAGCAAAGAACATTTCTCAACTAATTTTATGAGACTAGCATTAACCTAATCAAACAAACAAACAAAAAAACTACACACCATTATCACTCATGAGTATAGCTACAAAAGTCCTGGAAATATACTAGCAAATTTAAGCCAATAACACATTAAAGTGATTATACAACATTGCCAAGTAAGATTTTCCCCAGGCTTTCGAGTGTGGTGTATCTTACTAAAATGAAAATTAGAAGATAAAACATGAGACTGTATAACATGGTGACTCCTATTGTGTATGATGGACTAAGGTAAATATTACTAATATAAGAATGTTCTTTCATGAAGTGCAGCCTGCCCAGGAATGGCGCTGCCCACACGGAGAGCTGATACAACAAGATGACACAATGAAAAGAAACACAGATTCTCTTGCCACTGATGACAACAGAAGCGGACAAAGAAGATACAGTAAATGGACACAGAAAACAGACAACCAGGGGGGAGAAGGGGAGAAAAATAAATAAATAAATAAATAAATCTTAAAAAAAAAAAGAATGTTCTTTCATGAATTATAGCAAATGTAAGACATGAATACAAGAGATTAATAATAGGGTAGTTTATGGCAAAATGTACCTAATATAAACTATGGACTATAGTTAGTAGTATTTTAATATTAGTTCATCAGTAGTGTATTAGCCAAAGGGGTGCTGATGCAAAGTATAAGAAATCTGTTGGCTTTTATAAAGGGTATTTATTTGGGGTAAAAGCTTACAATTACAAGGTCCTAAAAAGCCCAACTCAAAGTTGATTTCTCACCAAAGTCAGTTGCCACATGTTGAAGCAAGGAGGTTGCCAATCTTTGTGAAGGTTCAGCCTTCTTCTCCCTCAGCTCCAGCCTGGCATAGGGTTTGTTTCTTTCTGTGCTTTCTCAGCATGGCGAACTATCAGGCATATTGCTCATCTCTTCCCAAGGGTCACAGAATCAAACTTCTCTCCTCAGCCATGTTTGTGGAGCCCTTTTTCCTCCTGTGTCCACTTCTGTGCATCTTCTTGAGTGAGAGTCCATTTATATCAGTGCGCCAAGGGGCCAGGGACTTGGCCTGAGTCACATTTTATTGACATGGTCAGTAAATTGAAGGCCCTAAATTGATTTAATTTAGTAAACTTAAAACCTTTACTTAATACAATCAAAGGGTATCACACTCAGAAGAACAGCTTAGTTTACAAACAATCTTTCTCTTTTTGGGGGTTCCTAAACAATCTCAAACTGCCACAAATAGGAACAAACTTTCTATACTGATTCAAAGTACCAACAATAGGGGGGTATATGAGAATATTATATTTTAACGTGGCCTTTTGTAAACCTCTTTCTCTAATAAAATAAATAAATAAATAGAACCAACAATATGTTAAGTGTAAAAATAACAGACACAGGACACAACATATTGTATGATTCCATATATAAAAAATGTAAATCTAAGTAAATCTATAGACAGTAATAAATTATTGGTAATAAAGGGCTATGGAAGGATAGAGGGACTGAGATGTGAATGTTAAGGGGCATGGAATTTTTAATTTTGGAGTAATGAATTTTTCAAAAATTGATAGGGTGAATGCACAGTTGTGTGATTATACTTAAAGCTATTTAATGCACACTTTGAATGGATTGTATCATGTGTGCATATATCTCAACAAAACTCCTTTTAAAAAGAAAATAAAGTAATGCACCACACCTGTTAGAAGAGAAAGGGTAGGACTAAAAAACAACAATGTCCGATTATCTCACTTGACAGAGAAAAGGCATCTGAAAAAAATTTTCACCTCTTCCAGATAAAAACACTAAAGGCATTAGTAATAAAATAAAAACCCTTAACTTGATAAAGGATATGTATGAAATTCCAGCATTTCACATCATACTCAACAGTGAGACTGATGATGGTCTTCCCTCCTTATATAAGGAAAAGACATGGATACCCACTTACATCCACTGATATTCCACATTGTACTGAAAGTTCCAGTCAGAGCAGTTAGGCAGGAAAAAATAAAATAGAAGGCACTTTAATGGCAGAGGAATAAATAAAGCATTCACTATTTGCAGATGACATGATCATACACATAGAAGATCTTGAAAAATCCACAGCAAAGGTGCCAAAGGTAATAAACAATTTCAGCAAAATGGTAGGATACAAGATCAACATGCAAAAATCATTGGTAATTTTATACACAGTGATAAAGACTATATGACATAAACAAAAAGGCAGAATATACTAAGGTAATGGAAGCACTCATCACCAGTACAAAAAACTCAGAAAACCAAACATTTGAAGAGAATATCTGCCGGCGGGTGGAGAGGAGCCGCTGGAGGCCTCTGCGACTTCTCTCAGTGGCTCCGAGGTATGGAGGGCGCGCGAGACTTAGGAAGGAATCGTGGAGACAGGCTGGTGGCACAAGTCTGGTTTATTGCGGAAGGGGATACAGCTTTATAGGGTTAGGGACTGCGTGGAGAGATTAGATAGGTGTGGGCGGGTACTGCTTCCTGATAGGTGATTGTAAGCGGTTGCTAGGCAGAGGGCTGGCTGAGAGGTTCGGAATAGGGGAGGAGAAAGGGGAAGTGAGAGCTGACGGGATGTTAGGCTAGGCGGGAGATAGCGGGAGGCGCCCGTTACTGATATATCTTGCCCGGGTAGGCTGAGGGCGCTTCACCCATACCAGGCTGAGAGCGTGGTCGCCCGTTCCAGCCACACTGAACTGCGGCTTCAGGCTGTGCACACACCTGCTGCCGCCGGCTTAGCAAAGGTGGCTCGCACTCCCACATCTCCCCCTCTGTTTTTATTAGCGGCCGGAGCTCTCGGTGGGTGGGGGGGCTAGGAGGGGGATGTGGCAGATGTGGGGCTTTCTGGGCTTCTGTGGCTGGCGAGGTTGTCGGCTGTGCTGACAGGGTCTCGGCTTGGCAGTGTCGGTTGTGGGGAGTTGCTGGTACTGGGCCTGTGGGGCTAGACTGGTGACAGAATTAATCTGGACTTTGACGAAGTGGACAATCCATTTTATGATCCATGGCCCTAGGGCTAACAGGAGGATAAGGGTGAGGAGTGGGCCCAGGAAGGGGAGAAAGTAAGAAAGGATTCCATTGGGCAGCCCCCAAGAGAATGACCATCCGGCGTCTCATTCTAGCTTCCTTTTGCGGAGGCCCTCTCTGACCTGCGCGAGATTGTCGTGGATGAGGCCAGAGTGGTTGGCATAGAAACAACATTCTTCCCCCAAAGCTATGCACAGCCCTCCCTCTTTAAGGAAGAGGAGGTCTAGGCCTCTGCGGTTTTGGAGAACGACCTCAGATAGAGAGTTGAGAGATTTTCCTAGGTGGGCTATGGAAGTTTCAAGGCGGGCTATGTCTTCATCGACAGCCTGCCTAAGGGTAGAAAAAGAACTATCTTGGAGGCCGAGAGCTGTGGCCCCAGTGGCAGCACCAGCAAGACCTAGGAGAGTAGCAATTGTTACGGCAGTGAAGACCTCTCGTTTTCGTTCATACCGCGGGGGGCTGTAGCGCTGCCAGAAATCAAGGAATTGGTCACTGTTATGAAAGAGAATGCGGGGGACAATGAGAACAAGTAGACAGATTTCGTTGGTAGAGTTAAGGGTTTGGACATTGAGACATGGGGTGAGGCCAGAGGAGGAACATAGCCGTTTTGTGTTATTAGGGGGAATTAGGAACTTGGTGGTTACATTAGGGCTTTGGGTTAGGTTGCAAAGGGATAGCATGGGTGGGGGGAACGTTGCGTCCAATTTTTACTATGCAGAGTCCAGTTTGTGAGACTGACTGGAAGGTGAGTCCCACCTTTGTTTGGTTCCAGTTGCAAGAGGCAGCAGTAGTGTCTGGGGAGGCGCGATAGGGGCCATTGGTGGCTATAGCCTCATAGTAGGGGGCTGCGGAGGAGAAGCATAGCCAGCAGTCTAGGGTAAGGTTGGGACAGGATGAGTTTAAAGAGAGAAACAACGCATTGAGGAGGGCTAAAAGAGGGCTGGGGGGGTAATAGGATCTGGGGGTGGGAAGGATATTTGGCGGTGGAGGCATTCAGGGTGGTATTAGGAGGAGAAGGAGAAGGAGAAGGAGGAGGAGGAGGGGGAGGAGGGGGAGGCTGAGCTCGGGGAGGGTTGAGAACTTGATTTGGGCCCATTGGGGTGAAATGTGTGGGAATGGGCTCCTTTTTTATGATGAAAAAGGCACCGTAGTCATAGCCAGTCATATATAGGCAGACTCCCCACGTGTGGCCAGATAGCCAGACTGAATTTTGGGGGTCTTTGACTTGTAGGGTGATGGAGAGCCAGTTCGAGCTGTTGTGAACTAGATTGATATAGGGGTCTTTGTTAGGGGCCCTGGACCACCCGTAGGCAATAGTTTCGCACCCCCAGGAGGGGCAGTAATAGTGTGCAGGGTCATGGCATCCCCTGGCGGTGGATGGGCAGATGTAGAAGCCTGAGAAATAGTTACCATTGGGGCCAAGGCACTTTTTTGAGAGGCCCTTACTGTACGAGGAGGCAGGGGCACGCCTTGTGTGGTGTGGTGAGGGTGAGGTGTAGCAGGGAAGGGAGCAACTATAGAAGGCGTTGCCAGGAGTGGGCGTGTATGCTAGGTTGGTGAGATTACATATGTGCATGGTGAAGGAAGGAGCGCCTGCGGTGACATTCTCAGCGAGGAGCTTTTCCTGCTGCCAGAGGGTGAGCGTCCAATTAGAGGGCTGATGATTAACGTTAGCCTGGCTTGATGTAGCAAGCGATAGAAGGAGGATGAGGAGGGGAACAAGGGTAGGGGAGGGCATTGAAGGCGGAGGGTGGAGTGTTCGAGCTTGACGATACAGCTGCAGTAGGCGAGTGAGCTCGTCATCTGGTGGGCGAGGGGGATCCTCCAGGGCAACTCGGGTCATGCGGTAGACCAGACTGCGAAGCTGCCGGCGCTCCCTCCGCGTCATGCGAGGTGGCTGCTGTGGCGGGCTTGATGTTCCGTCCAGGGACCCAGATGGGTTGCGGGGCGTCATCTGGGAAGACACAAGCAAAACCTCGGCCTTGGGTGAGGAGGGGGCTGGGGCCCTTCCATGCATTGTCCTGAGGGTCTTTCCAGTGAACGAGCAGCATGGGTGTGGGGGCCGAGGAGGGCCCCCAGTGTTTGTGAATAGGGGATGGTCCCTCCTTATTAAATGTGAGCAGATTAAGATGGATGAGGCATGAGGTGATGATGTCCCCGGGGGTTTTTGTCTGGTGGAGGGATAGCTCCTTCTGAATGAGTACCTTGAGCCGTGAGTGGAGGCTCTCAACAATGGCCTGCCCCTGGGGATTATAAGGGATGCCAAAGTGGTGGGCTATGTTATAAAGAGAGAGGAACTGCTGGAAGGAGGCGCTGTGATACGCCGGGCCATTGTCGGTTTTTATGTCCCAGGGAACCCCCATAAAGAGGATTGCCTGGTGCAACACGCGGATGCAGTGGCTGGCCGTTTCGCCCGCTAGGGGCACAGCATAGCACATGTGGGAGAAGGTGTCTACAACCACATGAACATACTTGAGGCGGCCGAAGGAGGGCACGTGGGTGACATCGGCTTGCCACTTTGCATTGGGCTTGAGCCCACGGGGGTTGACCCCCTGTGGCTGCAGCGGTCCCAGTGGCAGGAACGGCGCGCACGTTTTGCACACGCGGACAAGGAGCTTACGTGTTTCGATGGGAAGGTCTGGCAAAAGGTGTTTAAGAGCCGCAGCTGAGAAATGGAAGCGGGCGTGAAGGGACTTGGCCTGGTTGATAGGGTCCCCTATTGCCGTGGAGGCGTTAAGGGAGGATACGGCCAGATCCGCTTGGGCGTTGCCTGCGGCAAGAGGCCCGGGCAAGCCTGAGTGGCTGCGAATATGGGTAATGTACCAAGGTTGACAGCGGAGCTCGAGTTCTCGCTGCAGCGCACTGAGCGCTTGATCGATGGGTGTGTCACGGGGAAAAAAAACCGCGTGGGCGATAACCGAACAAGCCTGTAGGGCATAATGGCTGTCGGTAAAAATGTTAACGGGCTCACTACTGAAGTGCCTGAGGGCCATGAGGATGGCGAGCAATTCACCCACCTGGACTGACCAGGGGTGGCTGTGAGTGACGATGGTCGGTCGGGCGCGCCCAGGGGAGTGGGCCACGAAGGCAAACTTGGTCTTAGAAGCGTCAGTGAAGACGGTGGGGCAGTTGGGGAGTGGCTTGGAGCTAGGGAAGGGGTGGTGCTGATCGGTAAGGGGGAGCCAAGCGAGGCCTTGGAGGACTTTGTGAGTGGGGTAGTGGCAATCGAAGGTTCCGTGGAAGATTTCTAGAAGAACCTGGGCGTGGGGGTTCTCGGAGAGAAGGACAGTGGTGTGTTTGGTGGTAAGGGGCCAGATGATGGTGTCAGGCTGGCGGCCGTAGGTGTGGATGCAGAGGGAGACCAAGTCGAGTGCCAGCTTGATCCAGACGTGGAGAGCCGGACCGATTTTAGGCAGTCTGCTCTTGGAGGGGTGGACCCACTGGAGAGGTCCCTCCTGCCAGAGAGCTCCTGCGGGGGTGCCTAAAGTGGCGATGACAAGGGTCAAAATAGGGCGGTCCGGGTAATGGCCGCTGGAGACAGCAGTCTCGGAGGGTGCTATTAACAGCCTTAATGGCCTTCCGCGCGGGCGGGGTGATAGAAATCCTCTTAGAGGGGGCGGCAGCCGTAGGCCCCGAGGTCTGAAGCAGCTCGAAAAGCGGCTGAAGTTGGGCAGTGGTGATCAGGAGTGCGGACCTGAGCCAGTTGATGTTGCCACAGAGCTGCTGGAGCTCAGCTAGAGTGACTGCATCAGGGGAGCCGATCTGTGGGGAGGTGGGGCGGACTGTGTCCCTGATGGTGTAGCCCAGGAAGGAAAAGGGGGCCGCTCTCTGGACTTTGCCTAACTGGATGCGCAGCCCAATCTGCTCGAGACTTTTGATGACCCCGGTGGTGAGCGAGGTAAGGCGCTCGGGGTCCCTATGGACCATAAGGATATCGTCCATATAGTGGAGGATATAGGCAAGTGGCCGGAGAGGCTCGACAGCCACGTTAACAAAGTTTTGACAGAGAGTCGGGCTGTTTTTCATGCCCTGTGGGAGGACCTTCCATTGGAAATGGGGGTTAGCTCCTGCATGATTGGTCAGAGGGACTGTGAAGGCGAACTTGCAGCGGTCACTCGGGTGGAGGGGAATGGAGAAGAAGAAGTCTTTGATATCTAAGACTGTGATGTGAAAATCATGGGGAATGGCCGAAGGGTGGGGAAGGCCGGGCTGGGGGGAGCCCATGGGGAGGATGTGCTTATTAATTTCTCTAAGGTCATGCAGGAGCTGGAAGGTGCCCGAAGACTTCTTCTGGATGATGAAAACAGGGGAGTTATATGGACTAGTGGAGGGCTCATTATGACCGGCCCGTAGGTGTTCCTGCACCAATGCCTGAAGCACGGTAAGCTTATGGGAAGGTAGCGGCCACTGCTCAACCCAAACAGGATCCTCTGTATCCCATTGCAGAGGGGTGGGTTTTGGTGGTGTTAACCGAGCAGTGGCATATTCTATTGGGGGGGAATCTCTCGAGTGGGGGTTGGGGGAGGAGCCGTGGAGATGGTGGCCCCCATATCATGGAGGACATCACGGCCCCATAGGACAGAGGGGAGGGCTTCCAGGAAAATAGGCTGGAACATGCCCACGCGACCCTCTTCATCCTCCCAGATGAGGGAGTGAGCCACCCTCTTTGAGGGAGCGGCGCCTGTGGCGCCCTGAACGGGCGGGCAGCTGGAGACTTCCCACTGGGAGGCATAAGAACTGGGAAAGCAGGAGACCTCGGCGCCGGAGTCGACAGTGCCCTGAAACCATCGGCCATCCACCCGTAGGCAGAGGGAAGGCCGCTCCCGCTGTATGGGGAGGGCCCACATCAGGGTTTTGGCAGGCGGGGAAGGGCCTCTTGGGTTGGGGGCTGAGGCCTGTCCCCCCTGGTGTTTAAAGGCTGGCCAGCGGCAGTGGAGCGAGCTTTGCAATCCCGCGCCCAATGATAGCCTCGCCCACACCGGGGGCAGGGCATGGCCGGCCCTCCGAGTTTTCGGGGAGGCGCCGGGGGGGGGGGGGGGGGGGTGCACTTGAGTGCACTCCCAGGCGAAGTGCCCGGACTCGCCGCACCGAAAGAAGCCAGAGTTAAGTGCAAGGGCCTGCACAAATGAGGTGGTCATATCAGTGACTGCCTGGTTAATATCTTTACAGGCCAGAATCCAGTCGTGAATGCCCTTCTCCTTTACAGGGAGTAGGGCCTGTTTACAGGCAGCGGAGGCTCCCTCTAGGATGAGCTCGCGGGCCAGGGCCTGGCGGGCTTGTTCATCCGTGACCTTGCCCTCGCAGGTCTCGAAAACCTGCGAGATGAAGGCAGCAAAGTCCTTGTCCCTTTTTTGGGTTAGACGGGTAAACTTCTCTGCCTTAATGGCAGAGCAGTTGCGGAAAGCATGCAAGACCACCTCCCGGAGCTGGAGCCAGAAGCCAGCCGGGGCGTTGGGATACGCTGTGAGGAGGGTGAACTGCCCCGTACCAGTGAAAGCCTCTGCCGGGTGGTGGACCCCACCGCGGCGGTTTTCCGCGACCTGAAGCTCGGCCTGGGCGTGGAAATGGGCCCGCCAGTCAACGAACTGGCCCGGGGACAGGATGGCCCGTGCGAGGGCGATCCAATCAAAGGGAATGCATAACTGCATGGAGATCTCTTCGAGTAGCTGCTGAGCATAGGGACTCCCTAGACCGTCCTCCTTGACGGCTGCTCTGAGGCGCTTTACCTCGCTATGCTCGTGGGGGTACCAGGGGAGCGGTCTTTGCGGGGTGGGGGCGACATTCAAGGGAAAGCAGGCAGCAGGCGGGGGGAGCTCCGGGGAGGGGTGGGCGTCCGAAAAGGGGAGGCCCCAGTGGGCAGCGGTAGGTGGGGGGGGTTCCATGGGTTAGGGGCGACAGTGGTGGGAGCGGCGGGGGTGCACCCTGCCAAGATGGCGGCGCGATGAGGGGAGCGGAAGCAGCTGTGCCCGACCAAGATGGCGGAGTGGAGGGCGGAATAGGAGGCGGGGCAGCAGAGGCGGGAAGGGAGGGGTAGCCCCACTTCCCCTTCTCAGCCGGGGAAGAAGGCAGAAGCGCGCCATCTTGCAGAAGAGGGGAAGAAGGGGGAAGTGTGCCATCTTGCGAAGGGCGTTGTGGGGGGGGAGAAGAATCACTGTTAAGACCTTGCGAGGCAGCGGCGGGCTGGAGGGGGAATCAAGGGCATTATTGAGCTGAGAGACGAGTGAAGCGGAGTCCGGGGCATCATCCTCCTCACAGTCGCCATCAGGACAAGAGACCTCGCAAGCGTGGGCCACCGCTGGAGGCACGGTGCCCTGGAGGCAGGCCCGGATGGCGATGAGGGTGGGGATGAGGCCGGGGGGGAACCGCTTGCACTCGTGCTCCATAGCATTGGAGACGCAGTAGATGAGGATGCAGTAGGTTTCGGGGTCCCAGAGGTGGCAGGTAGTCAGCCACGGGTTAAAGGAGAGTAGGAGGTCCCAGTAGGCCTGCAGCTGCCTCACGGAGATGCGGCACTTGTGGGTGTCAAGAAGGCCAGCAAGCGCCTGCACCTGCGGGGCCTGGCGGGAGGAAAGACGGCCACCCATATCTACTAGAAGAGTAGAAAGGGGACAAGGGGGAGAGCGGATAGGAATGTGAGGAAAAGGACGAAAGTGAATAGAGGGCGGGAACTGCCGAAGAGGAGAGCCAGGAACAATGCGCAGAGGGGTGAGAGAAGGAGACAGGGGAAAAGCTGGCTGGGGCTCATGGGTGTCTGGCCTACTAGAAGAGGGTGAGGGCCGACGGGGGTAGGGAGAGCGGTGGGCCGCCAAGCTATAGAGCGAGGTGACCGAAGTCCTTACCTGTTTCCAGGCGGTGGTGCTTGGCCCCACGCTGGGGCGGGGGAAAGGGCTGGGGACCCTTACCTTCGGAGCGCCTCTGTGGTGGGGTTGCTCGGCCCCATGTTGGGCGCCAGTGCCGGCGGGTGGAGAGGAGCCGCTGGAGGCCTCTGCGACTTCTCTCGGTGGCTCCGAGGTATGGAGGGCGCGCGAGACTTAGGAAGGAATCGCGGAGACAGGCTGGTGGCACAAGTCTGGTTTATTGCGGAAGGGGATACGGCTTTATAGGGTTAGGGACTGCGTGGAGAGATTTGATAGGTGTGGGCGGGTACTGCTTCCTGATAGGTGATTGTAAGCAGTTGCTAGGCAGAGGGCTGGCTGAGAGGTTCGGAATAGGGGAGGGGAAAGGGGAAGTGAGAGCTGACCGGATGTTAGGCTAGGCGGGAGATAGTGGGAGGTGCCCGTTACTGATATATCTTGCCCGGGTAGGCTGAGGGCACTTCGCCCGTACCAGGCTGAGAGCATGGTCACCCGTTCCAGCCACCCTGAACTGCAGCTTCAGGCTGTGCACACGCCTGCTGCCGCGCCGGCTTAGCAACGGTGGCTCGCACTCCCACAAATATCTTTAAAATTTTAGATATTTCATAAAAATATTTGTAGATCACATTCAGATTTGTGAAGGGAAGCCTAAATATTGCCCCAGAATCATGGATGGACATCTAATATATGAATAAAGATGGGCAAGTGTCTAATAAAGCCAGTCTCTATTTTCAAGGAAATATGAAATTTGAAAGAGGATACTGGTAGGAATAACACATATGAGATTATACTACCTAAGGTTTCCTGTACTTTTGAAAACATATTTTAATGGAAGTAATATCATCAACTCAATATTTTCTGCTTTTTGTGTTTTTTTTTTACCCTTTACACTCTTAAAAATATTGAAGACACACTTGAATTAATGTGGCATATATATGTATATACATATTGTATATTACCATATTAGAAATTTAAAGTGACACAAGCATAAATACTTATTTAATTTATTAAAACTAATGAATCCTTTATGCAATAATGCATTAATACATTGATTTTGTGCAAAATGTATTCATTTCTAAAACCTGGTTTGCAAGGAAAGAACTGGAATTTCCTATCTGCTTCTTCATTCATATTTTGAAGAAAATATGGCTTGATGAAGACATATTGCTAAAAATGGGAAGTATTTGATTAACTTTTTAAATCACTAAATATTCTTTCATAATACTAATATTCTACAAAAATTTCATCAAGTGGTGATTTATAAAGAATAGTTGCAGTTTATAATCTGAGACCATATTAAAGAACTTTCCTATTATGTAAAATTATATCCATTGAATGAAAAGTATTAAATTTTTTCACACTTATACATAATTTATACCATCATATATTGTTCATCTAGAAACTTTTGGTTTGCATAGAGATGGTGAACTTACAAATCTGAAACTTTTTTAATACAATAAATAAACACATTTATTTATATAACCAACCATTCTATCAGCTAAATCTTAGTATTGGGAGACTTCAAAGGTTATGGGGGGGACACATTTTTTCTAAAACTTTAATACCACTGAAACCCAACTTTTATCATTTGTAACTAATTTCTTATTTTTTTTTTACAGTCAGTTTGATAGTGGAGTCTGTCTTTCAAGAAACTCCTATTTCATTAATGATATTTGATTTTCTTTTCTTTAATTCCTGATAAATATAAGTAGAAGTTAATCAATCTGGTAGATCTTTTAAAAGGGAAGAAAACTTTTTGCTTCTGTTAGCTTTTCCTCTTCTTTGTCTATTTTCTATATCATTGATTTCTTCTCTTTTCTTTACTATTTTCTTCCTTCTACTTATTAAAGGTTCACTTTATTTTCCTGGTTTCTTCAGTTAGAAATGATGGTCATTGTCTTTAGACCTTTCTCCTTTTCTATTATAAGGACTTATAATTTTAAACTATTTAAATTCCTTGTGAATTTTTTGATACAAAGATTTCTTAGATGGATGTTGTATAATTTAAAACTTCTACCTTATTGATTTTTAATTTAATTCCAATTTATTTAGAGAACATATTCTGAAAACATTAAGTTCTTTTCAATTCATGAAGACAAGATTAAGGGTTCAGTATGTCGTCCACTTTGTAAATTCTCAAAGGAAAATAATTTCAAACACAATGCTATACTAGTATATAACTACAAAGTATCAAAATTAACAAGTTTGGCAATGCAAAATGTTGGTGGTGATCTCCTGAACCTAACAGCTCATGCATTTAGTTGCAAGATTTAGTTAAAAATTATATATATTTCTTAAAGTGTCCAGCAGTTTCTAATAAAACTAAATATCTCCTGTGAGTCTGGTCTCCATTATGTATCCTAGAGAAATCAGTGCAAAAAAACACAAAAAACTATGTAGGAGAACATTTATAGGAGCTTTATTCATGCTAAATTTTAAAAAAGAAATGTGCAGTTATCCAACACAGAAAAGAGTATAAACATTTGCAAAATATTTATATATTACTTAAATTTTAAAAATGGCTCTGTATATACCCAACAATTTGAATGCATCTCAAAATATTAGAGTTTAAAAATACTTTGCACAAGGGAAGGACTATTACATGATATAGTTTTTCAAAATGTAAAAGAACAAGAAAAATTAATCCTGGTCATATAAATGGATAAATAAGTAGAGAAGTAATTTTGTCTTAGTAAGGAGAGCAATGTGAATATTTACTAGGAAAATTTGAGGGAATATTATTTATTTTCTTGGGGATGGGGTTATAGGATAGTTATGCTTCTCAAAATCGTTAGATATGTAAAATTAACTTTCAAGGATTTAACTGCTTGTAAATGTCTAAAATGAAAAATACAAAATTAATTTCAATTAATTCTATTAATACAGAAGTGTTTAGGTATGAACAGAGTTGATGAATGCAACTTACTTGAAATGCAAAGAAATTAAAAATAAATGTTTGGATGGATGAAAAGAATGATGCATATGTGAGCAGATATATGATTAAGCCAGAAAGCAAAATGATAATAGCACAATTTGAGATAAAGTAATGAGTATATTTGTATTCACTCTACAATTACTTCATCTTATATATATTGATAATTTCTCTGAATGAAATGAAATACACAAATTGAAAATAAAGGCATGTCCACTACAAATTTATACCAAATCCTTATTTTCTATTAAATAAACACAGAATTTTCCATCATATCCCTTTAAAGAATTATAAATAAGACTACTACATAGCAAAACTGATAAGATGACGTGAACTTTCTCTTCAGAATATGCACCACTTCATAACATTTTCCTTATTAAAGTAAAAATATTTTTAAAAGCTTTCCAATTAAACAAGATTTTAAAGAACAAAAAGCATATCATGTTATAAATGAATGCAGTATATAATGCCAGAAATAATTTTTAAAATTCTCTAAAGTACATTTCTATGAAAAGCACTGTCATCTGCCTGATTTGTCATCAAAGCCAGGAGTTCTGAACTGCAGAAAAACCCAAAACCAACTAGTATGGAGTAATGGAGAAACAGATTTATTATGTGTGGGCTCAGAGGAGAGTCAATCTCCAAATTCTGAGCCCTGTTTTTCAGTTTTCATAGGTTTATATAGAATTTCAGGTGAGATCAGCATAACTTTTGTTCTTTGGCTAACAAGTTGTTGGCAAAATTTTGCAAGTGGGGGAGCGATTATAGAGGCAGAATGCAGCTGCAAGGTTGCGGGCTGATTTAAGGAAGCAGGGGGAAGTCGCTCATTTGATATCTTCCTACTAGGCCATGTTTTCACAGGCTGATTTACAGAAACAGGGAGCAAGTGGGCAGGAGTTATTTATTTGAAATTCTCCTGCAGGCCATGCCCTCACAGGCAGATCCACAGAAGTGGGGGCAGGAGTGACTCGTTAAATATTTTTGCAAGGTTATGCTTTTTATTCCTCAACAATTCCCCCTCTGATGCCCCTATACACTTTTTTATAGTGCATTACTCATGCTAAGTGAAAAAACTTAAGGTAGTAAATCATTCTACAAGACACAGGTACACTATTAAGATTAGTGTCCTTACAGCTACACTCCAGTCTCTGGGATGTTGGGAGCAGTCAATACGAGTATACACTGAGTTCAGCAATGCCAGTAACATGGCCACCAGAGCAGAGTCCACTTCCTTGTTCTTCTTCCTCCCTGCTCCTTTGTTCTTCATTTCCCGCCACTGCCCAGGCTGATAAAGCAGTGCGCAGGTGCAAGGCGCGAAACTGAAGTCTACCTTCCACCCCAGCAGCAGCAGCTACCAATCCCTAAACCCTGCCACTTACCCCAGCAACAGCGACAGCCAATCCCTAGCCTCCACCTCCTCACCCACCGCTCCTCCCCTTCCCAAGAATCTATATGCTTTGTTCCCTCAATAAAATTTTGCAGCTTGATCAGAACACTGTCTTGCTGTCATTCTTCGTGTCTCTTGTCCCACCATTCTTTCTCGGCAGGTTTCGAGCCCTCATTACCGTCCCACAGGCCAGGACACTGGGAGCTGTAGCTGCCAGTCCAGTCCCAAACAGCAAGCCCAGCAGTCCAAAAAAGTGTAGGAACCAAAGGGAACAGGAGCCCATCTAGTCAGGTGATGGCTATTCTTGGTGGCTCTGGGCAATTCAGATTTTTAAGGGAGAGTCAAGTACGGGGTGAGTTGTTTGGTTGTTTTGTTTCTTGTTGGAGTGTGCCCTTTTAACTCTAGTATGATGACTCCAAGGGCTAATACCTGAAACTTTGAGAGCAGTGGGGGTTACAAGGATAACAGTATAAAAAATAAAAATAAAAATAAAACAAGGATAACAGTATGTGGGCCCACCCAGGTAGGTTGGAGGGGCTCTTGTTCAGTTTTTGTGACATATACTATTAAACAGCTACAACCATGATTAGCAACTTTGTACTTTTGTCTAATATTATCCTAAAACATTGGTAGATTTAGGAGAATTTTATATACTCTTTGAGTATTCATATGAATTTTTTACTCATACAACTTTAACAGAGGGTTAAATAATGCTTTTAATTTTATAATACTTTTAAACACTTTCCATTCAACTTACAACATATTAAAGGAAATAAACTATTTTATTACATTAATTTTTCAAGGTAAAAGAACAAATCTTTTGCAGTAGTTTGAAATAAAAAGATACAGGATCTGATTTTGAGAAAGCAGTTTTGGACATTATGTTCCTTAAAAAGAGATGAGACTTTTTTTTTTTTAGAAAACCAGGGAAATGATAAGGTTAAAGTACAAGAAGCTATTTTGATGAAACAGTTTTTCTTTGTATACTGATTATTCAGGAGAAGAACTTTTTATAAACTTTTACTAAAACAGGCTAATGACTTGAGAAACTGTCACACTAACAGAGAAAGAACAAAATTTTAACTTTGCATCAGTATACTATTTGATACTAAAGCTGTTAAAATTTTATAGATAGACCCATCAAATCTTACTTAACTTTAACCAGAAAAAATTCCTTTTTCACAAACCTTCTGCACTTTATGTATTCATTCAGGTTTTGTTCCACATTTTACTCTGTCTTAATAACCAGTCATTTTATTTTAGGACAAATTTTTTTCTGTTTCCATCATAATAAAAACACATTCTATACACCCTACATACATAAGTTACCAAAATGATTTTGGAAACCATCTCCAAGCAAATCACTTGCAACATACAATTACTATTAACACTAAATAAACTTGTCAAAATAAGGATTCAGTTTGGTTATATGCAAATACAACTTTTTATTGTAAATATCCTTGGCACGTAATACCAGAAACAGTCTTTTAGAAACAAGTTGGCAGGGGAGGCTGGCTGACAACAAGCTTCCTTGTTATAAAATTACTTTTTGTTATTATTAATTCAGTTTTGGTTTGTTTTGTTTTTACCCAAATTAGGCTTCCTAATGGGATGGGATCTCGAGACAGGAGAGTTTTGTGTATTTGGGCAGGGGTTTTTTTAACTGTGGAGGATAGAATCCTAGCCAGTTTTTCCTAGGAGTCTGAGATTTTCCTTGAAGGTTTAAATAATTGGGGGTGGTTGTTTAAACAGAACTTTAAAAGGTGAAAAGCCTGAGGGTCTGGCGGGGTGCAGTTTGACTTTAAGGAGGGCTAATGGGAGTAGATTTACTCACAGGAGGCCAATTTTTTATTTTTATTTTTTACAGACCTTGGCTAGGGTTGTTTTGAGGGTTTGACTTATGCATTTTACTTTCCCTGAGCTTTGGGGCCTATATGCTGTGTGGAGTTTTTATTTAATTCCTAACATTTTGCTATCTCTGGGATGACAACTGACACAAGAGCTGGGCCTTTGTTGCTGCTTATGGATAAAGGTATCCTGTGCTGGGAAACTATTTCTCAGAGCAAAGCTTTAGTTACTTTTTGTTTTTCAGTGTGGGTGGGAAAGGCCTTGACCCAGCTGGAGGAGGTGAATATTATTACTAATAAACATGTATACCTTTGACCTGGTTTCACTTCTGCAAAGTCCATTGTTAAGTTTGTAAAAGGGGCAGTTCCTATGTGTTGGATGCAGCTGGGGTCTGGGATCCTGGGAGGGGCTGCTCTCAGTGCAGATTTGGCACCAGCTGCCAACTGTGGTGCAGAGCAGGGTCATCCGGGCAATGCAGCAATATTGTCTGAGCAGGGCCTTTAAAGCAGTTTTTTTTCCCAGTGGGTGAGCTGGTGGCATTGTTGAACCAGGGTGTAGGTGGCCCCCTCTGGGATGAAGGCCCGGCCATCTGGGGGTAGCCAGCCCCCCTCTGGGATCTGGTGTCTCTCCCCTTCCTTGCCCACTCCTGCTTCCCCCGAGTACAGTTCAACCTTTTAATGCATTGTTTTAAAAGGGACAGGTGAGGCACCAGGGGTGGGGCTGCAGCTCGAGGGCCCCCTTGGTTGCCTGTCGAGCCACCCCATCAGCCAGTGCATTTTCCCAGCAACTGCATCCTTTTTTTTTTTTTTTTTTAACAGCACATGACGGTGGCCCTGCCTGGCCTCTAGACTTTTTAGCAGTTGAAGGAGTTTCCCTTTTTTTCCCCCTGCAGTTAGGAGTTCCTTCTCCATATAAATTGCTCCATGGATATGTACAGCAGCGAATGCATACTCAGAGTTAGTGCAAAGGTTCACTGTTTGCCCAGTGGCCAGTTGTAGGGTTGGAATCAGTGCCCAGAGTTCCCCCCAGGTAGGGGAGCCCCTTCACTACTTATTCAGCTGGAGCAACTGTGCACTTGGTGAGCCTCTCCTTATTTCTGACAAAACCGCTGCCACTTGTGGACAGGGTTTAATCTGGGCAAGAAAGTGGCCCATCCTGGAGGCTGGGTGGCCGGTACACACCATCTTGTCACTTTTGTGCAGTTTCACCGAGGAGTTCCTCTTTCAGTTGGCAGGAAAAGGGTAGGATTTAGGAAAAGAGGTGGGAGAGTATTGTTTTTGTTTTTTTCACATCTTTAAAAATATTTTTAACCTTTGTTACAATTGATGACAGATTATTAAGATCAGCCTATCACCAATTATTTACATTAGGTGAATTTTCTCATATACCACCTATTATTACCACCTTGTAGTTATTATGATCATTTGCTATAATTCATGAAAGAACATTCTTGACTTGTACTACAAACTATAGTCAATAATTTACAGTAAGGTTCATGGTGTTGTACAGTCCTATGTCTTATATTTTAATTTTTATTTTAATAATATATATATCCTAAAGTTTCATCTTTTAAACATATTGAAATATATAGTTAAGTAATGGTGATTACACTCACAATAATATACTTCTACCACCACCATCCATATGCAAACTTTTACCAAAAACCTAAATAAAAATTCGATACAAGTTAAGCATAGTTCCCCATTCTCTAACCCCAATCTACCTCCTGGTAATCTATATTCTAGGTTCTAACTCTATGAGTTTGCTGATATTATTAGTTCCTAACAGTGAGGTCATACAATATTTGTCCACTTGTGCCTGGCTTATTTACTCAACATAATGCCCATGTTATTCATGTTTATCAATGTTATCACCTGCATTAAGAATTGATTCCTTTTTATTGCTGAATAATATTCTATTGCATGTGCATGCATTTTGTTAATCCGTCCATCGGTTGATGGGCACTTAGGTAGCTTTCATCTTTTTGCATTTGTCAGTAATGCTGCTGGTAACAAATTCCAAATATCTGTTCAAGTCCCTACTTTCAGTTTTTCTGTGCATATACTTAGCAGCAGGATTGCTGGGTCAGATGGCAGTACTACACTCAGCTTCCTGAGAACTGCCAAAATGTCTTCCACGGTGGCTACACCATTTTACATTCTCACTAGAAATGAGTGAGTGATCCTATTTCTCACATCCTCTATAAAACTTTTAGTTTTCTGTTTTTTTAAATAGTGATCATTCTAGTAGGTGTGAAATGATATGTTTTTGTGGTTTTTATGTGCATTCCCTAATAGCTAGTCAAAGTGAGCATTTTTTCATAAACTTTTTATTTATTTGTGTCTCCTCTTTGGAGAAATGTCTGTTAAAGTATTTTGCCCATTTCAGTTGGGTTTTCATTTTATTTTGGAGTTGCAGGATTTCTTTATATATTCTATATATTAAATCCTTATCAAATACATGATTTTCAATATTGTCTCCCATTGAGTAAGCTGTGTTTTGACTTTATCGAAGAAGTCCTTTGGTTTTTTTTTTTTTTTTGAGGAAGTCCCATTTATGTGTTCTCTGTGTTCTTAGTGATCCTCCATCTAGATGTTCTGCCTATTGATGAGAGTGCTGTATTGAAGTCTCCAATTATTGTACTTGAGATGTCTATTTTTCCCTTCAGTTTTTCCAGTGATTGCCTAATGTAAGTTGGGACCTCCGGCTTAGGTGAATAAATATTTCTTTTGTTGGATTGCCCCTTTTTAAACATATAATGACCTTCACTGCCACTTATAAATAAGTTTTGAATTTAAAGTTTACTTTGTCCTATATAAATAAAGCTGATCCAGCCCTTCTTTTTCATTAATATTTGCATTAAATATCTTTTTCCAACATTTCACTTTGAACCTATCTATGTCTTTGTGTTAAAGATGAGTCTTTGTAAACAGCATAGCTAGAACATGCCCTTTATCCTTTCCACCAATCTGTGTCTTTTGATGAGTGTAATTAATCCATTAGCATTCAGTCTTATTTATGTGTAAAGCCAGTACTTACTTGAGTCATTTTATCTTTTTTTAATGTCTGTTTTTACACTTTTCATTATCTTTTTTTTGATAATCTTCATTTTAACACTACAAGCCAGTCTTTCCTATTTTTCTTTCCTACCTGCAAAGCTACTTTTAATATTTCTGGAAAAGGAGGTCTCTTTTTAGTATTATTATTATTATTTTGTCTTTATTTTTTAATATTACATTCAAAAATATGAGGTTCCCATATACCCCCCACCCACCTCGCCCCACTCCTCCCCCCATAACAACAACCTCCTCCATCATCACGAGACATTCTTTGCATTTGGTGACTACATCTCTGAGCACCACTGCACCTCATGGTCAATGGTCCACACCATAGCCCACACTCTCCCACAGTCCACCCAGTGGGCCATGGGAGGGCATACCATGTCCAGTAACTGACCCTGCAGCAAGGAGGTCTCTTTTTGACAAACTCTCACACTTTATGTTTATTTGTGAATATTTTAAACTCTCCTTCATTTTTGAAGGACAGTATTGCTGTACAAAGAATTTTTGGCTTGCAGTTTATATTGTTCAGTATGTTAAATATATCGTTTCACTTCCATTTCACTTTCATGGTTTCTAATATGAAATTGGCACTTGGTGTTATTCGGATAACTTGGATATAAGAAATTGCATTTTTCTTGATGCTTTAGAATTTTCTCCCTATCTTTGCCATTTGACATTATAATTAGAATATGTCTCAGAATAGGTCTATTAGGATTTATTCCCTTTCAAGTATGTTGCACTTCTGGGACATGTATATTTATGTCTTCATAAGAGTTGGGAAATATTTAGCCATTATTTCCTCAAATATTCTTTTTTTCCCTTTTCCCTTCTCTTGCCTTTATATGAACCAATGATATGTAAGTTTGTGAGCTTCACGCTGCTTATATTTGGCATACTTTCTCAATACCCCCTTATTATTAGCACAATACATCTGTGGCATTAATGCAAGAATATTACAGTATTGGTGTTAACTATAGTCCATAGTTTACATTAATTGCAATTTTCCCATTCTTCTCCACATTCCCATCACCCTGCAATAGTGACATACATTCATTCTAGTTCACAGAAGGACATTCTTCAATTAGTACCAACAACCACTGTTGGCCTCCGCTGCGGCACTGCAGGTGGGTCACTGCAGGCGAGTCGCTGCCGGGGATCGGGCCTACACCACGGCCTGACCGGGGCGGCAGCGGGCGGCTCAAGGCTTGGTGGGGACGCGCGGTTCGATGGAGGAAAAACCACGGAGACGAGGTCTATGCGCAGGTCTGATTTTATTCGGGAAGTACATGGGGTTTTATAGTCTCATGGAGGCGGGGAGGTTGTGGGAGGGGCATGTCCGCGGGGCAGCTGAGGATTGGCTGCAGAGGCAAGGGCGGACCTGCGGTTTATGACGTAAGCCATTGATGGCAGAGGGGGTTGTTTCCGAGGTTGTGCCGGGGCGGATACGGGATGAGGGCGGTTGAAATGAGGCGGGGAGAACAGCGATCGGCTGGGAGGGGGAAGATAACAGTGGCTGGGAGGAGGGGCAGAGGGAGGCAGCAGCACAAACTGCTGCTGAGAAGGGCCATAATACAGGGAGGTTACGAGGAACAGGCAGGCAAAGTGTAAGGAAGCGAAAGGCAGGGTGGGAGCAGGGGACAAACCACAATTCTCATCCTCCTCTGGGTTCACTGTGTTATTCTTTCCTAGAGTATCCTCTTTCTTTCAACTGACATTTACATCCTTGGGCTACCCTTTTCAGCCACAATCCCATTTTTAAACCCACTGCTACTACTGTAATGTTTTACCACCAGTCTATCCATTTCCACACATTTATAATCAAGTTAATTAAAACTTCTACATACGTTAACCATCAGTACACCTTCACAGCCCTTCTCTTACCTCCAAATAACCTATACTCTAGGTTTTAAATCCATGCATTTCTTCTTCATATTTAGTTCATGTTAGTAAGACTATGAAATATTTGTCATTATGTGTCTGGATTAATTCATAAAATACTCAAGATTCATCCATGTTTTTATATGTATCCCAATTTCATTTCTCCTTACTACAGCAGAGTAGTCTATCATACATATGTATGTATGTAGTATGTATGTATGTATACAAACACACACACTTTTTTTTATCCATTCATTGGTTGCTAGATACTTGGGTGTTTCCAACTTTGGTAATTGTGAACAACAGCACTATGAACATTGTTGTGCAGATGTTTGTTCTTGTCAGAGTTTTCAGTTCTTCTTACTATATTCCTAATAGAGGAATTGTTGGATCATACGGCAATTCTATATGTAGGTTCCTGAGAAACTACCAAAGTGTTTTCTACAGAGGCTGCACCATTTTACAACCCCACCAACAGGGAAGGAGTGTCCCTATTTTATTCACATCCTTTCTAGTCCTTATTGTTTACTGGTATTTTTTTTTTAAATAATGGCTATTCTATGCAGTGTGAAATGATATCTCAAAGTTGTTTTGATTTGCATTTCCCTAATAGTCAGTGATATTAAATATTTCTTCATGTGCCCTTTGACCATTTGTATTTCATTTATGGAGAAATGTCTATTTAACTCTTTTGCCCATTTTAAAATTGGATGGTTTGCTCTTCTATTGTTAAGTGTATTGCTCTCTTATATAAAATGGAAACCAAACCATTATCAGATTCGTTGTTTCCAAATATTTTTCCCATTTAGTTGGCTGCATTTTCACCTTCTTGGTGAAGTCTTTTGAATCACAAAAGTATTTAAGTTTGAGGAAGTCTCATTTATCCAGATCTTGAAGATATTTTTCTACATTTTCTTCTAGGAGTTTTAGGGTAAAAGCTTTTATATTTAGGTTGTTGATCCATTTTGACTAATTTTGTATAAGGTGTGAGATATGGTCCTTTTTATTTCTTTAAACTATGGACATCCAGTTCTCTGAGCATCATTTGTTGAACAGACTGTTCTTACTCAGATGGGAGGGTTTGACAGGCTTGTCAGAAATCACTTGACCACATTGTGAGGGTCTGTTTCTGAATGATCAGTTTGTTCTATTGGTCTTTGTGTATATTTTTATACCAGTACCATGATGTTTTTGCCACTATAGCTTGGTAGTATGACTTAAAGTCTGGAAGTGAAAGTCTTCCAACTTTGCCTTTTTAAGATGTTTCTGGAGATTTGGGGCCCCTTGCCCTTCCAAATAAATTTGATAATTTTGCTTTCCTTATGTTTAAAAAAATTCTGGGGGAATTTTCTTTGAGATTGCATTGAATCTGTATATTAATTTGGGCAGAGGTGACATCTTAATGATTATTTAGTCTTCCAATCCATGAGCATTGACTGTTTTTCTAATTAATTAGTCTTTTTTCATTTCTTTTAGAAATGCATTGTAGTTTTCTGAGTACAATTGCTTTACATCCTTGGTTAAATTTTTTCCTAAATATTTGATTCTTTTAGTCACTATTAAAATGGATTTTTTTCCTGACTTCTCCTCAGATTACGCATTACTAACATACAGGAACACCACTGATTATTGCAAATTGATCTTGAATCCTGACACTCTACTGAAATCATTTATTTTTTAGCTCTAGTACCTTTGTTGTAGATTTTTGGGGGGGACTTTTAGGTAAAAGATTATATCATCTGCAAATAGTGATAGTTTTACTTCTTCCTGTTCAGTTTGGATGCCTTTTGTTTCTTTTTCTCATCTGATTGTTCTAGACAGAACCTGTTTAAGTTTTTGATCCATTTTGAGTTAATTTTTGTATAAGGAGTGAAATAGGTGTATACTTTCTTTAGATATAGGTATACAGTTTTCCCAGCAACATTTATTGTATAGGTGGTTCTGATCTACCTGGGCGGGATTTACAGCCTGACTATAGATGTGAAGATCTAGTTCCAAATTCTTGATTCAATTATATTGACCAATCTATCTTTATGCCAATGTCATGCCATTTTTAGTACTGTAGATAAATTACATGTGAGAAAGAAAGGGAGAGTCCTCCAACTTAGTCCTTTTTTATTTTTGTCTTTTCAGGAACTCTTACCCTTCCAGATAAGTTTGACAATTGGCTTTTCCAATTCTATAGCAAAGGCTGTTGGAATTTTTGTAAGGATTGTGTTAAATCTGTATACAGTTTAGGTAGAAATGTCATCCTAATGATATTTAAGCTGCCAACCCACAAACACAGTTGTCCTTCCATTTATTCAGGTTTTCTTTGGTTTCTTTTAGGAATGTTTTATAATTTTCTTAATACAGGTCACTTATAGCCTTGGTTAAGTTCATCCATATGTATTTGATTCTTTCAGTTGACACTGTAAATGGAATTTTTCTTCTGACTCTCCACAGATTGCTCATTAGTAATGTATAGAGATTCTCTTGTTTTTGAATACTAATCTTGTATCCTGCCACATTGCTGAAGTTGTCTATTAATTCTAGGAATTTTCTTTTGCATTTTCCAGAGTTTTCTAAGTATAGAATCATATAATCAGTGAATAGTGAAAGATTTACTACTTCCTTGCCAATTTGGGTGACTTTTACTTATTTTTATTTCTTAATTGCTCTATCTAGAACTTCTAGCACAATACTGCATGAACATGAAGGCAGTGGGCATCCTTGTCTTGTTCCCAGTCTCAGTGAGAAAGCTTTCTGTCTTTTAACACTGAGTACAATGTTTGCTATGGGGTTTTTTGTGTATGCACTTTATCATACTTGGAAATTCCTTTCACTTCTTTCTTTTGGAATGTTTTATGTTATGTTTTGTCAAAGGCCTTTTCTGAATCATTTGAGAATATTGTGTGATTTTTCTTCTTCAATTTGCTAGTGTTTTGTATTACAATGGTGGGTTTCCTTATGTTGAACCATGCTCACGTAACTGGTATAAAACCCACTTGATCATGATATGTCATTTTTAATATGCTTTTGGACTCAGTTAGCAAGTATTTTGTTCAATATTCCTGCATCTATATTCATTAGAGAAATTGGTCTAATTTTCTTTTTTTGTTATTGTTGGTTTTTTTGTTATATCCTTATTTAGCATTGGTAGCAAGGTAATGTTGGCTTCATAGAATGAGTTAGTTATCATTCCTTACTGTTGAATTTTTTGAAGAGTTTGAGCAAGATTGGTGTTAGATATTCTTTAAATGGTTGGTAGAATTCAACTGTGAAATGATCTGATACTGGAGTTTTCATTGTGGGGATGTTTTTGATGGTTGTTTCAATTTCTCTACTTGTGATTGGTTTGTTGAGGTCTTAGTGTGCATTGATTATGTATTTCTAGAAATTTGTCCATTTCATCAAGCTTGTCTAGTTTACTGGCATTTAGTTGTTTATATGATCCTCTTCTTTTTTTTTTTAATTATTTATTATTTTTTTTTAAATTACATTATGAAAAATATGAGGTCCCATTCAACCCCACCACCCCCGCTCCCCACTCCCCCCACAGCAACACTCTCTCCCATCATCATGACACATCCATTGCACCTGGTAAGTTCATCTCTGAGCATATATGATCCTCTTCTTATCTCTTTTATTTCTACTGTTTCAGTGGCAATGCTCCCTCTCATTTCTGATTTTATTTATTTGCATCTTCTCTCTTTTTTCATTGTCAGTCTTGCTAAGGGTTTGTCTATTTTGTTGATCTTCTCAAAGAGCCAACTTTAATTCTGTTGATTCTATTGTTTCACTTTTTCTCCATTTCATTTATTTCTGCTCTAATCCTTATTATTTATTTCCTCCTTCTTGGTTTATGGTTGGTTTGCTGTTCTTTTTCTAGTTCCTCCAGGTGTGCAGTTAGGTCTTCAATTTCAACTTTCTTCCTTTTTTAATGTAACATTGAAGGCTATACATTTCCCTCTCAGCACTACTTTTGCTGTATCCCATAATTTTTGATATGCTATATTCTTGTGCTTTAATTCCTTTTGAGATATTTACTGATTTCTCTTGCAATTTCTCCTGAGGAAAATGGCATTGGAGTAGCTCCTAATGGACACTTCTCTCTTAGAAAATAAGGAAGATAGTTTAAAAGTCACCCAAGGTAGGTCCTTTGGGAACTGCAAACCAGGAGAGTGCCACTGGCATTGTCCAGGAGGCATTGGGTATGGAAAGATCAATGGACCAAAAGGAGAACTGTGAGCCGGCCCCCATGGCTGGGAACACTACCCAACCCAAGCCTGAATTGAACAGCCTTGGTGAAACCTGAGGCCGAGTGGACGTTGGAGAGGGGAAAGTGCATCTCCCTCCCTGGGAAGATAGGGGTATGTTGGGGGGCTGACTGTGGTAACACCTCATCGGGTTTAACCAGCATAACCCACTTTGGAATCACTGGCTTGGAAGATCCTTTCAATGAAATTGAAGGATTCATTTCTGTGGAAATGTTTGCTAAAGTGTGTTATCTCCTTGACAGGCAAAACTGTGGAGGAAGACAAGCTTGTCTCTTTTCTTTCCCAGGTACCTTAGATCTGGCTCTCCACTAGTGGCTCCCTTCCCCTGCTTTGTTAATTTAAATAGGGCACTCTCAATGTTTTAGAAAAAAATTGAACACTAGGCAAGAGAGAGAAAGGATCAATAGAGTAAAATCTCCCGCACAGATGTCTACATATCAACAACAAAAACAAGCCACACTAAGAAACAAGGAGATAGGGCCCAGCCAAAATGAAACTAAAACACAAGAATCCAGATGAAACACAGGATTTAAGAAAACTAATCAATGATGTTCCTGCAAATCTTAATCAATTTAAAAAGTTGAAGGATTACTGTACACCTGATACTGTAAAAAAAACTGTAATAATAATGTCTCCCATGGAAAAAGAAAGAAAACGCTGGGTCAGCAGCAAGCTGTAGTTTTTTAAAATGTTTTTAAACGTTGAGAAGAAAAAAAAGGCTTTTCCGCCGAAATATCATGTGTGAACCTACAACCCCCTGACCACCTTCCCTTCCTCCTTGATTGTGTGACTAACCCTGAGATCACCTCTTAGAACTGGTTTTAACCTTTAGCTGCAGCGGCTGCGCGGCCACGTGTGTATCCACATGACGTTGCACATTCCACGTACCTCTGGATCCCCACAGTTTGGTCCCCCGCGCAGCCACCCCCTATGGGGTGAGCTAACAAGCTGGGACCTGAGCAAAGCGGGACACCGCTAGTTAACCTCGTGGCCGACAGCGCCCCTCCTGGCGCGAGGCTGTACAGTCTCTGTAAAAAGCCCTTGCTGTCTCGGCGGCCAGTCAACTTAGAGTGTACTTTTTTCTGAGTTTTTGTTTTGTTTTGTTTTCTTTCTAATCGAGGTGTGAAAAAGGTCTAGGATCTGTTGAAATTCCTGATGAAGAAACACAATTGAGATTTTTTCAGTGATAAAATCTGAATATTTGTATTTCAAACAATGTAGCTAAACTTGATGCAAATTCCTCCTTTTCCCCCTGTTTTGGCTTAATACCATTTATTCAGTATGAAATCTTTATACTATATATTCCACGTGTTAAGAATAAATGCACATTAAATCTTGGCAAAAATAAATAAATAAGCTGAAGGAAAGATACACGGACATGAAGATGACACGTGGAGCGCTGACCTTGGCAGCCAAACCCCGGGAGCTGGGGCGGCAGCTGAGCCTCGGTGCCTCGTGGCGCTCCCTTCCCCGTCGCCTCGGCTCTCGGCGGCTGCCCGGCAGCGGAGGCGGCGGCGGGACCGCCCGGGGGTCCCTCTCCCTCACGCGCGCCCTGCGCGGCCTGGCGGGCGGCGGGGCCGGGGGCGGCGGCGGCGGGCGAGCGCCTCGACCCGGGCGTGCGAGGCCCAGGCCCGGCGGGAGGAGCTCCGGCCGCCGAGCGCCTCTCCCGGGCGGCGCGGCCCCAGGGCCTGCTGGAGCGGCCTGCGGGAAGGCCGCGAGCGAGGCGGGGCCGGGGCTGGGGTCCCGCCTGACGTGGTCGCCGAGCAGCGGAGCCCCAGGGCCAAGGAGAAGCAGAGCGAGAGCACCCCCAGCGCGGCGACGAGCCAAGACCTCGGGAAAAGCCCCCTAGGGAAGGCGGCTGTGGGACCTGGTCACTGGCTCGCTTCGCTTTTGCTGTTTGTGGCGCTGCAACTCCACAGATTATTCAAAGTGTCAGGATGGGCTGTGAAGTGACTGACCTTAAGATGGTTCTATTCTCCTGTGAATTTTAACTTGAACCCATTCCTGATGTTTGATAAATCCTGGCTGAGAAAAAGTCAGTAAACGCCCCCTGCCTCAGAAAGACTCCATCCTTCACGAGTCATCCCAAGGTTTCTTCACCAGTCATTCCAAGTTTTCTAGTCCGTACCACAGGGCCTTGCTAAAGCACCACACATAATGCAATAAAATTTGATGGTTAAACCTCAATAGTGGGCCCTACTTATTCAGTCAGCAAAGAGTTAAGTTTTTCTATGTGATTGTTTAAAACAATATGCAGTATGGATAATTAGATCAAATCTGTGTAGACAATGTCTAGATTCTGTTAGCCCTAATGTGTCAATGCAATGTGCTTAATTTAAAATTTGGCATTTATGGTTTTTAAATAGCTGGCACTTTATCACTGTCTCTTGAATTGGAAGCACGTTCCCTTATAGGGTCAAGTAAGTGTCCTGTAATAAGGTGTTTAGAAATGGAACAGCTACCGGGCCTAGTTTTACCGTAACCTTTAGCACCTGAAAAATTTAAGTTTCTAAATGCCTAAAATGAAGGGAGATGTTTCTAACCACAACATCTATTTTAACAATAGTCATTCTATTATATACTACCTTGGATTTAGCATGAGCGAATATACTAAGCTAAGGTGCCATTTTTTAAAAAGCAATTTAATAGAGCCTCTTACAACTTAGTCATTGCAGTTTCACCAAAAGCTACCCTGGAGCCAAGTCAGGGAAGGCTGTTTACATCTGTATGGATTTCACCAGAATTATTTTAAGATATCAAAGGGGTTTACTATGCTAGACAAAATTTAAGGAAAAAAACATTACTGAAAATGGATGCCTCACAAGACATGCAATGTGCCATAAGATGACATTTAACCTGTTAGTAGCACTTTAAATACCAAAAAGGCACATCATCTAAACTAAAAGTTACACTTAGTTTAGAAATGCTTTTACTGGATTTATGAGTAAAATGCTGTTAGTTACTAGATACATCAGACTGGAGTGACAACAAATAGATTTAATGATGAGGATCAGTCTCTAGTCTTCCCTTTGTTGTATGAGTCTACTGGTTTTAACTGATCAAATTTCCTTTTTACTAATAAGGGTGATGGTGATAAGGCAGGTTTTGGATTTTCCAGTACTTTTGAAAGACTGCAAGTATTGGCTATTTTCTTAGCCATAACGTGGTGAGAAAAAGGCTGAGGTGTCTTAAATATTATTGAATTGGAAAAAAAGCTGTTTCTGTACTTTTTTAATAGTCTCAGGATAGCTCTTTTAAATAGGTAAGGAAAACTAAAAGGAAATTTGCTACCTACTCTACGCATGCGTAAACCTCATAAAGAGCTGATATGGGGAAAAGTAAGGAAGAGGCTGGTTAAGGTGTGACTTCTCCAGTGAGCTGAGCCGATTCAAATGAAGCAATGGGAATCAGCTGGCCTTGCACCAGCAGGTCTTTAACCACATTGTTACATGCCTTTCTCACCTAGTAAATTATCCCCTATATTTGGTTCCCTCTTTAAAATAGGTGTCTTGCTTAACTAGATCTATCTTATTATGACCTTTTAAAATGAGAGTTATCTCTCTAAATTCATAGCAGGTGCCTTAATTTTTGCTTTGCATCAAACCATTCCATATCAAAATTTCCCTTGGTTTACTATAGATAATTGGCTTTAAAATGTGTTTTTTTAAAAATGTACAATATCTTGATTAATTTCACTGTTAAATAAGGATGAATTATGCTTGTTTGGTGAATGAAAACTGTATTTTAATGATTTGTCCTTTATAAAATAAACTTCCTTGACTATTTCATGCCTTCCAAAAAAAAAGGATACTCTGTGAGCCTAAAGAACAATTCGAAAGCCTTCAAAAAAGTAACAGAGTTTATAGGAATGAAAGACACGATGAATGAGATTAAAAATATTAGAGGCATAGCAGATCTGAATTGGTTGAGGACAGGCTTAGTGAATGGGAAAACAGAGCATCTCACCTTGAAAAAAAAACAGAAGAAAGATAAAATAATGGAAAAAAATGAACAAGGTATAAGGGCATTGAAAGATTGCATGAAACACATGAACGTACTTGTTATAGGTGCCCTAGAAGGGGAAGAGAATGGAAAAGGGGCAGAAAGAATATATGAGACTATTCTTAAATTATACTCACTGAATAGTAACCCAGATGCCTTATTTCTTTAAGGTTGATGCTATGGTTTAAGACTGCATGATCTTTATGCTGAAACTGGACAGTAATGAGACAACCGATGATTGGTCCCGCTTTTATCCTTTTATCTTGTTTTGCAAACTTGAAAACAGGTATCCTTACATGTAGCACCTGGAATCATGTGCCTTTACGCATAGCCCTTTGGAATCACTTGTCCTTGCACACAGCTCCTTATTAAGTAACATGAGCCAGCCTAAAACTAAACACCCCAAATTCGAAGTTATTTTGCTAAACCAAAACACTTCTAATCAGAGTTGGTGCACCTGACATGTGCAGTAACATAAACATTAAACTTCAAGTAAACTAAGCACTTAATCAATCTGTGCATGTTAAGTATTAGACTGTCTCTAACCTCATCATCTCTCATTTACTAACCCTGTATACCTTTGTTTGATTGTCATAAAACAGTAAGTTTCTCCAGGTCAAGGAGATATGTCTGAGGAAAATATTGTCCTCCTGTCTTTCCAAGGCAACCTTTGGTAAATAAAATTATGCTCTTCTCAAAATCCCAGTATCTGTTAATTGACACTTTGCTCAACAGATGAAGACTCACATTTGGTTCAGAACAAGCCCCTCTTGACCATTTGAACATTAGGAGATGGACTTTATCAACTACACTACCAATGGGTTATAATTATATATGGCTCCTGGTTTACAGGTTGTCTGAGTAGATTGTGGCCTTCAGTTGTCTCAAAAAGAAGACAACAACTATAGGGGGGAAAGCTATTAGAAAATGTGTTTCCAGTGTGGGGGAAAAAGCTTTGAGCTCCTAAACTGCTTGGGAACTCACTTCTCTGGAATCTATATTAAAAAGAGTGTTGAATGGTTCCCATCCAGCAACACCTCCATTCCCCTTTAATATCTGCCACCTTTAATATCTGATAAGGTAGAAAAAACCCATGGAATATTTACAGTTAGTTAAATCATCTAATTTTGGTTGTCTAGCCCAAAAATATTCATACTGATCCTCGTGGACCTGTGATCTATACCATCAGGCAAACATCGATTGTTCATATGTGACAAAAACATAGGCAGTGCATATATTGGGGACATTTAATGAGAAATGATCCAATGATACTGAGGAGAGGTTTATTCAGTACTATAAGGAATCCATGGGATATACCCCAGGGGATCTTCAACAGGAGACAGAACCTTTACTGGCTTCCACCATATAAAGACCACATTCCACAATCCAAACCTGATGGCTTTATATTCTGGAAAAGACATCAGAGAAAGACCAGTCTCCAGCCTAGCTTGAAATAACCTTATTAGGTTTTGTTAACTTCACACACAATTTTCAAATAAGAACGAATGGAGACTTGGGTACCTATTTCCAACTAAAATTGGCATCAATTCCTTGGTGGTTATGTGAAATGGTAGATGACCCCAAATTAAAATTAAACAAAATAAGCCAGAAGAATTAGAGAACATATGATGTGGACAGCTTCCACCCAAGATCATGGTAAAAGAACCCAGGGACTTAACGGTTTTGGATGTTATGCGGAAATTCTTTGGGTGATGAGGTGTGAATACAGATAGGCAGCCAAGATTGCATTCAGCAACAGATTTGTTAGATCAAAGCCTGGACATGGAAAGGAGAGAGTTAGGGTGGTGAAGGGGCCCTGGCTTATCCAATTTAGACTCCTGGGAGGGATCATGGAGGAGCAAGGGAGGACCACTTAGCAGTCCCTGGTTCTTGCCTTTATTGTGAGCCAGTGGGCAGGGATTCAGCTTTCCCCTGGAACCTAGAGATCGGCAGTTTCAAAGTATGGCACAAAGTCAGAAGCAGCAAGGACCATTTGGAAAAGCTTAAGGCAGCTTCTATCATCCAAGCCACGTGGAGATCCATGCTTTTCTTGTAAATATGCTGCAGAAGAGGGTTTAAGAGGCAAGGAGCCATTCAGAGAATTGGCAGGGGCTGTTCAGAGTACCTGATGTAGGCTAACATATACACCTTATGGAGGTGCAGGCCTTACTACCTGTGTTACTCCCAAGGCAGGCCTAACTGGGTGGTTGCTGATAAGGGGGATTAGGACTAAGACAGGCAAGTTAAAGATGCACTAAAGGTAATTTATTTTTATGCATGAACAGCAAACTTTACTTATTTAATCATCAGGCTTGGCTTTTACCTATTTTTATAATTTTGTTTTCACTCTTTTGTTACCCCTTCATAAGCCTATTTTCCATCTTTTTTCTAGTCATCAAGGAAAAGAACCCTAGTTAAAATGACTTTGCTATTGGGAAACGGACTTGGCCCAGTGGTTAGGGCATCCATCTACCACATGGGAGGTCCACGGTTCAAACCCTGGGCCTCCTTGACCCGTTTGGAGCTGGCCCATGCACAGTGCTGATGCGGGCAAGGAGTGCCCTGCCACGCAGGGTTGTCCACCGCATAGGGGAGCCCCACGCGCAAGGAGTGCACCCATAAGTAGAGCCGCCCAATGTGAAAGAGAGTGCAGCCTGCCCAGGAATGGTGCCGCCCACACTTCCCGTGCCCCTGAGGACAACAGAGGCGGACAAAGAAACAAGATGCAGCAAACAGACACAGAGAACAGACAACAGGGGGAGGGGGGGGAATTAAAAATAAATAAATAAATCTTTTAAAAAAATGACTTTGCTATTAGTCATTGCTAGTGCTCTAAGCTTAGATCATTCCCAAACTCCGGTCATTCAAAGGGATTTTAACATTATAAATGCTAGCCAAGGCTGTAGTTGTCTGGAGAGTCTGATGAATCTTCACTCCACTTCCTCTATGTCTGGGGTGGGGATGGAGCTGTAGGTGTGTGCAGCAATCTATGCTTGTGGGTCCAAAATGACCACAGCTGCCCAGGTATATTGATGTAGCACCACTCCCTCCCTTCCTGCTAAGGATGGAGATGGACCACAATCTAATCCATGTGAGCCAAAAGAGCCTTCAGCTGCCCTGAGATGCTGAGAGTGTACTGACCCTACTGCCCTTTAGGGGGTCAGAGTGGAATCACTGGCACCCAACAGTCCAATCCATTTAGTGCCTGTCATTTCCAGGAGAGGCTGAGGAAATACCAGCCCCCTCATATCCTATTAAAAAAAGGGAGTGGATCCACAGGTACCCAACAGTTTAGTCTGTGCAGGCCAAAAGTGCCTGCCTTTGCCCAGAAAGGCTGAGGAAACATCAATTCCCTCCTATCCTATGAGGTGGCAGACATAAAGATGGGATCAAAGGTGCTCAACAAACCAGCTCACGTAGGCCAAAAGCATCTGCAGTTGCTGAGAGAGGCTGAGGACACCCAGCTCATCTCCTATCCTATTCGGGGGGTGGGGATGGAACTACAGGTGCCCAAGTATCTAGTGTATGTGGGCTGAAACTGTCCTCAGTCTCCCAGAGAGGCTGAAGAAACACCAGCCCTCTCCTATCCTATGGAGGTTGAGGGCTGGAGATGGATTTGAAGGTGCTCAATAAACCATTTGTTTAGGCTGAAAGCACCTGCAGTTGCCCAGAAAGACTTAGGAAACACAATTTCTCTCCTATCCTATTGGGGTTTGGGGATGGAGCTCCAGGTGCTGACTATTCAGTGTGCGCCAGCCAAAAGCACCTGCAATTACCAGAGAACCTGGTGCAAGTCCCCACATCTTTCCTCTTGTAGGAGTTGCAGCTGAAGTCTAGGCTAGGGCTGCAATCCAATATGGGTAGAAAGAAGCTGGTCCCTACCATCACTGTGGTTTTCAATCAACTTGGCTTCCCCTCATGTCAGAAGTGGAGTCAAAATGGCAACTACTGGCCTCTTTCTGACCGAGGTTCAAACTTTAGCTGTCCTTAGAATTTCCTCATCAGTAGCTGAAGTTGGTTCCCAGCCATCTCTTCCTCCCCCATTTTTGGGAAATGGAGCTTCCAACTCCATTGGTGTGCACTGCCATTGGAGAATGGGCTCCAGTCTCTGTGGCATGGAGTGTTCCACTCATGAATCTTCTCTGCAGATGGGCAGTCTCCTCCTTCTATACTTTCAAGAATGTTGCAGGATGATTTTCCTGTCTCCTGGGGCCCCCAAACAGTTGTTTTAGATAGCTCTCAGTGATTACTAACTGCTCTGTAGGATGAGCTGTCTCTTAGGCTCCTTACTATTCCACCATCTTGCTCCTCCCACCAATGAATGACTTTTTCTTCCTCTTCCCCACCTCCACCCTGCTGTTTTTGCTGTCTGTGTCCATTTACTGTGTGATCTTCTGTATCTATTTCTTTTTTTTCCCATCTCTTCTAGGATTTCCTGGGATTTTATACGGGGGCCTCTGATGTGGAGAGAGGTTCCCTGTCAATTGTGCCACCTCAGTTCCTGGTCTCTGCTGTACTTCACCTTGACTCTCCGCTTTTTGTCATGTCACCATCTTGCTGTGTGGCTTACTTGTATGGGCACTGGCTCACTGCATGGGCACTCAACTTGCTGTGGGGGCACTCAGCTCACCACGTGGGCACTGGCTCACCACGTGGGAACTCATGCGGGCACTCAGTTCACCACACAGGCACTCGGCTCACCATGCGGCCACTTGGATCACCACACAGGCACCCACATGGGCACTAGGCTTGCCATGTGGGAACTTGGCTCACCATGCGAGCACACAGCTTGCCATATGGGCACTGGCTTGCCATGCAGGCACACTTTCTCTTCTTTTTCACCAGGAGGCCCAGGGATTGAACTGGGTGGAGGCTTTATCTTTTGAGCCATATCCACTTCCCTTCATGATTTTTTAACATCATGTATTGTTCATCTAGAAAATAGTGATTATGTGTTTGGTGAAATTTCACATATAAAATATTTCTTATACAATAAAAAATTGAAACACATTTATTTACATCAGTAACCATTCTATCAGAAAAGTCTTTAAGTATTGTTAGGTGTCCAAGGTTTTATGGGAGATACAGATTTCTAAAATTCAAATTTCACTGAAATGCCTAAAACAAATTTGCAATTTGTTATTTTTTTTCTTTCCTTTTCTTTTCATAGGTGGAGTCTTTGCTTCACCTATGAATAACTAAATTTATTTTATTTATTTAATTCCTGATATTTGATTTCATTATCTTTAATTCCTGATCAATCAAAAAAGAAATTAATCAATCTTGTAGATCTTTTCAAAGAAAATAAGTCTATTTTGGTTTTGTTAGTTTTTCCTTTACTTTGTTTATAGCATTGATTTCTCCTCTTCCCTTTAAGTGGCAAGGATCACTTACTTTTCCTGGTTTGTTCGATTGGAAATGATGCTCTTTGACTTTAGATTTTTCTCTTTTCTAGTAAACACTAAAATTTTAAGCTCCTCTTATGCACTGCTTTTTTCTACTCAAAATTTTTTATGTGTTTCACTATCATTCAATGCAAAATATTTTTTTTTAAATTTCTCATAAATTTTTTACTCAAAGATCACTTAAGTATTTGTTGTATAATTTAAATAACTTATTGATTTCTAATTTAGTTCCATATTGGCCTAGAAAATTCTCTGCAAAATTAAGTCCTTTTAAATTCATGGAGATAGGATTCATGGCATAGTAGGTCACCCACTTCATATATTCTCAGTGGAAAGGCAATTCCAAAATCAGTGTTAATACTACTACACTGGGAATATAAAAAATTAACAAGTCTGGCAATACAAAATTATTGTGATGATTTTACTTAGCCTAACATCACATGCATTTTAGATACCACATATGGTTACAAATGTTATATTATTTCATAGAGCCTAGCAGTTTCTAATGAAACAAAACAGCTTCTGTGAATCCAGTCTTACTATGTATCCAAAAGAACTAAGTGCAATCATCCAAAAGAAATTTGTAGGAGACCATTTATAGCAACTTTATTCATACTAAACAAAATCGGTAAAGGTACAGGTATCCAAAACAGAAAAGGATAAACATCTGTGAAGTATTTATACAGTATAATTTCACTCAAATTTTTGAAAGGGACTATAGATACATACAACAATGTGGATGAATTTCAAAATATTAATTAGAATTTTAAGAAGTTTTGCACAAAGGAGGGACCATTACATGATGTAGTTTATAAAAATGTTTGCGCAATAAAAATTAACCCATGATACTATAAATGAAAAATAAATAGACCAGCAATTGTGTCTTGGTAAGGAGAACAATGTGATGATTTACTAGGAAAGGCCAAGGGAATACTCTGGAGTTATGGTGATACGGTTCATTTTATTGGGGCCAGGAATGAAGGGGTGTTTATGCCACTCAAACCCTTGAATTCTATAATCTAACTTTCATGCATTTAGCTGCTTTTTTTATTTTGTTTTTTTAAAGATTTATTTTTTATTTATTTCTCTCCCCTTCCCCATCCCCCAGTTGTCTGCTCTCTGTGCCCATTGTCTGTGTGTTTTTCTGCATCCACTTGTATTCTTGTCAGTGGCACCAGGAATCTGTGTCTCATTTTGTTGTGTCATCTTGTTGCATCAGCTCTCCGTGTGTGTGGCACCATTCCTGGACAGGCTGCACTTTTTTTGCACTGGGCAGCTCTCATTACAGGGCACACTACTTGAGTGTGGGGCTCCTCTACATGGGGGACACCCCTGTGTGGCAGGGCACTCCTTGCACCCATCAGCACTGCATGTGGGCCAGCTCCACACAGGTCAGGAGGCCCTGGGTTTGAACCTTGGACCTCCCATGTGGTAGGTGGACACACTATCCATTGGGCCAAATCCACTTTCCTTAACCACTTTTAAATGCTGCCTAAAACAAAAAATACAAAATTAATTTCAGTTGATTATATATACATTGAAATCTTTAGACATAAGCAGTTCTGATGCATGCAATTTACTTGAAGTGCAAAGTAATTTAAAAATATTTGGATGGATGGAAAGAATGATGCGTACTTGAACAGAGACATGATAAAGCAATAAAGGGAAATTTTCATTACACAATATGAGATAAAGCAATTTGTATATATGTATAATTATTTCATCTTTAGTGTATGCTTATATTTTTTCTGAATGAAATAAATTGTACAAAATTAAAATAAATTAACATTATTTTAAAGGAGGTAGTGGGGATTGAACCCAGGACCTCATACATGGGAAGCAGGCACTCAACCACTGTGCTATATCCACTCCCCAGTTAACACTTCTCAAGAGAAATAGTGGGACAACTGAAAATTTACAGGAAAATCTTCAGTAATTTTCAATTACATTTACACTGCACTATTACAAATAAGAATTCTACATGACAAAACTGATGGAATGAAATCAACTTTCTCTTCTAATTATGTAACATATCTTAACATTTTCTTTGTTATTATCTTAAATGAAAAGGAATAATTTTAAATTAAAATTGTATTTAAAGGAAAAAAGCATATAATGTTAAAAAGAAACACAGTATTTGATGACACAAATTTTTAAAAATCTGTAAATTACATTTCTTTGAAAAACACATAATCAATTGCCCAATTTGCTGAGGACTCAGTGTTTATTCACAATGCAAATAGGCATTAAGTATATGAAATAGGCATATTAGAAAATTGAGGATATGTTAATTCATAAAGTGAAAATAAAATATTATTAGCCAATTGATTTAAATCATAGAACTATTTATCTTTTGATAGTTATCTTCTTAGCCAAAGTTATCCATGCATTATTTTATAGTAATATAGGGCAATGTTTTAAATGTTGGAAAATATATATTGAGCAAACACAAAAATAGATAACAATATTATTGTGTGAAAAATATATATTCATGAGCACATACATGTATTTCTTAAAATAATTTTATATACATGTGAAAAAGCCGGTAGGAAGAAATTGCTATAGAGTGGTTGCTTTTTACTTCTTTTTTATTTTCTGTATAATTGAATTAAAAATGATTGCACTGATTTAGAACTATAAGAACTTAAGGTAGCAGTTAGTGAAATCTACCTGAGGCCTGCATAAATATAATCTCCACAATGACCTTCCAATTAATTTAGAAATCTCTTAGCCATAAAAAATCTTTTTTTTTAATGTTTCTCCCTTTTGGTCAAGGTTTTTTTCCTACTTATTTTGTTTGAACTTATAATTATCACTATACCCATTAAATCTATATGAGAGGCTTAAATCTTCAGGTTGTTCATAAGCCAGTTGTGCACTATTATCCAACAGAGGTGAGGGCAAATCCTACTCTCCAGTTCTTCAGACTTGCCCTGGAAGCCTAACAAAATGACGATGAGAGACAAGTCCCATCCCCCAAAACAAGGACTGTCAGCAACTGCAAGCAAAACAGTTCCCTCCATCTACTACATAATATCTAAACCCCTCTCAACCTGAAACAGAGTAGGCATTACCCAAAATTCCTCTAGATTGAGGAATGAACAAACCTACAGTTGGAGTGTAACCATGAACTGAACTAGAATCATTGTTATTGTAGTTATTACTGTGTGGTAATGGAGGGGCTTGTAACGTGATACAAAGGTAGTGGGTACCAGGGATTCAGAGGGGAGGGGAAGGGCTCAATAGGTGCGACACGAGGCAATTTTAGGCCAGTGGAATTATTTTGTATGATACCGCAATGATGGATACATGCCATTATACATTTACCAAAGGCTATAAAACTCAGCAAAAAGTATGAGCCATAACGTATACTACAGGCCTTGGTTAGTAGTAATGCTTCATTACTGGTTCATCAACAATTGTAGCAAATGTACCACACTAATGTAAAATGTTAATAACAAGGAAAATGTATGTGTGTGGGGATGGGGTTATATAGGAATCCCTTATACTTTTGATGTATCTTTTTTGAAATCTAAAACATCTGTAAAAATAAAAGTCATTATTACAAAAAATTGAAATATAATTATGAACAACAAATAATTACATGTATTATACAACAATAAAATTATACCAGTCCAATAAATGCAGAGGTTATTGTGAAGAATATATATATATATATATATATATATATATATATGGATTTTGGATATGTTTAAATGTATATATACATATATATGAAGGATGAACAGGGTATTATGGAAATGAATAGTGAGATGATCTTTCATACATATATGATGTTTAAACTCAATCAAAATGTAGGAAATATAGAAAATTGGTGCCTCAAAAATATATATAACTAATGACATTACCATGGTACCATTTGGAAAGTAGAAGAAAATAAGTATATGGCAGTGAGAACTGATTTTGGAGTGCCAAAATCTGGAAAGAATAAGAAAACAAAGACAAGAGGGGAAGAATATTTGTAAATAAATATTGCTAAGGAAGAAGGGAATCTTTTATTTGATAAAAGACAAATTTAAAACAAAACCTGCACACAATCATACATTTCAGAGGAGAGCATACCCAGGAAAATGTGAATCTGATTAGAGGGTTAAAAAGGCAGAATTGTCAAGTAGTAGAAACTTTAATGTCCATTTGCACTTCCTTAGTATACTACATGAATAAAGTCACTACAAAAGTTCCACATAAAAAAGCACAGAAGGAATTTGCATGATAGTTGAATATAAGGCATATAAATGCAAATTACAAAGGGAAAAGATAGAGATGTGAGAAAAGATTGTTGGATAAATGGAATTTGGTAGAATGAAAGATATGTTAAAAAGGTAGGTAATTAAAAAACAAATAAATATGCATTTAAAATTTCCACAAAAATATTGAAGAAGTTAAAAATACAATATATCATGACCACACTATATCTCAGAAATATGCATTACTGGAAGTTAATATATTAAATGCTGTAATCTGTAATAGAGCATAAAGGAGAACTATTATGGGATCATTTCCATGAAAGGAGAACCTATTTCTTTTACACTTAGATTCTAGTTCATGGAGGAAAATTTTAGCAAAGATTAGAACTGCAAAACATCTACCATGAGAAAATGTAACAAGCTAAAAGAAATTATTCAAAGTCAAGCATCATAGAATTTAAAATATGCTGGCTGGAAGCATCATTTGGTAGGGAATTAGACAAGCAAGACTGTACTAACAACATTTATTTAGAAAAAGGGTGAGACAAGTAAAGGGAAATAAATTGAGAGTTGTGAAAGAAGTGAAAATAAAGAAAGAAAAAACCCCATCAAATATTAATAGCAGCAGATACAATTGTAAATGTGGAAGATAAAAAATTGCAATATGATTACAATGTTATTGGAATAGAGTATGAGAAGGCTAAGCAATCTGCAGTAAAGAATTATCAAACATTTATAAGCTAGTAAGAAAAAATAGACAATAAAATATTAAAGAAACCATATACCATAGCTTGAAATTGTATATATGTCTATGTGTGTTTGTATATATGTGTGTGTTTATACATAAAGGATAAATTTGAATCTCCAGTTTCATCTAGTATTCATTGAATACTAGAAAGTGCTGATATAAATCATATATTTGTGTTTATATATTTTCAAGCATTAAATAATCAGGAAGTTAGAAGATATTTAAAGAACATTTTTATAATATTGAAATAAAGTAAAAATGTAGAAAATGTGTAGGAATAAATGGTTTCGCTCCTACTGTGGTTGAAATAATTTTGTTGATTTTTTTTAATCATACGAAGTGCATATCAGGAAAAAATAAGTTCTGCCTCTGACATACCTTACCTCATTCTGCCACATAAGTTAAAAGCACACACTCAGAAATATCAATGCAGAAGATTAGAACCCATAAAATTCAATATCCAATTTTAGGAGATGTCAAAAGGATTAAGATAAAGAGCAGTACTAGATTTTTATCAACCCATAGATATTGGGAACCAAGGTTCTACATCTTCAAATATCTGGAGGGGAATATCATGATAATAAACTTACAGAAAATTTAAATTTATATACACATCATGATGTGACAAAAATGTCATACCAATGAATATGAAGGTATAGAAATGTAACCCTCAGCTTTTGAAAGAGGGAAACCTGAATATAAAATTCTCAGGGATGTCTTGTCCTATGGAATATCTATGAAGATGACAGTTAGGCTCAAATCACTTTAAAAAGCTGTTATATTAAAATGCTCATTCACGATGAAAAATTTTAGCAAAAATAATAATAGAAAAGCCTATACTATGAGAAAAAGTAAGACAAAAGCTACAGTTCTCTTATGTCAGACATCATAGAACAAAGGCATGACAAAGGCTTCCTGTTATAGGGTAACTGTTAATTCTTGCAACAGTTATGATGCAATTTGTGAGGCAAGAAAATGAAAATAAAATGTAAAAGAATTCTAAAAGGAGTAAAATAACTGACATTAGTAACAGATATAATTGTTAATATGGTTTAAAATTCTGCACAGGTAATATGGGACTATTATTGAAAAGGGTTTTGAGAAGTCTATTGATCACATAAATTAACAAGAAATATCAACCATGAAGTAATTAAGAAAGAAAGAAAAAGAAACTATAAAAGAAACGGTAGCATGCTGGATATATACCCAGAAGAACTGAAAACAAGAACACAAACTAATAAATGCACACCAATGTTCATAGCTGCATCAGTCATTGTCAAAAGTTGGAATCAATCCAAATGCCCATCAACAGATGAATGGATAAATAAAATGTGGTATATACAGTCAATGGAATACCACTCAGCTGTAAGAGGGCATACAGTACAAGCACATGGGATAACATGGATGAATATTGAGGACCTTATGATGAGTGAAGCAAGCCAGGCATTGAAAAACAAATACTACATGAACTCTCTGATATGAAATAAGTAAACCAAGCTGTCTCAGTCTCAGAGAGCTAGAGACTGGAGGATAGCTTACAGGAAATTGGGGGGGCGGGGAGAGGAAGGCTGTGAGCTGATGCCTATGTGGGTGAAATCTATGATAAAATGAAGGTAAGTTTTGTACAGGGAAGAGATAAGATGGGGGCATAGGAACACCTTTGGGTGGGGCTCTCTGGGCTTGAGGGGGCTAGGGTTGGAAAGGATGGGACAGATGGCCCAAGGAATTGGGGGGAGAACTGGAGGGAACAGTTGAACATGGGAAATTGTCAGGTATGTGGTTGAAACTATAATGTTGAGAAAAATCTTTAGAAAATATAATGAGGAAGGATTACCTTTTTAAGATGCTTAAGGAGGGACATCTGGCACAGGGACAGGCTTCCAGGGGATGTGTGAGGGTTCATTTTGTGTTATATCATTGGATGGAGACCCATGCAATGAGTGTGAAGGTGTACCCACATCCTGGGGAGGCTTGATGTTCTTAAAGAGAGGGAATTGTGTCTCTCAAGAAAATTGGTGGCTCCCAGTGGGTTAGAGCAGTCTAGTATGTCAAATCCTCAAAATTGTTGCAAGTATCTGTGAATCTGGTCCTTCAGGTAATGAAGATTGATTGTCACTGTGGGCCCTGAGGGGAGGGGGAGAGAGGTATAGTATAGATGGAAGCAGGGTACTGGGGTCAATGGAAGTGTTCCACAAGATCATGCAATGATGGACATAGGACATGTTAAATTACACCAAAAATGTATAAAAATCTATAGGCTAAAATGTAAGCCATAATGTAAAACATAAGGTAACTAAAAATTTAGAAAATTGTACAGTCTAAAATATAAACCATAATGTAAACCAAAACGGAACCATGTTTGAAAGCTATGTTTCAATATCTGTACATCAGCTGCAGCAAATAGAACATGAACATGTAAAAAGATCATTGCTGGGGAAGGGGGAAAATGGCTTGAGGTTGGTTATATGGGAGTCCCCTATATTGTATATGTGAATTACTGTGATCTAAAACTTTTTGAAGACAAAATTAAAAATTAAAAAAAAATGTAGACAGTGAGGAAGGAATGGAAGAAATTGCCTTGCCACTGTACATACAGGGCAATACTTATTACAGTGATGAAGGCAAAACATCAAAAACAAAGCTCTATAATATTTTTCATTTTTAATACTCCATTTTATTTTTACTTTATTTTAGTTTTTCTAAATTAGTACGTATTCTCTTTCTAATCTTTAATCCCATCATTATTTTTCATTTTCCTATTAATTGAATTTGGCAATATATTGGGCCTCATTTTTGAAGAAGTTTTAGAACACAGAGAGGTTCAACTATGGCAGGGGAGGAGCACTGGTGTGGCATGTTATTAAGGAGACACCTGGTTGGGAGGGAGTTCTCCAGGACATGTATATAAGGTACATAAAAATATTCAGCATATGTTGGGTATTTTCATAGTAGTTACAGTTACAAATGACAACTGAGAAAGGGCTGAGTTCCTAGCCAGGGGAGCTCTATCACATTCTGCAATGGAGCAGCAACAATCCCCCAAGTGCAATGGTAAAGACCAATGAAGAAGGATGGTCAGTGATAAGCCCTTGATACTGATGACTGAGTTTATGAGCCTGTGTGTCTGAAATATGAATTAGGCCTAAAGCTGCAGGGTGACTAAGAATTACCTCCTGAGAACCTCCATGTTGCTCAAATGTGGCCACTCTCTAAGCCAAACTCAGCATGTAAATGCATTACCTTCCCCCCAGCATGGGACAAGACTCCTGGGGATGAGCCTCTCTGGAACCAAGGGATTACTACCAATCACTAATTGGTGATGTAACTATAGAAAGAGATCTTGAATAAAAGGGTCAACTCAAGCCAGCAGAATATCTCAGCCTATATGTAGGATCATGTGTTAAAAATTGCTTTCAGACCTTGAATAAAAGGGGGAAATGGTAAAGACACATGAGTTGATATGGCTAAGAGTCTTCAAAAAGAGTCAGGAGGTCATCAGAGGGATCGCACTTATGCACACCTCAGCAGGACCCCAGAGAAAGCCAAAGTAGATACAACCCTAGGTACTGGTGCTCCTGAGGGCTACAGAGGCCCTCAGGTTCTACGGTCATGGCAGATGGCTCTGGAGTTCAGTGTCATGTCAGTGGGCCCTACTTTGTAATCTGTGTTTCTGAGTATGATGGAGTTGGACCCAGATATGACCTTTCTACACATGCCTTTTCTGTCACTTCTACTGAAACTGTGGTTGGTGCTAGGGTTGGTGTATACTCACGAGACTTGACTCTCTGGACTGGCCATGTGCCAGCTGGTCCCTGAGCCTCAGCAGAGTTGCAACTCCTACTCTCTGGTTTGTTGGACTTACCCAGGTCAGCTAACAGGGAGGTGAAGATGGTCAACCACCACACCAGGGAACTGAGAGTGGACATCACCATCCCAGGGTTCAAAGGATGGAGCAATAAAATATGGATTATAGTGGATTTACTGATATTCTACTATAGAATTATTGTGACTAGTAATGGAAGAAATTGTAGCATCGATGTGGAGAAAGTGGCCAAGTAGTTGCTGAGGGCAGAGAGAGGGAAGAAGAGATGTGATGTGGGGGCATTTTTGGGACTTGGGGTTGTCCTGAATGATATTGCAGGGACAGATGCTGGATATTATATATTCTCCATAACCCACTGAATATACTGGGGGAGAGTGAACTACACTATTATCCATGTGGTGCAGCAGTGCTCCAAAATATAGTCACCAAATGCAATGAATGTGCCACAATGACAAAAGAGGTTGTCATTGTGGGAGGAGGGGGGTGAAGGGATGGGGTGTATATGGGAACCTCTTATATTTTTTAAAATAACATTTTTTTGTTATCTGTATATCTTCAAAAAATCCAATTAAAAAATGATGGGGTGGGGGTGGGGTATATGAGAACCTCTTATGTTTTCTAATATAACATTTTGCATGATCTATTAACTTCAAATAAAGATAATTTAAAAATAAAATTAAAATTAAAAATAGAAATAAATTATAGAAATAAAAAAGAAAGAAATATAGAAATTAAAAAGAAAAAGAAAAAAGAGATTATATGTAATATATATACTTATATACCCATAATGCAGATATGTAGCATAGATATACCATACCTTGTGGAGAAAATTACAAATTCCATTGAGAGAAAACCAATATTATAATAATTTTGTAGATATCATCAGTTGTTTAAAATGAGGTAATTTTATTGAAGCAAAAGGGAGATTTGTAGGAAGAGGAAAATTACTGAAAACACAATAAAAATATATTTCTGCATTTGACTACATTACGATGAAAATTTTTTTCTCTGGAACCAATATAAAGGCACTGTATTGGAAATCATAATCCAATTGTAATTTAACTTTTAAGGCTTAGAAAGGAATTCCAAAGAGGAAGCACAAAAATCTTGTTTTAGACAAAGGAGTATCTTCTTCACCTTTGTTACTGAATGAAAATAAAATGTGTAACCACATGATACTTTGAATGGGAAAAAATATATCTGGATGCCCCAATTTCTTGTGAAGTTGTGGAGTCAAGAACGTGGATACCTTGCCTGTTTGTGTTCCTAATTTCGTACAACTTCTTTGGAAACCCATATGTTATAGTTTTAACCAGCTAAGACTAGTTTAGAATGCAGTACTGAGTAATAACTTATAGTTGGTGCTGGGGCCACAATGATTGCTTTCCACACATGACACGCATCCGTTTGGGGTGGCTATGGCTTTGCTTCATAGGATCCACATTTGAAGAGCAGGCTATTGGAGAACCTATGTATGGAATGTTATTGGCTCTTGTGACAGATTGAAAAGATAGTAAGCAGAAATGCCTATGTCAAGCAGCAGGAGAGCAGGAGAAGGGCAGAAAGTGTGTGCAGCCTCTTCCGCCCGGGTCTGGAAGGGTGATGTGGCTGGGGCTTTGCCAACCTCGCTCTGCCTGCATTTTCAATTTCAGAGTCTGTTGACTGCAATCTTGCTGCTTATATGTACCTATGCTTATGTACGGTCCTTGGCACAGATTTCAAACTGGACTCTTGGGTTTCTTTGTGGAAGTGTGCCAGAATAGGTGAAGAAAGAGGATGGCCTTCAGTTTCCTGTTCTTAATTTGGTTTGGAATAATGCCAGAATTTGATTGCTGCCAGATTTCAAAATGAAAAAGAACTTATATGAAGAAAATAATGGGAAGAGTTGCTAATCCTTTTATCTCTTAATATTGAATTAGATACATTTTCAGCTGTTGCTCTTTATTTTTGTTATTGGACCAATGTTCTATTAAGATGTAACCAAACTCAAAGAGTTTAATCTGTCTGTAACAGTCAACCGTGGTACTGTCACTACAATATTACATTCTGCAAATGTCTTCTGTTGTGTTAGATATCAATTTTTAATGAGTCATCTCTAAGGAACATAGGAAACTATTGGTGAATTACTCAAGGTCCTTTCAGTGTGATTTGGAAATGATAAATATAAAATGAGACCTTTTTTGGACTAGCCTTTTTATTGGGGGAAAAGGGGCTCAATTTGTGTTGGTAAGGAGTGTACATATTTAATAATGCTTCTTTTTCTCTGGCAACACCAACATCATTGAACCTGAGAACTTCTACTCTTAGTAAACTCTGTAGTTTATTACAGAGTCTTAAAAATATTTCAGACAACTCTCTGCAGTTCTGAAGGATAAATAAGTGAGATGTGACTTCAGAACATTATTGGGGAGAAGCTCATATTTAACATGAGAGTTAGAATAGCCTCTGAAACTTCCGATCAAGTATAGATAAATGTCTAAAGCATAACCTTGACATGACCAGCTTGCTCTACATCTCTGGAAAAGATTACAGTACTCTTCTGATGTGAAGAGCAAAGTAAAACAATTACAGAATAATGAAAAAAGTATATATATTAGCTCTTAAATCCACAAACACTGCTTTTTCTCACATTTTATTGGTCACATGGTGTTATGTGACTCAATCTGCTATTAATGATTGGTGACTCTATTTTCCTTAAAAATGTACTGCATGACAGGGAGAAGTCATTATATATTTTGTCATAATCTGCAAAATTGTGCAGGATAGAGTGTAAATCTTAATGTAATGTGTAATCCATAGTTAGTAGCAATGCTTCAATATGTGTTCACCAATTTTAACAAATGTACCATGGTAATGAGGGATGTTGTTGATGTGGGAAAGTATAGGAGGGGGAAGGTGTGGAGCATATAGGAATCCCTTATATTTTTTATGTAACATTTATGTAATCTAAAGCTTATTTTTTAAAAATTAAATATAAAAAGAATGGTACTGCAGAGAGGGCCACCTCAGAAGGGGCATGGGATATTTTGAATAATAGAGCAAATGAGAATTTATTTATTAAATTGTAGATGTACCTGCCAGGTACTATTATATTTCCAGTCAGGATTATGATTATCTGTAAGATGAAATAAGAGGTTATGAAAAGACAGAGAAACATGTTAAAAATCTAGCATCCTGGAATGTTTACACTGAGACTATTTTAATATTTACTCTTTGAAATCTAAATGTGATTTTGAAAATAATTGCTTCTTCCTTCCAATGTACAGTATATAGTCAAAATAGCCTGCTGGATGTTGATTAAATTTAGAATATTAAAATTTTATTCAACACACTAATCAAATATCTCTTAATGTTTATTCACTTCCTCGAAGTTACTGTCTAAAACTTAAATCATATTTGACCTTTTTAACTGATATATATTGATTCTAATTTCATTAATATCCATTCCCTGGAAAGTAAAAATTTCTTTAAGGTAAAAATAAATCATTCATAAAAAATAACTATCATTTAAGTTCATTTCTTCAGTTGATATCCAGTATTTAAATGTTACAGTAAACAATGCTACAGTATAAAAAGACAGCTGCAGATCCACTCAATTATAAATGCAATAAAAGAAAGAGGTAGTGGGTGGTAGTTTCATTAATTAATACTTTTCAATGTTGCTTGAACAGTTGGATATCCATATAGGATAAAAATTAATTTCACTTCTACCTTTCATATTCAGAAATTGTATAGATTAAGGGTCAACATATGACAGTCTAAACTAGAATAGATTTAGAGATTAACAATGGGTAATGTCTTCATGATATCAGGCTAACCATCATGTATATCTTGTATTTCTCATACAGAAACAAAATGCAAACCACAATGAAAAAGATTGATAAATTTATTATTAAAAAGTTGAGGATTTCTTTTCCTCAAAGGATTCAGAAAAACTCAAAAATTTATGTAGCAAACCAGGGAAATGTATGTCAAATAATGTAGACATGAATTTAACAAAAAAGAATTCCAGACTAACAATAAAGTATGTTAAAACTTTAAAATATAACCTGTGTGTGTGAATAGGAAAGTTGGGAGAAAAGAACTTTCAAACATTAATGATGTATGTATTATGTTATGATCATCAGTGATGAAAGCATTGAGATGGTATTCATAAATTCATCTTTATATATTTTGGGAGACAGTATGCAAAAATTGGTGCCTAATGAACAGAGGAGAAACCTTAGATAAAAAGTGGACTGATGCTCATGGCTACCTAAAAATACAGCAGTATGGGTCTTTAGGTGGAGGGAAAAAACGCGTAATGCTGAATCTTGGTATGCTGACTTAGATTTTGCTTAGTCTCATCATGTTAACACCAGCAGTACTCAGACTTCAGCTGGCTGCCATGTGCAGATTTATATTATCAGAGGGTGCCTCTCTGATAAAACAGAAACTGTGAAGAGAAAACAGTTATGGATTAAAGCCTGTGAGGAAAGATTACTGCAGCATGGCCCTGAGAGGACCAAAGCAAATTGTGGCAGCACTACAACTACATTTCACTAAGCAAAACCTTTTATTTTTTTGGTTACCTTTGCTCACTCAAGGAAATATCTGACATATCCATAGGTGGATAGAAACTTAAGGGACAGACAGTTCAGGGTCTAAATCCCAGAGGTAACACAGAAAATATTAAAATATACAACTTGCAATGAAAGATTACAGGATAAACAAAAGCAACAAGGGACTCCTAAACAGCTCTTAGTAGATTTATTTACCATTTTAAATTGTCTTCTTAAGACTAGAAAGCATAGGAAGGTATCAGGTTTTGAATAAGAAAGAAAGTAAACATTTTTATATTACCCTAAATGAAATGAGACAATTAATGAAGAGTGGATCATTTTTAAACCTCTGGTTAATTTAGCCAAAGAGATGAAGGATGATTTTGCATCTCTATTTTGCTACCAGAAAATAAATCACTGACTTAAGAATTCTAAATGGTTTAGGGAAATTGTATACACATACACACATACACACATACACACACATATATATATAATTTTCAGGCATTAAAAATCATTAAGTATACTTTAAAGAAATTTGAATATCATTTCTCATAATGTATTAAAATACAATTATATAGAAAATATGCTAAAAATAATTTAACATTATAATATTGAGATAAAATTGTATTTGATGTTTTAAAGATTATAAGAAAAAAACTCAGAAAAATTATCAGGTTAGAGAAACAAGTTTCTTGACTGATATAGCCTAATTCTTCAAGGAAATATTAATTAAAAATATATGCTTGGAAATATCAATTTAGAGCTTCAGATATCCATAAAATAAAATACCAAATTGTAGAAAAAATTAAAATGAAGTTGAAAGAGAAAACTATTCGAAATTGGTCAGGAACCTGAGGAATAAAAATCAGTGGATCTACATAATAAAATATGATTGATAATACTGAGGAAATTAGTTCTTTTTATAAATATAAATTTAAATACAACTCAAGAGTTGGTACAAAATAAAATCAACATCCCCCAAGGAATACCCAGAAGTTTATCCATCACCTTCGTAAGACTATAACTTGACTATAAAATTGGACAGAGATATCTTTCCCAGAAAACAGCTGTTCAGATGGCCCAGATAGCAATAAAATTAATTTTTATAAGAAATATGATGGTGTTATCATATTGGAATAAAATATATTGAAAATATAAGAATATATTTCAGGTATTAGAGGAAAGTGAACAATTCAGATTTTACCAGGATTACTGCTTTTTAAACATTTTATTTAAAAATACTTTCAAATACAAGACAATTAACAAAACTAATACAAACTCTATAGAAAGAATACAGAGAAAACTGGTAAGTGCAGTTTTCAATTTCAAGAAATTTCACATTGATTTAAAGTTTACGGTGTATAGTTCAATTTTTTCCCTTGTCCCCAAACTATCATTCTTGGCCCCTCTCCTCTCTTATTAGATTACATCCAGGATTATATATTGTGTTTGTCATTGTCTCTTTAGTTGCTCATTCTATTTTTTAAATTGCGGGAACCTATATGAAACATAAGCTTTCAGGTATCAGTCCCTCCAAGCATACCATCAGAGACATCCAGGATGTCTGCTGTTTACTCTGCTTTGGTCCCTCACCACCTTCCATTGCCCAGACTTCCCCATGTCTGAAACAGGAACCCCACACACACTACCCATTAACTGCCTATATCTCTATCCTCCCCACACACATACTTTGCTACTTAAATTATAATTCCTTTCTCTGTGAGTGTGGGTATTCTCCAGTGTCTAAATTGTCATTACCATGGGACTTAAATTAAAATCCTAAATATCCAACACTCTCGTTTCCTTAGATACCAAATTACCTTCAATTTTATACACAAGCTATATTCCTATATCCCACCTGTTCTTCTACCTGTATGTAGTTCTTGTACAGAATCACATGTTTATACATTATGAGTACAAACCAACTGCATTTTCATTATTTTTGTGCATTAAACATTTTAAATCATGTAGGAGGTTAAATGGTAGAGCTACAAACCAAAATCACAATAGTACTGGAATTTGTATTTACCCATGTTGTTACCCTTACAGGAGATCCTTATGGCTTCATGTGGCTTTGAACTATTTTCCAGTATCCTTTCCTTTCAGTCCAAAGAACTCACTTTATCATTGTTGATAGGGTAGGTGTAATGGTGATGAAATACCCACAGCTATTGTTTATCTTGGAATGTCTTGATTTCACACTCATTTTTGAATGACTTCTTTTCTGGATGTAATAAACTTAGTGGAAAGTAATTTTCTATTAGAACTTTTAACATTTTGTGCCACTGCCTTCTTGCCTGCATGGTTTCTGTAGAGAAATTGGTACTTAATCTTCTTGAGGGTACCCTGCACGTGACACATTCCTTCTCTATTGTGGTTTCCAGAATTCTCTATCTTTGGCATATTAAAGTTCATTTATAAATTGCTTTTCAAGTGTCCTTAAGAGCTTATCCATTCAATGAGTTTATGGAGCAGCTTGAGGACCAAGAATAGGGGCTGGCCTGTACCTTTTTGAGCATGCATCGTATCTTGGGCATGGGCATGTATACTTAGGAATTTCCCTATTTGCAGGTTTATAAATGTCCCCCTTGCCATAACATACAGTTTCCTCACAGTCCCAGGCACTGCAGTGAATGTACTACAGCCAGAAGTACTGAGCCACAGTGAGCCTGCTGTGCCCATTTTTTTCAATTGTAGGATGAAGGCTGAAGTGAAATGAGCACTAGTTCCCTAAGGTTGAAATTTTATAGATATGGATTTCAAGTAAAAGGCAGCCTTCCTAGATTCAATTTGGAGGTATAAAAAAGTTAAATACTTCACCATGAGAATACCTGCTCATCATCTGAGAATCAGAAAAATAAAAGTATTTCCATATTGACAGTATAAGCTTGATTAAAATTTTGGTGATAAAAGTATTTCATATATTCTTAGAAATATCTGATATTCTGCAAGTAAAATGCAATTCACCTGTTGCTATGTCTCACTCCACTCTGTAACTACTTGTTCCTTATCATGCATAAATAATGAATGCATTGAGCTAGGTGTATACCTATTCTTCCAGGTCACAGGGAGAGAAAAAGACCCAAAAGAATATTCTGTGTTGAGGGCCAGGCTTTCATACTCCATTTTTTTCAGTGGGGGGATTGACTTTAACTCAGATCTCTGTGCTAGATCTTTATTTTATCCTTAATTATTGATCAGTGGTATCTCAATTAAATCACCTTTTAATTGGTGCAGATATTGTAGAAAAGAGAATGCAAAGAGGGCAATTTGAATAGAATTCTCTAATTCAAAACTTTGAATATTCTGTTCCAGGTGGCAGTGTAATTTTTTCTCAAATGTATAGGCAGTTTTGATGGTATTCACCAATGATCTTCTCCATATGGTATCACTCTTTGTCATAGCTCAAAATTATTCAAAACTTTATTCAAATCACTTTAGCATTGTTGAAATTTTTTTTCCAGAAAAATGTGTGAATTCCACAAATACATGGAGTAAAAAATTGGAAACAGATGTATAGCCCACTATCACATGGGAAACAACAAATATATACACAATAAAAGTCCTGGATATTTACCATGGCAGATTAAAATTTAGAACATATATCAAATAAAAGTAAACTTCACCCACATAGTTTTGAGAATTTTTTAATCAAGGAAAACGCTGCTTGGGAACTCAAAATATCTGTGAAGCATTCTTCCTGGAGCAGTGTTTATCTCTCTGTTCCTCAGACTATGATGATGGGGTTTATGAGTGGGGGCAACAGGGAGTAGAGCATGGCTGTCAGAACATCTTTAAGAGAAGCTGTATTTGCAGTTGGACTACGGGCAGCAGTCATCCCAGAAATTATAAACAAAATGAGAATTGCCATCTGTGGGGTACAGGTGGATAAGGCTTTGTTACAGGCTTCCACAGAACGCATCCTAAGCACCATTGAAAATATATCAATATATGGCTTAACTGTGAAGGCTTAACATGCTAATGTAATACAAACACTTAGAACTAAGGTTATAGACTGAGAAAACTGAACATCTGGAGGTGAGATCCTGAAAATGTGTGGTACATCACAGAAATGTTGATGGATCACGTTGGACCCTGGGATGGAAATCTGACTGTGTGGATAGCAGAGTGGATGAACCCACTTGCCCACGAGCCACCAGCTGCCTGTGTGACAGACATGGGGTGATGGTGAGCCCATAGTGCAGAGGGTGGCAAATCACAACATAGTGATCATGGGACATCACCACAAGGAAGACCAGCTCCATGGATACAGAGAAGGTAACCAGAAAGATCTGGGCAGTGTATGCTGGGAGAGAAATCAACCTACTGCCCACCAGAGAATTCACAATCATTTTTTGCACTGTAACTGAAATGCAGCAAAGGTCTATGAGGGATAAATTGCCTATGAAGAAGTACATTGGAGAATGCATATGTGGGTCAGTTACAATGATAGTAACAGAAGATTCCCAGTCAGGGCTCCCAGACAAATCACTGAGAAGAGGAGACCTTGAAGCACTCGGAGCTCTTGGGAGCTTGAGACATCCATGAGGAGGAATTCTGTGAAAATAGTGAGATTGTCCATGTTTCCTAATATGCTTCCATCTGCCTGAAGTCAAAGTATAAATGATAAGAATACACTAAAAACAGGGCAGATGACCCATATTACTCACAAATAAATGTCCCCAGGGCTATCACTGTGGCTTCTCATGAGGAATTCACCTTTGAAAAAGTGGACAAAAAGTATTTTGAAACTAGTGAACTCACATATTACCCTTTTCACTTTCTTTCTTAATTCTGTTTTACTGTGCTAATTTCAACAATCATAGGATCAGACCATTTAAGTACACTAAATGATCTAACACTAGGCCCAAAACCTTTCAGTTGTTGAGTTATATTGATACTAACTAGTTCAGTAAAACATTTTAAAACTCAGCCAGGGTATAGCCAGTGATTATATTCTCATTTCTTCATTAGAAAATGGTCGTCTCAGATATATTCTGTAGGAAATATCTTAATGGGCATAAGCCCATTTGTTCGAACACTGTGCTGTCATTTTTTCACTTACCAGGTGACTAGGATGTTTGCTTATTTCTCCCATTCTTAAGCTAGGTGGCATAAAACCAGTTTCTATAACAAGGTTAATGAATGATTGTGAGGGTCTTTTCAGAATGGTTTTAATCCAGAGGTGACCAGGTGAATGACTAGACATCACCACTCGTTCATTTCAGTTGGTCTGTAAGACATGAGTGTGAGCATTTGCCTTCTTCCTTTGCAGCAACTTCCATAAAATATCTCATTCTCATAAATTCTAATTGATTCCAATGTGTAGCCAGTGTTACCTTGCTGTCCTCAAGTTTACTCTCTCACCTGTACACAGAGTCTAAGAAAAGCATCCCACTTGGAATTATACCTTCTTAAAGCATATTTCCTTACATCAGCAATGAATTCCAATACTTGATGAAGTCCTAAATGTCTGGCCAGGTATCTTACCTGCATGCTTTTCTGGATTTTACTGAAATATCCTCTTTCAAAATCACTATTGTAACCACAATTATTTTACTTGGACTTGTCTTGAAACATACCTAGGTGTAAGAAATCCTATTTCACTCATAATTACACTTTCAAATCTAAATGAATTACTTTGAAAGGTCTCATTTCATAACTATTTAATTTTATATGTGGAAAACATAAATTAGAGGCATAATATATCTAAAAGTGTTAGAAACAGTATTTTATTAATACTTTTCATATAGATAACAAATTATAAAATTACATAACAATAACAAGCATTTTATGCATATGATGATAATAAAAATAATAGTGCTTTACTTTCATTGGTTAAATTTATATGATTTGTAGCATTTTTGCAATGTTTATAGCAGACTGTTTTTCTATTGTAATCCTTCCAATCATGAATATTTCTTCTGCCATCCTCAACTATGTGAGAAAAAGAATGACTGTTAAAGAGAGATTTTATTAAATTACCAAAAATAATACTGTGATTAATTGACTACTACTTAAATAAGTGTTCTTTATTGTACAAACTCAAAATTCCAGATGATTTTTTAATTTCCTTTATGAAAGTTAAACATTATTATTGATCATTATAAGTCTCATTCCTATCCTCTATCTCTTTAGATTGTATTTTTTTTCCTTCTTCTGTATGCATTCACAAGTTCTCTGATGTCACAGTTATCATTCATCTTCTACTTTGGGGTACATCATGACAGTTAAATGCACAGCTTGGGCAAAAGGCAGAGAGAGAGTTCATGCATTTATCTCTGCTCCTTATTACTTCAGGGATATTTTTTTAAAATTTTTCATAGTTTTAAAATGTCAAATAAATGAGTGGGATACTTATTCCTCATCAATTGTTTAAATACATAGAATACAATAATAAAAATCTCTATAGAACATATCTAGTTCCTAATATCTTACAAATAAAAAAAGATTTGTTCATAAATAACCCCCAGATATCTCAACCTATTCATTAATATATCAAAGACTGTTTTTGCTTATGAGGATTGTTTTCCATGAAATGCTGTGTTAACTCACTGCTGCCTCTGAATTTCTTAACTATCCTTTACCATCTATTTAAAGTAATATTTAAGACATGGTGCTTGTGCTACTTCAATATCTTCGTACTTTCTGTATCATTAGGTTTTCAGTGTTAGTACTACAGGCTATGTATCACATACATATCATCAGGTACCATTTTTCAAAACTATTCATGCATAACAAAACCAGATTAAGAAATACTTAAACTTTCAATGAGTATTCATGAATTATGTAGAGCAAAAATAATTAAGCATGCTAATGATCTTGAGACATATCACAAATATATCTGAATTTTTCATTAGCTATTTTAAAGAAACATACAGATTAAAGCATGCAACTATACCTGAGAAATGAGGAAACACATTTTTCTTCTGTAATGGGAATATTACCTTTGAGCTGTTATAACGAATCTACAAAATTTGTGATTCTGCCTCATTATTTAAATAAAATTCAAGAAGTGACTTCCCAGGGAAATTCATTTATCTATACTCTAGGAACAATAGTACTTCTAGATCCTATATAAACACAAATATTCTTTAAGCAGGGTACATATGGGTCATAAATCTCAGAAACCCTGGAGAACTAGTGATTTCACCTTCTAGAGAGTCCAGTTTTCCTTCAACTCTTGATTGGTAAGGATGCTTTGGTGATACTCTTGAGATCAGATAAAGTTGTAATAGTGCTTATTATCAATAAAATTAGCAGAGAATTTTTGTTAACAAAAAAAGAAACATTCAAAAAAGTTTCATAATCACTGATGATTCAATGCATTTTCAGTTTTGCATTAGAGTATAATTAAATTATTAAAATTCAATATATCATTAAATATTAAACTCCAGTAAAATTGAATTTTGTATGGGTTTGGATTAACATTATAAGTGGAAGGAAAATTATATACTACTCAAAATCATCAACACCACCAAAAACAAGCAAAATTTGACCAGCAAGTATTAAATTGAAGAAAAAATTTTTGAAGCAATCCTCACACTTGGTATATAACAATCATGTTAGGTAGCCCTAAGACTGTGAATTACTACTCCACAAGGGGGCTTGAAGGAAAATTGGCCATTCAACATTATTCAGCAGATGACTTATTAATAGCTACCCATCCAGGGAGGATCAGAGTGAGGGAGAGGGTAGGAAGCTCTAAGGCAAGGCTTGGAAATGAAGGCTGGAAAATAGAAGTCTCCTCATACCCCTACAAGAAATCAACACAATTAGGAAGGTTGGCAGGGACATCTGGATTAGAGAAGTTAAACTGATGAAAGCAGAAATCACCCTTGACTTGGCTATAGGACATTGTTTGCTTCACCAGGGCTGGGAACCTTCAGCAAGGGGTTGCAAAATCTCAGTAGATCTTTACCTATTTTTAATCACTTCATGTTCTCATTTTTGTTTGTGAATTTTAGGCCAAAAAAGCAAAACTCTGAAGGAATGTTCAGTTTGATGAAGGCCACAAAAATTCCCTGTTAGAGTAAGAGTTATTCAGGGTAGATCAAAGTAAATGGAGAACTGGGAAGATTTGCCATAGGAGATGAGTTTGAGGGAAAATGATGGCCAGGCATCTAATAAAGCCATATTATTATTTTTAAGGAACAGAAAGCAAAATATATACAAATATGTGCTATTTGAGATTCTTTGAAATATTGTAGACACAATTTAATAAAGTTGATATAAATCATTTGTTCTCATGTTTTTTGGTTCCAGGGAACTTTCACTTTCAAGGGAACTATTGGAAATATTTAATAACTTATACATTTGCAGTTTATATCTGTGGAAAATCAACATATTAAAATTATAACTGATATTTCTAGGATATGAGTTTTTTAAAAATCTAATTATTATTCAAAACAAATTTTATTATCAGTAAGTAATTTTGGTATTTTTTGAAATTAGAGTATTTATTGGTTTACAGGAGAATGCAGTTTTTCCTCTTATTAACATTTTACATTTGTGTATTGCACAAATCTTTGATTTCTTTATTGATCTTCTGTCTAGATGTTCTATCCATTTTTTACTAAACATTTATTTATTTATCCCCACCCCTCATTGTTTGAGCCTGCTGTCTGCTTTCTATGTGCATTTGCTGTGTGTTCTTCTGTGTCTGCTTGTCTTCTCATTAGGCGGCACCAGGAACCAATTCTGGGACCTTCTGGAGTGGGAAAGAGGCATTTATTCTCTTGCACTACCTCAGCTTCCTGGTCTGCTGGGTCTTTTATTGTCTCTCCTCTGTGTCTTTTTTTATTGCATCTTCTTGCTGCACAAGCTTTCCATTCCAGCCAGCACTCCATGGGGATCAGCACACCTGTGTGGGCCAGCTTACCCTCACCAGGAGGCCCTGGGACTCAAACCCTGGACCTCCTATATGGTAGACAGGAGCCAAATCCCATGAGCCACATCCACTTCCCTCTATCTATTATTAAAAGTAGTGTTTTGAAGTCCTCTACTATTACTGAAGAACTGTCTATCTGTACCTTCAAATATAAGTATATTTGCCTCATATTTTTAGGGTCACTAGGTGCATATATATTTATAATTAAGTCTTCTTTACTTGGCCAGTTTGTTAGTATATAGAGTCCTAATTTTTCCTCTCTTACCTTTTAAAAAATTGAAAGTTATACTTTACAGAAAAATCTTGTAGAAAGAATAGTGTTCCTATATAACTGCCCCCCGAACAGGCAATTTTCCCTATTATTAAGTATTTGCATTAAGGTGTTACCTTTGTTACAATTGAAAAAATGCCATAATAATTGTGGTGTTAACTATATTCCATGTACACAAGCACTGTTCTTATACCCCTCTGTCACCCACTTTTCAGTTATACTTGTTATATTTTATAGCTTTATATACAGTATATCCAAAATCACATGTATACCATTACTTTATATTTGCTTGCATTTTAGAATTTGTAGGAAGGAAAAAGTGAATGAACATGACAAAAATATTATACAACATTAATAAACTCATAATTTCCCAAATTTTTACATTCACCAGAGATCTTAATTATTCATCGTAACTCAATCCACTGCCAAGGATCTTTTCCTTTTAGTCTGAGAACTCCCTTTATTATTGTCATATGGCAGTTCTAATGATGATGAACTACCTTGGACTTTTATTTTTTTAAATCTGGAAATGTGTTGAAATCTCCCTTATGTTTGAAAGACTGTCTTGCCAGAAATAATATTCTTAAGTGGGCAATTATTTCCTTTCATCTCTGTAAATATTACATCCCACTGCCTTCTTGCCTTCAGCAAGAAATTGGCCCTTAATATTGTAGAGCTCACTTGTACATACCACCTTTCTTTTCTCCTGCATCTTTCAGAATTCTCTTCCAGTCCTTGGCATTTCACAGTGTGATCACAATGTGTCCGAGTATGTTTCTCTATGATTTTATCCTCTATGGGGTTCATTAGGATTCTTGAATGTGTATATTCATGTCTTCCATTGCATTTATGAAGTTCCCTGTCACTGTTTCTTTGAATATTCCTTCTGTCCTTTCTTTCTTCTTCTGTATCTCCTATGATACATATATTGGTATACTTGATCATACCCCATATTTTTCCTAGGCTCCGTTCAGCTTTTGCCATTTTCATTTTACTCTCCAGCCTCAATCATTTCAATTATCTTATCTTCCACCTTAATAATTCTGCTAGATCTGATCTGCTGTTGAAACCCTTTAGAGATTTTTAATTTAAGTATTGTAGTCTTCAATTTCCATATTTCTCTTTGGTTACCTTTTATCGTTTCCATCCATTTACTGAATTTCTCAATTCCTTCATACATAATTTCCTGATATCCTCTAGATCTTTCTGCATGTTTTGTGCATTTTGATGGTCATTTTAAAAGTCTTTGGTATTTTCAAGTTCTTGTTCCCTTCTTTGTCAATTATTTCTGATGTTTCATCTTCTTTCTATGGATGGATCATCATCTTTTAGTTTTTTGTTATTGTTTTTGTTTATCTTATAATCCTTCTTGGCATATTGTATATTTTAATGTTTTCTGTGCTATTTCAGGGATTTAGACCCTGAGCTGCCTGTTCCTTATCCAGCTAGTGATATCTCAAACATTTCCTTGCATGAACAAAAGTAACCAAAGAGAGAAAAAGAAGAAAAGAAAAGATCAAAGTGAAAAAACCCTTTACCAGTATTTGCCAATTGTGCCTGTGTTGGCTGGTGCTTTCTCACAGAGTAGCCCATCAACCAAGAAGAAAGCCTTATGCAGAACACAGACTGCTCTCACTCTTCTGAGCCTGCGCTCATGGCCTTAGGAATTTCCCTATTCACGAGAGAATCCACATGTCTCCCAAAAACTCAGTGGAGTAGACTCCCCCCTCTCCAGGGTGCTTTATGTTATATCTTGAAGCAGGTAAATCTTTGCCTCAGGCTGTTTCTTAAACTGCCTTGTCTATGCAGTAGGTAGATCTATGCTTCTCCCTTAGAGATGAAGTTTTGGAAGAGTGAGTTGAGATGAATGTCCTGGTTCATTCCTTCAGGTTCCCCACCCCCCCCACACACAGACTGGCGCCATCATTCAGGCAAATCAGTCTGCCTGTAAGGCTTACAGTTTCCTGCAGGTCGTGGACAGGCACCCACCAAGAGAGCAAAAGGTATCTCCAAATGATAACAGGGAGAGTTTGAGGGAGGGATCTGTAAATATTTTAAAATTGTGTTTTTTTCTTCGGGGCTTGCCCAGATACTGCACACCTTTTATGTTTTTCTGGGACTCTGAGGAAGAGGTTCTGCCAGAATCTGGTAGATGTTCAAATATTCTGTGGGGCAACAGATGCCAGGAAAGTCATCTCCATCTTCACTGATATGGAAACTCTCATCTTCCTTTATGAAATGAGGGCCAAGCAATGAAGTCTGAGTAGCTATAGTCTGTATGTCAGTAATTCATCTTATTTAATTTAATTCCTGATACTCATCATTTTAATTATCTTTTAGTATTTATAAAACTGCAAGGAGATGATCAATTTGTTTGATTTTCTCCAAGAAAATACTTTGCTTCTGTCATTTTTAACTTTTTCTTTTCAACTTTCTATATCATTGTTCCCTACTTTTTTCTTTATTATTTTCTGCTTTCACCTAGCAGAGGGTCACTTTGCTCTTCTTTTCCTGCTTTCTTGAATTATAAATGTAGTTGATTTGCCTTTGTACATTTCATCTTTTATTGTATGGAAAAACACTTAAAGATTTACATTTCTATCAATGAACTGCTTTATTTCTATTACCCTACAATCATTCATTAACATTAAATTCAAAATATTCATATTTAAAATTTGACTATTTTTGATTCACAAATATTTGTTAGAGGTTATTTAATTTCTAAAATTTTGATTGTTGCTGATAGCTAATTTAATTTCATTGTTGGAAGAAAACATATCTCTTAAATTAAATGCATTTTAATTTATGGAGAATTGATTACTTCTTTGGTATGGCATTTGCTTCATATATTCTCAAGGGAAAAATTAAATTGATAATGATATGCTAACCAATGCCCCCAGAATTTCTTAATTAACAAATTTGGCAATTATTAAGGATAGTGATGATTTTGTTGAACTTAACAGTCACATGCATTTTGTTGGTAATGTGAAGCACTTGAAACATTTTATAAATGATGAATATTTTCCTAAAAAAGGTAAATATCACCTGTCCTATGAAGCATCAAGTTGTCTTCACTATTTATCCAATGTAATTGAAAACCTGTCCAAAAGAATTTGTAAAAGTATACGTAGCAGTTTTATTCTTAATAACTATTAATAAAACATGGAAATGGCACATTTGTCCATCAAAGGAAAATTTAAAATACAATGATTATAAAAATAACATTATTTAAATATAAAATGATGAAACTGTTACTACATCTAATAACACGATAAATTTCAAAATGAATCCAGGTTTTAATACATGTTTTGGTGATTTGGAGCTGTATGTACCTTGAAAATAAAATTTTCCTACACATCCCATTATAAGTAGGACTTTTAGAGGAGATTAGTTAACTAATTAGTTAACAACTGAGACAACTCCCTCAGTTGTTGTTTGTAACTGTAACTAAGATGAAAATACTCAATGGATATCTGAACATTTTTATATACCCTGTATACATGTCCTGGAGAACTCTCTCCCAACCATGTGTCCTCCATTAATAACTCCCCACACCAGTGTTCCTCCCCTGCCATAGTTGAACCCCTCTGTGGTCCGAAACATTTTAAAAAATGAAGCCTAATATATTTTCAAATTCAATTAGTATGAAAATGAAATAGTAATGATAAGTTTAAAGATTAGAAATAGAATACATACTAATTTGGAAAGGCTAAAATAAAGTAAAAAGTAAATTGGGGTCTTAAAAAATACCATAAAAATTGTTTTTGACATTTTGCCTTTCCTCACTATAATAGGTATTGCCCTGTATGTACAGTGGTAAGGCAATTTCTTTCACTTCTTCCTCAGGATCTACATCCTTTATTTTAATTTTTAATTTTTTCTTCAAAAAAGTTTTAGATCACAGTAATTCACATATAAAATATAGGGGACTCCCATATACCCAACATCAAACCCTTTTGCCTCTTGCCTATCAATGATCTTTTTACATGTTGATGCTCTGTTTGCTGCAGCTAATGTACAGATATTGAAACATAGCTACCAAACATGGTTCCATTTAGGTTTACATTATGGTTTATATTTTAGACTTTACAATTTTTTTAATTTTTATTTACATTATGGTTTACATTTTAATCTATAGACTTCTGTACATTTTTGGTGAGATTTAACATGTCCTATATTCATCATTGCATGATCTTGTGGAACACTTCCATTGCCCCCAGTTACCCTGCTTCCATCTATTCTATTCCTCTCTCCCTTTCTCCTCAGGGCCCAGAGTGACAACCGAGCATCACTGCTTGAAGGACCAGATTCACAGATACTTGCAACCTGGGGGCTTGACACACTAAACTGTCTTCCCCCATTGAGAACCATCAATTCTCTCGAGAGACACAATTCCCTATGTCTGGGAACATCAGGCCTCCCCAGGATGGGGGTACACCTTCCCACTCAATGTATGGTTCTCCACCCAATGATATAACACACTATGACAAGATAAGCACTCGCACACTCCCTAGAAGCCTGTCCCTGTGGCATATGCCCCCCATTAAGCACCTAAAAGGGGTAACCTTTCCTTATTATATTTTCTGAAGAGTTTTCTCAACATTATAGTTTCAACCACATACCCAACAATCTCCCATGTTCATCTGTTCCCCTCAAACCTCCCCCCAATTCCTTAGGCCATCCTCCCAAATATAGGCCTCCTCAAGCCTGCCAAGCCCCACCTACTAATATCCATATGCCCCATCTTATCCCTTCCCTATACAACCACTTACCTCCACTTTATTGTAGATTTCACCCATGTAGGTGTCAGCTCACAACCTTCCTCTCCCCTCCCCCAATTTCCTGTAAGCCTGTCATCCAGTCTGTAGCTCTCTGAAACAGCTTGGTTTGCTTATTTCATATCAGAGAGTTCATGTAGTATTTGTCCTTCAGTCCCTGGCTTGCTTTACTCAACATTCATCCATGTTATCCCATGTGTTTGTACTGTATTCCTTCTATAGCTGAGTATAGTATTCCATTGTATGCATGTACCACATTTTGTGTATTCGTTCCTCTGTTGATGGGTATTTCTGTTGACTCCAACCTTTGGCAATAGTGATTAATGTCACTATGAACATTGGTGTACATATATCGGCTTGTGTCCTTGTTTTCAGTTCTCCTGGGTATATACCCAGTAGCAGAATTGCTGGGTCATATGGCAAATCCATAGCTAGTTTTTGGGGAAATCGCCAAACTGTCCTCCAGAATGTCTGGACCCTTCTGCATTCTGACCAGCAGTCAATGAGTGTTTCCTTTTCCCCACATCCTCTCCAACACTTGTAATCTTCTGTTTTCTTATAGCCACCAGTCTAAAGGGAGTAAGATGGCATCTCATTGTGGTTTTGATTTGCATTTCCCTAATAGCTAGTGATTTAGAGCATCTTTTCAAGTGTTTTTTAGCCATTTGTATTTCTTCTTTGGAGAAGCATCCATTCAAATTTCTTGTCCATTTTTTAAATGGGTTGTTTGTCTTTTTATTTTTGAGATATAGGAGTTCTTTATATATGCAGGATATTAGTTTCCTATCAGATATATGGTTACCAAATATTTTCTTCTATTGGGTAGGCTGTCTTCACTTTCCTCCTTTGAGGAGCAAAAGGCTTTAATTTTGAGGAGGTCCCGTTTATCTATTTGTTCTTTTGCTTCTCATGCTGTGAGTGTGACGTTCATGAAGCCATTTCTTATTACAAGGTAATAGCAGTGATTCTAATGGGCATGATACCCTGGTACCAGTACCATGCTATTTTGGATAAAGTGGCTTTATAAGTTTTAAGACTGGGAAGTGTGAGTCCTTCAACTTCATTGTTCTTTTTCAAGATGGCTTTGACTACTTGTGGCCACTTAACCTGCCTTATGGATTTGATGATTGGCTTTCCCATTTCTGCAAAGATGGTTGTTGAAATTTTATTTATTTATTTTTATTGTTTGCAGTGGTACATTTTTTACAATTGAGAGACACATTTTGAAGCATTGCTTCTAACTGTGAACTGTATTATAGTGTATATAATATTATATACACAATATTATATATTATATATTATATTATATTATATATATGCACAATATTATAGGTTATAACAAAATCTATAATGGCTTGTATCATTATTGTAATGTCATTTGGGACAATTCCAAAGTCCCCAAAAGGCCCCATGTTACACATAGAATTCCTCTTTTTACCTTATGTAGGGGAACCACCTCTGGCAGCTCTGACCAGATCATGAAGTCCTGATGCAGCCAAGCTCACCCTCTGGAATAAAGTTCTACTTCTCAGCTGACTGCTGTAACACCAAAAAAGTCTACTTTAGGTACAAAGAGAAAACAGCAAATCCTCTAATATTCACCTGAGGGCCTCTATTCCTGAAATTTTCCTGATGATACCTTTTGAAGGAATTCAGTCACTGAATGAGTGGGTCATTCTCATATACTATTTAATATTCAGCAAATACTAACACTAACTAAAATCATGATGTATATATATAAACATAGGACAAAGAATTATTATATTGATGATAATATACTTTTACCTTAGATCTTTGAAATGATGGTACTACAGGCTATGTAATTTCTAAGAGGATTCACAATTTTACAGTCCCCTTCTGGAGTTATCTGATCTTCAGAATTGAGGAGTGCAGAAACTTTATTTGGACAATGGTTTGTAGCAATTGACTACGTCCAGCTCACAGTATAGTCTGGACAAACTAGAACAGCAATCTTCAATTTACTATAAGAAATGCAGTTGTATTGGAGACTGAAATCATTTTCCCTTATGAACAGATGATTTTCTTTCTTTAGGGCATTGGCATTCAGTTATGAATCATAAGCCGTAATGATAAGCATGAAATAAGTACAGAAGGAATTACACAGTTCATCTAAAGAAGTACAGATATCTGTAACAGTAAGGCAGCTTACTAAAAATATGAGTGACCTAGCCCCTGTACATTCTGAGCAAGGTGTGGGAATTGGACTTTTTAAAAGCAACTTAGACAATTGTGTTGCTACAAGTTTGCACTTGCAATGACTGAGAGATCAATCACTGTGTACTGGCATCACTTTAGGACAAAAGAATGTGTTCATCACTACTTTTGTTGTATACCAACTTGCTGACTAAATAGTTCGGGTCCTTATTTCCTGGCCCTAGATGGATGAGTGCTACCAGTGAAAATCCTTCTTGAAGTGTCTATGGTTGAGCAACTGCATTGATACCCAACAGCTATTTTTTTAAAGAGTACCAGGGACTGAACAAGGTTCTGGGTTCAATTCAGAACATGGGAAACAGGCACTCAACCACTGAGCTATATCTGCTTTCCAGTGAGAGGGTTTTTTAAGTTTGTTCTTTAGGAGGTACCGGGAATCAAACTGGGACCTTCTATATGGGAAGCAAGTACTCAACCAATTGTGCTACATCTACTTCCACAGCTTCTTCGTTGTTTTGTTTGTTTGTTTTTTGGAGTTTTACTTTTTTTTCTTTTCAATTTTATTCTTTAAAAGATGTTTAAATTACATAAGTGTTATACAAGAAATATAGGGGATTCCCACATGCCCCACTCCCCACATCTCCCACACATTTCCACATTAACAAAATCCCTCATTGATGTGGTATATTCAATGCAATTGATGAACACATTTTAGAGCATTGCCACTAAGTATGAATTAAAGTTCACATTGTACTTTACATTCTGTCCCACCAATTTCTGTAGATTATGGCAAGATATATAATGGCCTGCATCTGTTATTGCAATGTCATTCAGGACAATTCCCACATCCTGAAAATGCCCCTATATTACACTTGTTTTTCCCTCTCCCTGCCCTCAGAACCTTCAGTGGCCACTGCCTCCACTTCAATAATATAATTTCTTCCATTGCTAGACTCACAATAATTCTATAGTAGAATATTGGGATTTTAATTGGGATTGCATTGAATCTATAAAACACTTTAGATAGGATTGACAACTTAAAATTATTAGTGTTCCAATTAGTCTTCTTCAAAAACATGGAATGTCCTTCCATTTATAGTGATTTCTTCTAGAAATGTTTTATAGATTTTATTCTGTTTTCAAAATTGTGGATTTATTCATTATATATCCTTTTTGCAATCAAGAAATAAATTCTTTTTGAATATATATAACGTACACATGAAAAAGATAGAAAAACATTTTATAAACTTGTAAGAATGTTTGTAAATACAATGTCTTATATGTTTCTCATAGGCAAGAGGTTGGTAATGGTACATGCATAGCACAAAAGTACTAGGACAGTAAGAATACACAAAGTACACATCCACTTCATGGTAACATATAAGTGGCAATCCCTTCTACACACTCTAAACAAATTACATAATACTGTTAGAAAAATATCTTAAAACAACATTTTAACAAGAAATAATTCAGTAAAGAATAATAATACTAAGGACTTAGGTATTCAGAGATTTCAAAAGTCATGCTTTTTTCAAGGTTTTCAAAAGTTTGTTCTGAGCCAACATTACATATTAATGTCTCACATTTACTTCATATCTTTATTTTCTTCCCAATAAAAGATCTTTGATAAACATGAATAATGCCCAGGTATAACATAGCTGATATGAAAATGTATCAAATACTGATATTTTAACAACTATTATGTTAAATATTTGAATGTCCCAAGTTTATTCAAACAAAATAAATATGCAAATGTGATGAGCATTTTTTTAGTATTCTTTGCATTTTCAGTTAGATTTATTCCTATATATTTGATACTCTTAGTAGCTATTGTAAATGGACTTATTTCTTGTTTTCTACTTCTAATTGTTTATTGCTTGATTTTCAAAACTCTATTGATTTTTGGCTGTTGATCTTGCTCCGTGCCACTTTGATGTATTCATTTATTGGATCTAGGAGTGTATTCATTCCAGTTTTCTGGGATTATCTCTATATTTATCCATATAATCTGTAAATAGGAATTGTTTCCAATTTTGATGCCTTTTGTTTCTCTTTCTGCCTAATTGTTCTGGTAAGCACTTCCAGTACAATGTTGGAAAGCAGTGGTGACAGTGACATCCTTGTCTTGTTCCTGACCTTAGAGGGAAAATTTTCAATCTTTCACCATTAAGTAGGATATTAGCTGTTGGCTTCTCATATATGTCCTTTTCCATGTTGAGGAAATTTCTTTCTGTTCATAGTGTTCTATGTGTTTTTGTGAAGATGAGGTGCTGTATTTTGTAATAAGATTTTTATGCATCAATTTTGATGATCACTAGTTTTTCCTTATTTTCTCATTCTGTTAATGTGGTGTAGTAATAGATTTCCATGTTGAAACAATCTTGCATTCTTGACATAAATTCCATATGATTATAATAATTTTAATATATTGTAGGATTCAGTTTGCTAGTATTTTGCATTATATTAATAAGAAATATTGGTCTGTGGTTTTCTTTCCTTTTTGGTATTTTCTGGCTTTGTATGAGGTTGATGTTGGCCTCAAAGAATGAAACAGGGAGTCTTCACTTTCTTCAGATTTTTTGGAAGACTTTGAGCGGAATTGGAGGTAAGTCTTTGTGAAACGTTTGGTAGAAGTCACCTGTGATGCAATCTGGTCCTGGACTTTTCTGTTTAAAGGGTTTTCTTGGTTTTCATTATGATTTTTTTAAAATTAATTTTTATTTATTTTTTCTTCTTTATTTTCTTTTAATGTTACATTAAAAAAATATGAGGTACCCATATACCCCCCACTCACCCACCCTATCCCTCCCACAACAACCTCTTCCATCATTGCAGCACCTCCACTGCACCTGGCTAACACATTCTGGAACACCACTGCACCAAATGGACAGTGGTCCACATTGTAGTACATACTCTCCCCCAGTCCACCCAGTGGGTGATGGCAGGACACACAACATTCAGCATCCATTCCTACAGCACCACCCAGAACAACTCCAAATCCTGAAAATGCCCCCACACCATATCTCTTCTTCTGTCTCCCGACCATCATCAGCCACCATGGCTACCCTCTCCACATCACTACTACAATTTCTTCCCTTACTAATCACAATAGTTCCCCAGCAGAACACCAGTAAGTCCACTCTAATCCATACTCTATTCCTCCATCCTGTGGACCCTGGTATGGTTATGTCCAGTCCCCCTCTATATCAAGAGGGGGCTTAGATTCCACACGGATGATGGATGAAATTCTCTTGCTTGCAACTGTAAGCACTCTTGGCTCCCTGGTGCGTTGGTTGAACATCTTCACCTCCATGTCAGCTGGCCAGCAGGGTAAGTCCAATAAACCAGAGGGTAGGAGTTGCAAGTTTACTGAGACTCAAGGCTTGGCTGTCACATGGACAATCCAGAGAGTCAGGTCTCCTAAGTATACACCAATCCAAATGCCAAACACAGATCTGGTAAAAGTAACAGAAGAGGCATATGTAGAAAGGTTATATCTGAGTCCAACTCCATCACACTCAGGAACACAAAATCCAAAGTAGGGCCAACTGACATGGCCCTGATCTCCAGAGCCATCTGCCATGACCATAGAACCTGTGGGTCTCTGCAGCCCTCAGGAGAACCAGCACCTGTGTTTCTATCTACCTTGGCTGTCTCTGGTACCCTGCTGAGGTGTGAGTAAGTGCAACCCCTCTGATGACCTCCTGACTCTTTTTTGGAGACTCATAGCCATATAAATTCACTTTCCTTTCCATTTCCCCCTTTATCCAATGTCAAAAAGCAGTTTTTAACACCTATATTATATGTAGGCTGAGCTATTCTGCCAGTCTGAGTTGGAGGTTTTTAATTTCAGATTGTCTGACACGAATGTGAGGATGCAAAGTCCAAATTACATAAGACAGGCTGCAAGCCAGGAACTCAGATAAAGGTCCTGAATGAGTTCCCCAGAAGCAGCAGGGTGGCTGAAGTAGAGATAGAAATTTTCTCTTCCATAGCTGAAATCATTCCTCCTGTTAAGGCCTTCAACTGATTGGATGAGATGTCTCCCATTGCTGAAGGCAATCTTCTCAGTTCATTGTATATATAATCAGCTGAAATGCCCTCACAGTAACAATTAGTCCAGTGATTGCTTGACCAAATAAATGGGCAGCATTACCTGGCCAAGTTGACATATGAACCTAATCATAACAATGACCATTTCATACACTGTAATTGTTTCTGAATTAAAGTCCATTTATATCTGTGATTAGTGTAGCTTCCCTATCTCTCTTTGGTTACTACTTGCATAAAGTATATTATTTTTACATTCTTTAACTTTCAAACTAATTATACCTTTGAAATTAAGGTGTGTATCTTGCAAAGACATATAGTTGCTAATCTCTACTTTTTTTCAGAATACTGATTAAGTTGCTGAGAAATCACTTCAAAGATTTTAGTAATTTAATAAATTACAGTTAAGAAGATATATGAATAGGACACACATATTATAAATAATCCTTTGATCCAATGTATTCAAGAATAGATGGGATAAAAAACTAAATAAATAAAATTGGATGTCGGAGGTTTTGAAATACAGGATATTTCCAGATCAGAGCTTGCAGAAAAATAGGATATTTCCAGATCAAAGCTTGGGGGAAAAAAAGGTGACTCATCAAAGTGATTCAGAAAGGGAGTAGACAAAGTAGTAGAAATAAAATATGATGAAAAAATGGTGATGGGGAAATAGTTTTCCAATAATGAGGATTTAGATGATTCAGTGAAAAGTTCCCAACAAAAACAAAGGGAAAGTTCTGACAAAATACCAAAAACATGCTTGTGAGGTTTTCAGGGAACAAAAATGTTATTGGAAACAGATATGATCAAATCTGGGATCATAAGGATACTCAGGAAATTGAACATGGAATTGGAATCTTTGCTCCTGTAAGCATCAACCTATGTGGAAGAGGAAATGGAGTTGATGAGAAACCACTAAGGCATTTCACCTGATACAAAGAGCTTGGGAACCAAATAGTGGAATTCAAAATATGTAAGAGTAGATTGAGACTGATGGGATATACCCTAGTCTTAACCATAAAGCAAAAATATATCTGCTCTTCCAAGATTTAGGCACAGTTTTGAATGTTCCAAATCCAATTCAGATACTCAGCATAGTAATATTCTTCCTGTCTTAAGTATCCTTCTAAGTAAAAGGGAACATTTTGCTCTATTTCAAATTGTCTCTTAAGTAGTTTATGCACACTCAACAACATGCATATACACAACATCAGCCAGAAGGGGAAGAATCAAATATGACAAAATCCAAGATTAAAAAAAATTATAACAATGGAGGACACTGATAATGAAATTGACAGAGATTAGAACAATCATATATAAAGTGTTTAAGTAAAAAAGTGTTTGAGTTTTTTGACAAAGAACTGAAAATGTTATAAAAAGGAGCAAATGGAATTTCTTGATTGAATGGAATTTTTAAAATCTCAACAGTTTTAACAGGTTGGGAGATACAGCAATATTTATACAGAAGAAATGATTCAAAATGAAGCAAGATGAAGCAACTATGGAAAAGCCAGAAAAGTATGTAAGAAAAGTGGTAACAGTAAAATGTCTCAGAAAAATAGGAAAGGAAAAAGGTTTCAGAAGTGATATAGAAAAGATAATGGCTAATAATTTTCCAATATTTCCAATTTCTAATATAGCTCTTACATTAAAAAACTATATTTTATATGTTTTTATACAGTGCAAACTCTATGAAAATAGCCAATAATATGAAAATATGGGAACAAACTGAAAAGTATGAAATACAGAGAATAGAGTTTTTCAAAATGTAACTCACATAAAGAACTGTCCTATAATGTAAATCCAAATGGAACCATGTTTGAAAGCTATTGTTCCAATATCTGTACATCAGCTGTAGCAAATATAACATGAAAATTTAAAAAGATCATTGCTGGGGAAAGGACAAAGTGTTTGATGTTGGATATGTGGAAGTACCATATATTGTATATGTGAGTTACTGTGATCTAAAACTTTTGTGAAGACAAACTGAATAAGTAGAAAAAGAAAGAAAGAAAAGATGTAGACACTGAGGAATAAATGGAAGAAATTGCCACTATACATACAGGGCAACACCTATCGTGGTGATGAAAGACAAATTTCAAAAGCAAACCTTTTTCATTTTTTCATTTTTTGATACACTAATTTAATTTTACTTTATTTAACTTTTCTAAATTAATATGTATTCTATATCTAACCTTTAACCCATCACTATATTCCATTTTACTATTAATGGAACCTGGCAATATATTTGGCTTATTTTTAAAGAAGTTTTGGACCACAGAGAGGTTCAGATATGGCAGGGGAGGAACACTGATGTGGGGTGTTATTGATAGGGGGCACATGGTTGGAAAGGAGTTCTCCAGGGCATGTATACAGAGTACCTAAAAATGTTTGGATATTTTCATAGTGGTTTCAGTAAAAAAAAACAACTGAGGGAGTGCTGAGTTCCTAGCCAGGGAAGCTCTATCACATTCCCCAGTGGAACAACAACAATCCCCCAAGGGCAATGGCAAAGACCAATAAAGACAGATGGTCCAATAATGAGCCCTTGATACTGATGGCTGTGATTATGAGCCTGTGTGCCTGAAATTTCAACTAGGCCTAGAGCTCCAGGGTGCCTAGGAGTTACTTCCTGAGAGTCTCCATGTTGCTCAAACGTAGCCACTCTCTAAGCCAAACTCAACATGTAAATGCATTATCTCCCCTGCCTCCCCCAGTGTGGGACATGAATCCTGGGGATGAGCCTCCCTGGTGCCAAGGAATTACTACCAAGAATGAGCTGATGATGTAACTAGAAAAAGACCTTGAATAAAAGGGTCAGCTCAGAACAGCAGAATATCTCAGTCTACATGTAATATCAGGTGTTAAAAACTGCTTTATGACTTTGGATAAAAGGGGGAATGGAAAGGACAAATGAGTTTATATGGCTATGAGTCTCCAAAAAAAGAGTCAGGAAGTCATCAGAGGGGTAATGCTTACACACGCCTCAGTGGGGTCCAGAGACAGTCAAAGTAGATAGAAGCCCAGGTACTGGTTTTCTGGAGGGCTACCGAGACCCACAGTTCTATGGTCATGGCAGATGGCTCTGGAGTTCAGTGTCATGTCAGTTGGCCCTACTTTGGATTTTGTGTTCCTGAGTGTGATAGCTGGACTCAGATATGATGTTTCTACATATGCCTCTTCTGTTACTTTTACTGGACCTGTGTTTGGTGCTAGGGTTGGTGTATACCCAGGAGACCTGAAACTCTGGACTGTCCATGTGACAGCCAGGCCCTGAGCCTCAGCAGATTTGCAACTCCTACTGTCTGGTTTATTGGACTTACCCTGGCCAACTAACAGGGAAGTGAAGTTCAACCACCACACAAGGGATCCAAGGGTGCCTACAACTGCAGGCAGGAGAATTGCATCCATTATCCAGGTGGAATCTAAGTCCCTCTTGATATAGAGCAGAAGTGGACATAACCAGCCCAGGGTCCACAGTATGGAAGAATAGAGTATGGATTAGAATGGACTTACTGATATTCTACTATGGAACTATAGTGATCAGTAATGGAAGAAATTATAACATTGATGTGGAGAAGGTGGCCACAGTAGCTGCTGAGTGTAGGGAGAGGGAAGAAGAGATATGATGTGGGGGGCATTTTCAGTACTTGAAGTTGTGCTGGGTGGTACTGCAGGGACAGGTGCTGGACATTGTATGTCCTGCCATGGCCCACTGGGTGGACTCGGGGAGAGTGTAAACTACAATGTAAACCACTATTTATGTGTTGCAGCAGTGCTCCAAAATGTATTCACCAAATGCAATGAATGTGCCATGAAGATGAAAGAGGTTGTTGATGTGGAAGGAGTGTGGTGAGGGGGGTGGGGGGCTTATGGGACCTCATATTTTGAATGTAATTTTTTTTAAAAATAAAGAAGGAAATATAAAAAAAGAACTGGCCTATTTCCCACTGTTCTGTAGTATCATTTAATCATGAATCAATTATTGCTCCCCATTTGTATTCTCAATTTTATTGTTTTATTTTATTTGTTTATAATTTTAGCAAGACATATGGTCTTAATTATAAGGAAATTTAAGCATTTATACTTTGTCTTCTGCATTTCTCTATATATTTTAGAATCAATGCCTTTTTTTTAGTATTGAGTAATTCTAATTCATGAATAGTATATTGGGTAGAATTTTGGATTGACTAGCATATGTATGAAGCTCATTCAAATCAATATATTTTTACTTTTGTGCTTTATGCATTTCAAGATTTAATACAAATATTTATAGTTGGGTATAAATGCACATCTTTTACCTCATTATTCTGTGATGAAGAGCCTTACCCAAATGTTTCACTCCATGAGGAAGTAGTTTTTTTAAAATTTTATTTTATTTCTTATCTTTTTTTAAAGTTAATAGATCAAACAAAATGTTACATTAAAATACATAAGATGTTCTCACATACCCCACTCCCCATCCCATCCCATCATTTTTTTTATTGTATTTTTTTGAAAATACATAGATCACAAAAAATGTTACATTAAAAAATATAGGATGTTCCCATATATCCCCACTCCCCAACCCCACTCCTCCCACATCAACAACTTCTTTCATCATTGTGGCACATTCACTGCACTTGATGAATACATTTTGGAGCACTGTTATACTACATGGATTATAGTTTACATTGTAGTTTACACTTTCCTCCAGTATATTCAGTGGGTTATGACAGGATATAAAATGTCCAGCATTTATCCCTGCAATATCATTCAAGGACAACTCCAAGTCCCAAAAATACCCCCATATCACATCTCTTCTTCTCCCTCTCCTTGCCCTCGGCAACTACCATGGCCACTTTCTCCACATCAATGCTCCAATTTCTCCCATTATTAGTCACAATAGTTCTATAGTAGAATATCAGTAAGTCCACTCTAATCCATATTTTATTCCTCTACCCTGTGGACCTTGAGAGTAGATTTTTTTACTTGTTTTTTCTTTTGTTTTTTTTTTTAGAGAATTAGCACATATCTGATAAAGCTTTAATATCTAGAATATATAAAGAAATATTTCAACTTAAAAACAAAAAAGACAAATAAAATCCAGTTTAAAATTGGTAAAAGAAAAAAATTGGTAAAAGCTTTGAATAGATATCTCTCTAAATTTCTATCTTTATATAGATATAAAAATGGCAAAAAAATACAATGAAAAATGCTCAACATCATTAACCATGATGGAAATGCAAACAGAAACCACAAAGAGATACAATTTCATACCCATTTAGAATATCTGCTATAAAAAACAGAAAATTACAAGTGTTGACAAGAAAGTGGAAAAATAGAAACACTCTTCATTGCTGTTGGCAATGTAAAATGGGGCAGGTTTTTTTTTTTAATTTCTTTTTTCTTTTAAACATGAATGGCAATCTTCTTAGACTGTGAAATTTGTCTCCCATCCAGACCACTTGCAGCTTGATAAAACTTACTCTATTTGGCTTTAATCTATCACAATGTCATGGAGCACCCTTGAGTTATTACCTTAGGCATTCTCAATCTTATGTCCTATCCAGGAGACAGAGCTCTCTGTAATCTTAATCACCCTACACCATATTTCACCATTTTTCTACTTCATAATCTATTATTTCCTTTTATGTCTTTTTTATGTCCAAATACAGGGGAAACCAAAAATCAACCCTATCATATTAGTCAGATATGCCCCAGACCCTTAATTGGACCTTTGTTACCATCAATGTGTTTCATGGGTGTGTTGAAGAATAAGTAGCAAATACAACCTGCAACAAGATAGTACAGTCCCAATTCTGAAATACGTTATGACTTCTTACTAGATAAACCTCCTCTGCCACCTATTCCTTCTTCCCTTGTCTAGCAGGATACTCTTATTGTCTACCTTATTATGGTATAACAAATTTACATTCTCACAGGCTCCATATCCTTGGTTGGTTTATTTTGTTTCTTTTTTGGTGTTTAAAATTATTTTTGTTTCATATCAGAGATTTTCAATACATAGATATTGTATGAACACTAATGGGTTGGTGGTTGTCCAGCAAATCTCCTGGTTCTAGACAAGTTTCCCTTCCCTTCATTGCATGACATCAATGCAGTTTCATATGGTAATCATCATCAAGCCCCCTGGCCAGTACTGACTCCTGGTCTCTATAAGTGAGTAAGTACACTTAATATTGAGAGTAGCCATCTCACTCACATCCATTGTTTTCTGGATTTATATAACCTGACTCTGGGGAAATAGTTGCATGACTTAACCTGCTGAACTCTGTATATTATCCAAGCATCACAGTGTGATTTACACCACAGCCAAGCCTTAATTCCACCATTCTGCCAGCCTGGTTGCTGCCAGATGAAATGACAATAAGTGTGAATCCAATGAAGTAAGATCTTTCCCATGCTCTCATTACCATAAATTAGTTCCTTTTTCAAAGGTCATGTGTGTCATGCCTTCTTGTTAGTTTTATAAAGATGATAAAGTCTAGTTGCCCGTAAGGACAAACCACCGTCATTGTGGATGACCGGGGCACCCAGAGAATAGAGCCATTTCTGTTGCTGAACATTGGCCTTTGCTGTAGGCTGGTGAAGTATTAAATTGGTAACAGGGGATAAACTATTGTTGAGTACATTCATGGCTTTTATCACTGCCCCATGTCTACATTTCAGTGGGCTCATTGAACAAGCACCAGTGCTTCAGTGAAGAACAGATGAATAACACACACTGGTTTGGTCATTTTGTGTATCTGTTAGTTGAGGGTTTGCATAGAAATGCCATAGGCCACCCGAGCAAGAATGGAACAAGGTGGATTAATGCCATAACTTCTCTCTCTTCTTACCTCATTTACTCTACCAGTGCCTGTTATGCCTGCTAATCCAAACCAAAAAGAAGCAGGGGGAAGGGACCCTGAAAGATGAAATTCCTATAGATCATCTTCCAGGGAATAAAACATGGCAGAAAAGGACATGGACCATATGGGGAGGGGAAGGAAGGAAACTGCTATCACAGTTGGAGTAATAGTAAGAGTTATCATTTTAAAAATTAAAATGCATGCTCCATTTGTTATAAAGTAAATTTGAATTTTTCATAATAGGCACTAGAAATTCACTATTATCATTATATGACAAAGGAGGCTTACTTAATTCAATTTAACTAGAAAAATTAAAGAAAGTTAAAAAAATTGTAAATAACAGAGAAATGAGAGTGTAGTATTTGTTTCTAATAAGGGATTAAGGTAAGAAGTAGCATGCCTCACATTGTTCTAAGGTAATAGGCTGTTCACTCAGCACAGTCAACATGGTACAATTTATGTATCTATTATTCCAGAATAACTATTAACAGCACATCCTTTCCTTTTCCAAATTGTTTCCTCTTTCCAAATTGGATCCTCTTCTGGATCCAGATATTTTTTGCAGGGAAGGACAACTCCCAAAAGCTACACCAGATAGTTTCCTTAACTGAACCTTTCCAAAGTGGAATGTGGAATCAAGTTAGTTTATGTTATTGCCAAATACATCACTGTATTCCTCCTTATAAATGGAAAACATTTTTCCTAGATAGAAAGGAGCCAGCAGCAGATAAAGGGAGGGAATAGCAAACTGATTTGAGTGCTGTTCAGCATGGAGGCCTGTGATTTGCTTTCTCAACTCTTGCAGGTTTCTCTGAGTCAGCAAAATATTTTCTTCCCTCTGACTTAGAATTTTTTGTTACTTGCAAACCTCTTCCCTGCCCCAATACAGATTTTGGTTATTAAAATCAATGCACTGAATGTCATATGCTCAAAACTATGCATCTAGCAATATTATTTTATGCTACAAGATGCAAGAATAGTTTAGATGGGGCAGCTGGCCACACTTATGTAGATGTACAGAAGTTCACTAAGTTATAATGTGCTGTTTTCTATCATTCAGTCACTCTGTAGCTTTTAGGCATAGAGCCTTGCCAATCTCCCTAAAATATTCCCATCTTGCCCATTCAGAAAACTGGCACCAAGCACTGATTTGTAGAGGTCTTGAGGGCCATTAATCACATAGTGGAAGACATTCACCTGGTAGTACCAAATCCCTACACATCACTCACCACTTTATCCAGAAACCTCTATTTGTCCATGGTATTTGACCTAAAAGATAATTCTTACTATATACCTCTGAGTCCAGATTCTCAAGAATGATTTGCTTTTCAGTGTGAGGATCCTAAAACCAATAGAAAACAGCAACATTGCTGGACTGTCCTTCAACAAGAAGTTACAAATGCCCTCACTCTTACTTATAGAATTACTGTCTAAAGATTTGAGGGAATTACAACTACAGGATGGAATTCTATTATACTACAGTACATAAACAGCCTCTTAATCACCAGTAATACCAAGGAATATTTGGGTAAAATACCCTCCCAACTCTGGACTTCCTAGCAGACCAATGTCCAAGAAAAGGACTAAATCTTAGAGCTGATAGAAAGATACATAGGGCTTGAATTATCAGAATGGCAAAGAAATGTTTTACCAGACAGAAGAGGCATTTGTTAGCATGGCTGTGCCAACTACCAGGAAACAACACTGGTGTTTAATGAGAATGACTATGTTCTGCAGTATCTGGATCTCCAATTTTGAACTTATCACTAAACCTTTGCATGTAGTGCATAAAGGAAAAGTCAATGATGACTGTCAAATCATCAGTCATATCACACAATCAAAGAAATACTATTAACTGCTCTGGCACCTGCCATCCCAAACAGAACATGTAGCTATAGCTACTACAAATACATTAAAGCAAATTCAATTCCCCCTAGAATTTGTAGTGGGGTTATTCTAGATAAATGGATGGCTCTAGACTTTCTACTAGCTGAATAAGTAGTTTGTGTTTTCCTCAATATCTTTTTTTGTTCATGGGCAAATGCTTCTGGACAAATAGAACTAAACATAAGAAAAGTTAACAATCAAGTTTCCTGGCTTCATGGTTTTCACAAGCCCTTGGCCAATGACTTCTGGACAAGCCTCAAAAATTATGATCTAAAACATTCATGGTTATCCTTTTTAATCAGAACCTTCACTCTTGTATTCTTATTGCTCCTTTTCTGAACTCTAAGTACTTAACCTTATTGTACAATCTGTCTCCCAGAAGCTTTAAGTTACAGAATTGTACCTCCTCATCCCCTCTCAATGATGACACTTAATCCATTTGAAGTAGAGTGGACAGCACCCTGAATCTTAAAGATTGAAGAATGTTCAAAAGCTCAAAGGGAGAGGGAGTTTTGGGAAGATGGCATCAGAGCAGGCAGTCAGGACTCAACTCTCTCATTAAAACAATGGAAAAAGGGCCAGATGCTATCCAAGGGACATGCGTTAAGAGTTAGCAGGCCAGGACAGTTCTGTCCAAATCCTATGAGGGCAAGGGACAGATAGATGAAGAACCCAAAACAAAAAACATGAGGTACTAAACGCTCACAGCACCTGGGAAGGGCACCCATCCCACAGCCTCAAGCCTGGATAGAAATCCTGGTTTTCAGGAGCAGACTGGAAGGGTTACAGACATCTTCCCTGTCATTTGTTACAAGGGAAGAGGGAGAGTGAGTCAGAGGGCTTCTCTTCAGTGAATTCAGCCAGCAGAGCCCACTTTGAAACTCAGATCTGACCAGACAAGAAACCCAGGAAAGTAGAAGTTGAAAGAAACAAATCCATGGAAAGGTTTGCCAACAAGGGCCATCTGCTGGCTTGCCAGGAAATTGCAAGGAGAAAAATTGCCTTTGGGTTTCTCTTTAAACCCATCCCTTGGAAAAAAATCTAAGCTCCATTAATGAGTCCCTTGCCTGAAATTTTTTAACTAATCAATTATATGTATGCATATTACTAAAGCAAAAACACCTCCTACATGTACAATCTATGGTATTCATTATAATCACATAATTGTGTATTCACCATTTCAATCATTCTTAGACCATATTCATTATTGCAATAATAATAATAAACAAAAGCAAACAAAAAAATCATCACCCCTCAGTCTCTCTCTGTTTCCCCTGCTATACATAGCTGCTATTCTGTTTCTGTATCTCTAGTTTATTTGAAATTATTTTTTTTACAACAGGCTTATATATGCAATATCACCCATATTCATATTTCACATGAGGCTTCACTATGTTATACAGTCCTACATGACATTTTTTAGCTTTCCTTCTAGTAATATACATGACCTTATACTTACCCTTTCAACTACTATCATAACTTACATTATTTCTGCTAGTTACAAAAACTATGTGTGTTTTCCCATTGTTTTTCATTTTTAAAGATTTTCAAAGTTTTTACCAATTTTGCACAGATTAATCCTCAGCTTTCTGATCTTTACATGCCTTCTATTTTCAGTTGACCTATATTCTTATTATTAGCTCTATGAGTTCACACAATATATTTATTTCATAAAGCACAATCATACAGTATTTGTCTTTTTGTGTCTGGCTCTCCCCATTCAACATAAGGTCCTTCAGTTTTATCCATGTTGTCATACGCTTCATGAATTCATTTCTTCTTAGCACTGCATAATATTCCATCATGTGCATACACCACAATTTGTTTATCCATTCCTCAGTTGATGGATATGAGTTTTGCTTCCTTCTTTGGCAGTCATGAAAAATGCTGCTATGAACATTGGTATGTAAATGTTTGTTCATGCCACTGCACTCAGTTCTTTCGAGTATGTGCCTTGTAGTTATATTGTCAGATCACATAGCAAGTCTATATTCAAATGTCTTAGAAACTGCTAAACAGGCCTCCACAGTGGCCCCACCATTCCATATTCCCACCAATAGTGAATAAGTGTTCCTGTCTCTCCACATCCTCTCCAACGCTTGCAGTCTCCCAACTTTTTAATAGTGGCCACTGTAATGTTTTTCCATTGTAGTTCTGACCTGCATTTCCCCAATTGCTAGTGATGCTGAGTATTTTTTCATGTACTTCTTCATCACTTGTATCTCTTCTCTGTACAACAGCCATCTCAACTCTTTGGTCCATTTTTTAAATTAGGTAGCTTTATTTTTATTGTTGAGCTGCATGGTATCTTTTATTTTCCAAACTACCTTTTGTAAAAAGACGTTTTAGATTACATAAATATTACATCAAAAATAATAAGGGATTCCCATCTACCCTCCTGATCCCCCGCTTTCCCTCATTACCACCATCTTTTTTAGTGGGGCACATTTGTTACAGTTGGTGAACACATATTGAAGCATTGTACAAACCAAGGACTATAGTTTACATTATGGTTTACACTTTGCACTGAAAAATTTTTTTGTCTGAACAATTTTATAGGTTTTGACAAAATATATGATGGCCTGTTTTCTGCATTGCAATGTCATGCAGGACAATTCCAGTGTCCCCAAAATGGCCCCATGTTGCACTTATTCTTCCCTCTCCCTCTCCTCAGAACTGATAGTGGCACCTGCCTTTATATCAATAATGCAAGTTCATCCATTAATTGAATAATAATAAGTTTACTTTAGTCCATATTTGCTTTCACACCCTTATGTTTTTTCATTCACAATCTTGAGGATTTTGGAATGGTAATGCCCACCCTGCCTCTGATTGGGACGGGGATTAAATCCCATGGGGATGATGGATTTAACTGTATTACCTGCAGTTTCAGATACTTTCTGCTTCCTAGAATGGGCATTTTCCATTATCAACCTTTTGTAGTTGTCCTGTTAAGTCCAAAGAATTGATAAGTAAATGTTAAAACTCTGCTGAGATTCAGGGCTCAAATGACATATGAACAGACCAAATATTTAAATATTTGGGACATATATTTAGCAAGTATGTAGCTAATTACAGGTTCAAATTAAAGGGGCAGAAGAGCCATGTGTAGGGAAAGTGTAATTGAGTGTAGCATTGTTTCATTGGGGAGCATGTGTTCCAAAGGAAGGGCAAATTCCTGAGATTGTCTGCTGTTCCTACAGTGTTTAGATATCTTTAGAGCTCTGAGGAGCCCCACGGTTTAGGAACCATTTACTGTAGCAGTCAATCAGATCCTGCTGACCTGCATATACAAGCATAAGCATAAATTCTGTAATTAACTTCATTTGTATTTAATATGAACTCCTCTTGGTCAAGGTCTTTTTTTCAAGTTTATCACTAGTCTGTGCTTGGTAGTAATCCCTTGGTGCTAGGGTGGCTCATCCCTGGGAGTCATGTCCCACACTAGGGGGAATGTAGCACATTTACATGCTGAATTTGGCTTAGAGAAAGGCCACATTTGAGCAACAAGGAGGCTTTCAGGAGGTAACTCTTAGGCAATATATAATACCAGACTGAGTTTGGATTTCAATAGAAAAGGAGGCTTTCAGGAGGTAACTTTTAGGCAATATATAATACCAGGCTGAGTTTGGATTTCAATAGAAAAGGAGGCTTTCAGGAGGTAACTTTTAGGCAGTATATAATACTAGACTGAGTTTGGATTTCAGTAGAAAAGGAGGCTTTCAGGAGGTAGCTCTTAAGCAATACATAATACTAGACTGAGTCTGGATTTCAATAGAAAGGGTCCATAAGTATAGCCATCAATATCAAGGGGCCTGGCGTGATGGCCTGTCCAACCTTACTAGGCACTGTGATGTTCTTGGGGGATTCTTGCTGCTCTACTAGAGAATGTAGCAGACTTCCCAGGACAGGAATTCAATATTCTTTTTATAAAAAATTTTTAAAATCTTTTTAAAGGTACATAAATTGCACAAAATGTTCCAATAAAACATATAAGATGTTCCCATATAACTCACTCCCCACATCCCCCACTCTTCCCACATAAGCAACTTCTTTTATTAGAGTGGTACATTCATTGCATTTGATGAGTACATTTTTGGAGCATTGCTACACAGCATGGGTTATATTTTATGCTGTAGTTTATACTCTATCCTAGGCAATTCAGTGGGTTATGACAGGATATATAATGTCCTGCATCTGTCCCTGCAATATCATTCAGGACAACTCCAAGTCCTGAAAAATGCCCTAATATGACACTTCTTTTTCCCTCTCCCTGCCTTCAGCAACTCCTGAGGTCACTCACTTTATCCACATCAATGAAATACATTACTCTATATTGAATTTATCCACATCAATGAAATACATTATTCAATGAAATACAATAATTCTATAGTAGAATACCAGTAAGCCCACTCTAATCCATATTTTATTCCTCCATCCTAAGGATCCTGGGATGGTGATGTCCACTCCACCTCTATATCAAGAGGGAGTTTAGATTGCACATGGATGATGGATGGAATTCTGCTTGTAGATGTAGACCTTTTGGTTGCCTGGTGTGGTGGTTGGCCATCCTCACCTCCCTGTTAGCTGACTTAGGTAAGCCCAGTGAACTAGAGTCAGGGTTGCAACTCTGATGAGGCTCAGGGCCTAACTGGCACATAGACAGTCCAGAGATTCAAGTCTCCTGAGCATACACCAACTTCAGCGCCAACCACAGGTTCAGAAAAAGTGGCAGAAGAGGCATGCATAAAGAGGTCACATCTGAGTCCACCTGCATCACATTTAGGAGCACAAAGTACAAATTAGGGCCCACTGGCAAGGCACTGAACTCCAGAGCCATGTGTCATGACCATAGGGACTGGGTATCTCCATAGCCCTCAGGAGAACCACCACTACCTGGGGTAGTATCTACTTTGGCTGTCTCTGAGATCTTGCTGAGATGTGCACAAGCACAACACCTCTGATGCTCCTGACACATTTTGAAGTCTCCTAGCCATATAAACTCATTTGTCTTTACCATTTCGGCCTTTTATTCAAGATCTTTTTCTATTCGCATCACCAGCTGGTGCTCTGCAATAATCCCTCTGTGCCAGGTAGGCTCACCACCAGGAGTCAAGGCCCACACTGGGGGGAAGGTAATGCATTTATATGCTCAGTTTGGCTTAGAGAGTGATCACATTTGAGCAACATGGAGATTCTCAGCAGGTAACACTTAGGCACCCTGTAGCTCTAGGCTGAGTTGAAATTTCAAGCACACAGGCTCATAAGCATAGTCATCACCCTCAAGGGCCCATCATTAGACCATTCTTCTTCCCTGGTCTTGGCCCTTGTACTTGGTGGGTTGTTGCTGCTCCATTGGGGAGTATGACAGAGTTTCCCTGAATGAGAACTCAGCACTCCCTCAGTTGTCATGTGGTACTCTATCCTTTATGTCAATACCGAACAAACACCCAAACATATCCATATAACCTATATGCATATCCTGGAGAACTCCCTCCAACCCATGCATCCCTCATCAATGACACCTCACATCAGTGCTCCTCCCCTGCCATTGTTGAATCCCTCTGTGATCCAAAATTTCTTCAAAAATGAAGTCTAATATATTGCAAAATTCAATTAATAGGAAAAAGAAATAGTAATGATAGGTTTAAAGATTAGAAATGGAATATATAATAAATTATAAAAGCTAAAATAGAGTAAAAAGTAAATTGGGGCATTAAAAATTTAAAAATACCACAAAAGTTTTTTGACATTTTGCCTTTCATCACTGTAATACATGTTGCCCTCTATGTACAGTGGCAAGGCAATCCCCATTTCTTTCTCAGTGTGTACAACCTCTTTTATCATTATTATTATTATTATGTCTTCAAAAAGTTTTAGGTCACAGTAAAGTCACATATAGAATATAGGGAATTCCCATAACCCAACATCAAACCTTTTCCCCCTTCCCCTGCAATGATCTTTTTACATGTTTTATTAGTCAAGGTTCTCTACAGAAACAGAATCAACAAGAGATATCTGTCAATAGTATGTGATTATAGAAGAATTTCTCACACAGCCATGGGGATGCACAAGTCCAGGTTCCACAGGCAGGCAAAGAAAGTCCAATGAAGGATCTTGATGAGGTCTGGGAGATGTTGGCTGTCCAAAGATGAGCTGGGAAATTCTCTCTCAATGCTGGAATCACTTCCCCTCTTAAGGTATTCAACTTATTGGATTAAGTATCACTCTTGCTGATGGCAATCTCTCTGACTGATGTAATTATAACCAGCTATCTATGATTTACCACTGCAGTAAAGTTAATGGTGACTGAAGTCCACAAATGCTCTTCTATTACGGTTAGCCCAGTGCTTGCTTGACCAGACAACTGGGCACAATTACCTGGCTGAGTTGACACAATAGCCTAACCATCACACATGTGGATGTTATATTTGTTGCAACTGATGTACAGATATTGAAACATAGCTACCAACCATGGTTCTATTATGGTTTACATTTTAGACTATACACTTTTATAAATTTTTGGTTTCAAAGGTTAATATTATGGTTTACATTTTAGTCTATACACCTTTATAAATTTGGGTGATATTTTAAATTGCCTGTATCCATCACTGCAGGATCATGCAGAACACTTCCATTGTCCTCTAGTTACTCCCCCTTCTACTATTCTGTTCCTCTATCCCCTCCTCTTAGGGCCCACGGTGAGATCCAAGCTTCACTGCTTGATGGACAATTTTCATAGATATTTGCAACAATGCTGAGGGCTTGACATACTAGTCTGTTCTCCCCCATTGAGAGCAAAACATGCTCTTGGGAGGCACTCGCCCTTCTATTTGGGAACATCAGGCATCCCCAGGATGGGGGTACAACACCTTTTGGCTCATTGTATGGGTCTCATCCACTGATACAACACACTAAGACAATTTGAACACCCACACACTCCCTAGAAGCCTGCTGTAGGTGCACCCTGTGCCACATGCCCCCCTTAGACCAGTAACCCTCCCTTATATTTTCTAAAGAGTTTTCTCAACATTATAGTTTGAACCACATACCCAACAATCTCCTGTGTTCACTTTCTCCTGCCAACCCTCCCACCCATTCCTTGGACCATCTGACCCATTCTGCCAACCCAGATCCCCCACAAACCTGTAAAGCCCAACCCAATAGTATCTCTGTGGTCCTATCTTATCCCTTCACTGCACAACAATTTACCTCCACTTCATCATAGATTTCACCCATGTGGGCATTGGTTCACAAAATTCCTCTCTCCACTTATTTCCTGTAAGCCTTTCTTCCAGTCTCTAGCTCTCTGAGACAGCTTGATATGCTTATTTCATATCAGAGAGGTCATGTAGTATTTGTCCTTCAATGCCTGGCTTGTTTCACTCAAGATTCATCCATGTTATCCCATGTGTTAGTACTGTGTTTCTTACAGCTGAGTAGCATTCCATTGTGTGTATACACCACATTTTGCTTATCCATTCATCTGCTGATGGGCATTTGGGTTGGTTCCAACTTTTGGCAATAGTGAATAATGCCACTATGAACATTGATGTGCATATATTGGTTCATGTCCTTGTTTTCAGTTCTTCTGGGTATATACCCAGCAGTAGAATTGCTGGGTCATATGGCAAATCTATAGCTAGTTTTTTTCAGGAACCACCAAACTGTCCTCCACAATTGCTGGATCCTTCTACATTCCCACCAGCAAGGGATGAGTGTTCCCATTCCTCCACATCCTCTCCAACATTTGTAGGCCTCTGTTTCTTTTTAATACCCACCAGTCTAATTGGTGTAAGATGGTATCTCATCATAGTTTTGATTTTCATCCCTAATAGCTAGTGATGTTGAGCAATTTTCATGTGTTTTTTTTATCCATTTGCCTTTTTTCTTAGGAGTAGCATCTGTTAAAATCTTTTGCCCATTTTTTTGATTGGCTTATTTTCCTTTTTATTTTTGTGATATAGGATTTCTTTATATCTGTTGGATATTAGCCTCCTATCAGATATATGGTTACCAAATATTTTCTCCCATTGGGTAGGCTGTCTTTTTACTTTCTTGTTAAATTGCTTTGAGGTGCAAAAGGCTTTAATTCTGAAGAGGCCCATTTATCTACTTTTTCTTTTGCTGATCATGTTTTCGGTGTGAAATTCATGAAGCAATTTCCTATTACAAGGTCCTATATATGCTTTCCTACATTGTCTTCTGTAGCTGAGCGTGGGGGTTTCGTCCTCGCTCAGGCCCAAGAGTCGGGGGGGGCTTGCTCCTGCCGAACCACCAGCGGGGGGTGCCCCAAGAGGGAGCACCGGTTCTCCAGGCGTGGGGGACGTGCGGTTGGGGAAAAACCACGGAGACCGCTTGAGCGCAAGAACAGGTCTGCTTTATTATGGAAGTACACTTAGCTATATAGGGTTGGGTAGAGGGAGGGGCGTGATGAAGGGAGGGTTGGCTAAGGGGCGGCTGTGGACAGGCTGAAGCTGATGGATAGACCTGAGGTAAGCAGTTACTGGGGAAGAGGGCAGATTGTGGGTTGGCAATATGGGCGGGACTGGCGGGAAGGGCGGCAGGAGCTGGAAGGGGAGGAGGGGTGGAGAAAGGTGGCAACAATTGCTCCTTTTGTTTTTAAAAGGAAATAGAGGCAACAAGTTTTGGTGCGCACTGTGGGTGTGAATAACTCGGTGTGCGCAGCAACAAAAGACAAGGATTATGAGGAGGAGGAGGAAAAGGAGGTTATAAGGACGGGTACTGGAATAGGATGAGGGGTGGGGGGAGACCACGAGGACCGGCTGGCCGTGAGCGGACGACATAGCATCTGGCCAGGACGCATGTGCCCGCCATTAGGGTCGGCACACGCCGGCGCCTGGCGCACGCCGAGCCTTGCCAGTGAAACGGGCCTGTGATGCCCCTGTATCCCTCACCCAAGGGGGAGGAATAGTTGGGGAGAAGTGAGGGGAGGAAGACAAGAAGCTATAGGCGTGCGGTCTGAAGTAGGTGGCGTGGGCGGAAGGGGCATGGTGGATGGCTGGGGGGGGACTCAGCGGTGGCGAGGCATTGGTAGTGGACTTGTAAAAAGGAGCTGAACACTGCATTGGCTTGATCTTTGGCAAGGTGGACTATCCTTCTGATGGCCCAGGGGCCCACAGTGAGGGCTAAGAGGATAATGATAAGGGGGCCTAGGAATGGGAGCAGGTACGGGAGGAGAGAGATAGGTAATATCTTGATCGACCGCCTGCCCGAGGGCAAGGGCGGCGATCCCCGTGCCTGCTCCAGCGAGACCTAAAAGGGTGGCGATGGGAGGGGGCTGGGGTACAGAGTAGGGGGTAAGCGAGGCTTGGGGTTGTGGGAGTGAGGGAGGCAGTGGCGAGGGGGGTGCCGGGCGAAGGAGCGGGCGAGGTGGAGCAGGGCAGAGAAGGGGGCTGTGCCTTTGGAGGATTGAAAATCTGATTTGGGCCCACTGGGGTGGAACGTGTGGGAATTGGCTCCTTTTTTATAGTGATAATGGCACCGTAATCGTAGCCTACTGCATACAGGCGGGCTCCCCACATGCGGCCTTGTAACCAGAGGTCAGAGTTGGGGTCTTTGACTGTGAGTGTGATGGTGTTCCATCGAGTAGCATTACGCTGGAGAGTGAGGTATGGGTCTTTGTTAGGGGCGCTGGACCATCCGTGGGCGATGGTTTTGCACCCCCAGGAAGGACAGTAATAGTGCGTTGGGTCATGGCATCCTCTGGCGGAGGATGGGCACATGTAGAAACCTGTGGCAGCGGGGTTGTGTCCCCCCCACTCTTAAGACGGAAGGTTCGTGCGTCCAGTGAGGTTGGCGACATCAGTAGTGAAAGAGGGGGCGGAGGCGGTTACGTTCGAGGCGAGGAGCCTTTTTTGTTGCCAGAGGGAGAGGGTCCAATTGAAGGGCTGGTGACTCGGGTTGGCAGCGGCTGGGAGAGCGAGGGAAGCCAGGACGAAGAGAACGGCTGCGAGGCTGTGTAGAGGCATCATCTGACGGTGCGGCATCTAAGGCATAGGGTGTTGATCATTTGGTGGAACTAGTGGGTCAGTGGCAGGCCGGATGCAGCACCCAGGAACCCAGAGCGGCTGCGGCTCAGAATCTGGAAAGACGCAAGCAAAGCCCCTCCCCTGCGCTAGGAGGGGAGCTGGATCTTGCCAACGATTTGTGGCAGGGTCTTTCCAATGGACAAGGGGAACTTGCGAGGGCTGCCACATGGGTCCCCAGTGTTTATAGGTGGGGGAGAGTCCATGGTCATCGAAGGTTAGGAGATTGTGATGAATGAGGCAGGCAGTCACGACGTCGGCGGGGGCCTTGTGGGGAGAGGAGGCCCTTTCTTTTTGAATGAGTAGCTTGAGCTGTTGGTGAGTGCGCTCGACAATTCCTTGCCCCTGTGGATTGTATGGAATGCCAAAATGATGCGTGATGTGATACATCTGCATGAAGCTGGCAAAGGCAGCACTGTGATATGCTGGTCCGTTGTCTGTTTTGAGATCCCATGGAATTCCCATGAACAAAATAGCTTGGCGAAGCACCTGGACACAGTGTTTAGCACTTTCTCCCGCAAGAGGGACTGCATAGCACAGATGCGAAAAAGTATCAATAGCCACATGAAGATATTTGAGGCGGCCAAATGCGCTGACATGAGTGACATCTAATTGCCACCTTGAGTTCGGGCGGAGGCTGCGGGGGTTAACACCCTGAGGCTGCAAAGGCCCAAGTGGCAACAACAGCGCGCAAGTCCGGCACGCGCGCACAAGGTGTTTGCAAGTTTCAATGGGTTGGTCTGGGAAGAGCTTCCGGATGGACCATGCAGAGAAGTGGAATTGGGAATGCAGGAGCTTGGCTTGATTAACAAAGTCTCCAAGCCGCCGCCCGTTGGCAGGGTTTTCATGTAGGAGGACCGGGTTTACCTGGCGGCTTGACACAGAAGCATCAGTGAGGTCATTCCCTTGAGCCAGCGGTCCTGGTAGGCCAGAATGGCTTCTGATATGAGCAATGAACCAGGGCTGCTGCCTCGCCTCAAGCAGTCGCTGTACGAAGGCGAGCGCCCGATCGATGTTTGAGTCACCTGGTAGGAAAGTAGCAAGCGGGAGGCTGCGACACACCTGAAGAGTGTATAGGCTGTCAGTAAAGATGTTGAGAGGCTGGTCTGGGTGGAGATTGAGGACTGCAGCGACAGCTAGAAGCTCGCCCACTTGAACAGAAAAGTCATTTGCGAACAGCAGTTGCCGTGGCTCAGGATTCCCAGGAGTGTATATGATGGCAGCAAACGCCATTTTTGAGGCATCTGTGAAGGCAGTGATGGCTGAAGGGATCGGGTTCCGTGTGGGCAATGGACGGAACGGGTTGGAAAACGCCAATTGAGACATTCCCTGCAGCAATCGGTGATGAGGATAGTGGTTGTCAAAGGAGCCGCGAAAGAGCTCTACCAGGCTCTGCATTTGGGCATTGTTCATGATGAGGGAGGTAACTCCCTTGGCATCTAAAGGCCAGACAATGGTGTGTGGCGGGATGCCATACGTTTGTATGGAGAGAAGTACTAAGTCAGTGGCCAACGCGATCCAGGCCCTTATAAAAGGGCAGATTTTCGGGAGTTTGCTCTTTGACGTATGCAGAAAAAGGAGAGGGCCATCTTGCCACAAGAGACCTGTGGGAGTGATTGGCGTTGGCAGAACTAAAGCCAAGATTGGAAGGGTGGGGGAGAACCGCTCCAGGCGACACTGTTGCAGGGCGGCGCTGACTTGTTGGATGGCTTCTCGAGCCTCTGGAGTGATGATGATGCTGCGAGTGGTCGCCGTTGGAGGGCTGTCCCTTGTCTGCAAAAGCTCGAAGAGAAGCTGCATTTGCGCTGTTGTGATGGGAAGCGCCAAGCGAAGCCAATTGATTTGCCCGCAGAGCTGTTGGAGCTCAGTTAATGTCATCTTCGGAGAGAGGTGGATTTTTGGGCTTGTGGGCTGGATAAGCCGATGAAAATGAAAGCCTAAAAATTGGAAAGGAGGCTGGAGGTTTATTTTGTCAGACTGCACAGTAAGCCCGAGGCTGGAGAGGTTTGTTATTATTGCCGAGAGCAGATCATTGAGGAGCGCACTGGAGCTCGCTGCTAAAAGGAGGTCGTCCATGTAGTGGAGGATGTATGTGTGCTCCGGATTGAACTTGGAGCGCAGCGGCTCAACAGCATGGTTGACATACAGTTGGCACATAGTCGGGCTGTTGCGCATGCCTTGAGGCAATACTCGCCACTGAAATCGCTGAGCTGCGCCTTGGTTGTTGATGCGCGGAACTGTGAACGTGAATCGTGGACAGTCCCGGGGGTGAAGAGAAATAGAGAAAAAGCAGTTCTTGATGTCAATGGTTGCTGCATGAAAATGTTAGGGGACTGCAGTGGGGTGCGGGCATCCTGGCTGAGGTGATCCCATTGGCTTAATATGTTTGTTGATCTCACAGAGGTCATGGAGAAGGCGGTATTTGCCGGTGTTCTTCTTGCTAATGACAAAGACCGGTGAATTGTAGGGACTAGTGGATGACTCTATATGCCCTGCTTGTAGCTGCTCTTCAACGAGGGCAGAGAGAGCTTGCAGCTTGTGAGCTGGCAAGGGCCACTGCTCGATCCAGATGGGCTCCTCTGTGTCCCATTCCAGAGGGATAGGGTCAGGTTTTGAGATGGGAGCAGTGGCCCCTAGAAGGGGGGGCAGCGCAGCTGAGAAGGCTTCTGTGGTGATTCGGGCCTTTAGCTGGCTGAGGACATCTCTCCCCCATAAGATGGTTTGGACAGACGAAAGGACGAGTGGGCGAATTTGGCCTTCGTGGCCTTCTCGGTCGCTCCAATGCAGAGGTTGGGATGTTTTCCAGGAGGTAGCAGCTCCCGTGGCGCCGATGACTTGAGGGCCAGTTTCTAGGGGCCACTGATTGAACGCAGCAACTTCAAAGGGAACACAGGAGACTTCAGCGCCAGAATCTAGAAGTCCATCGAGCCATTGCCCATTGATTTTGAGCTCCAGTGAAGGTTTCTGGCGGCATGTGATGGGCATTGTCCACATTATGGCTTGGGAATTCTTCTGGGGGCCTCTTGGGGGTGGGGCTGAGGCCTGCCCCGCTGGGAGTTTAAAGGCTGCTGAGGACTTTGGACAGAACGGCAGTCATGGGCCCAGTGATATCCTTTCCCACAACGCGGACATGGCGTAGAAGGGCCCCTTGGCCGCCGCAACGGCGGGTCTGAGCGAGGCGCTGGGCTTGGTTGGGAGCACTCGTGGACGAAGTGGCCGGGCTGGCCGCACCGAAAGCAGACAGAAGTGGGGCTGGATGAAACAGCCATGGCAGAGGCAAAGGCAGCGGTGAGCGTTTTGACTTGCGGGTCGACGTCGCGGCAAGCAAGGACCCACTCGTGCAGAGCTTTATCATGTATGGGAAGGACTACGGCTCAGAATGGCGCAAGGCATCCGTCTATGATAAGTTCTTTGGCCAGCACAAACTGGGCATCCTCGCTGGAAATCTTCCACTGACAGGCTTCCAGGACGTGGATGACAAATGCTGGGAAAGTCTCATTAGAGTCTTGAAGCAGTTGCATGAGCTTGGTGGGCTGCTTGGTGGAGCCTAGAGAGAAAGACCGCTGGATGAGGACTTTTATCCGGTGCCAAAACCCTGGGTCAATTTGGAGGTAAGAACGAGGGTCTGCATAATTGTTGGTCCCCGTGTATGCATTGGAGGGATCGAGGACGCCAGCTTGGGCATTCTCCACGATTTGCCGGTCAACAGCCGCTTGGTAATGGGCACGCCATTCAATAAATTGACCCGGCGTTAAGATGGCACGGGCTAGTGCAATCCAGTCATATGGGAGAACGAGTTGGGTCCCCAACTCCTCAAGTAGTTGCTGCGCATAAGGGCTGCCAATTCCGTCTTCCTTTACAGCTTTGCGGAGGGTCCTGACCTCTTCCGCTGTAAAGGGTAGCCAAGTTTGGGGTCGCTGCGGCGTGGGCTGCGGATTCAGCGGATACAGCTGAGGGGTTTGAGGAGGCGTGGCACCGGGGGCTGATGGAGCAGCCAAGGCAGGTGAAGGGCTATTGCCGTACGGCGGCGGCAAGGGATAAGCGGAACATGGGTGAGAAAATGGCGGCTTAGCAGCTTCCGGGCGACGACAAAATGGCAGCAGGACCCTTCCGGGCGCCGGCCAAGATGGCGGAGCAGCCACATCCGGCAGCGGACAAAATGGCGCGAGGGGCACTTCCGGTTTAGCGGAAGATGGCGACCATGCAGTTTCCGTGCCCGAACCGGATGCTAACTGGGCAGGAAGAGGCGGGTAGAGGTGGGAGGAGGAGGACACCGGCGGAGAAGAAGCCTGATGTGCACCATCTTGGGCAGAAGTGGGGGAAGAAGGCGGAAGTCTGCCATCTTGCGGAACGGCAGGGGTGGTTTCTGTCTGCTGCGGGGAGCTCGGGTGGGGAGGGTCGCGCTCGAGAGCGGCAGCAAGTTGGTTAGACAGAGAGTCAGTGTCGGCGGACTCATCGGGATCACAGTCTAGAGGCTGTTTAGGAGAAGCTTCATAAACGGCTTCGGTCGGAGCGCCAAGGTGACAGGCGCGAATGGCAACGAGAACGGGTAAGAGGCCTGCTGGGAAGGTGCGTTTCTCGTGCTCCATGGCGGAAGTGACTCGATCTATGAGTCGTGAGTATGTGTCCGGGCTCCAGAGTTGGCAGGTGGCGAGCCACGGATTAAAAGGGAGCAAGAGATCCCAGTACTTTTGGAGCTGCCGCAAGGAGACGCGGACTCCATTGGCATCGAGCAGGGCAGCGAGGGCTCTGACTTGCGGCGCCTGATGCAATGACAAAGAGGCGCCCATGACGGGATAGGGACGGGACGACGGCAAGGGGTCCCTTGGGGCTCGTCCGGGCGAGGGGTCCCTACCTGGAGAGGAGGACGATCACAGCAGCAGCAGCAGCAGAGAGGGGCTGGGGGAGGAGCCGCCACGTTGGGCGCCAGTTGTAGCTGAGCGTGGGGGTTTCGTCCTCGCTCAGGCCCAAGAGTCGGGGGGGGGCTTGCTCCTGCCGAACCACCGGCAGGGGGTGCCCCAAGAGGGAGCACCGGTTCTCCAGGCGTGGGGGACGCGCGGTTGGGAAAAAACCACAGAGACCGCTTGAGCGCAAGAACAGGTCTGCTTTATTACGGAAGTACACTTAGCTATATAGGGTTGGGTAGAGGGAGGGGCGTGATGAAGGGAGGGTTGGCTAAGGGGCAGCTGTGGACAGGCTGAAGCTGATGGATAGACCTGAGGTAAGCAGTTACTGGGGAAGAGGGCAGATTGTGGGTTGGCAATATGGGCGGGACTGGCGGGGAGGACGGCGGGAGCTGGAAGGGGAGGAGGGGTGGAGAAAGGCGGCAACAGTCTTCCAAGATATTTATGGTCTTGGCTCTTATATTTAGGTCTTTGATCCATCTTAAGTTCATTTTTGTATACAGTGTGAGATGGTAATCCTCTCTCATTCTTTTGAATATGGATGCAAATTATTGAACCATCATTTGTTGAAGAGGCCATTCTCTCCCAGTTGAGTGGGCTTGGTGGCCTTGTCAAATACCAGATGACTGTACATGCAAGGATTTATATCAGAACCCTCAATTTTGTTCCATTGATAAGTATGTCTGTCCTTTTGCCAATATTGTTTTATCCACTATAGCTTTTTAGTATGTTTTAAAGTCAGGTAGTGTGATTCCTGTGATTTTCTTTTTCTTTTTCAATATGTCTTTGGCTGTTCAGGTTTGCTTGGCCTTCCAAATAAATTTCATAGTTAGATTTTCCAGTTCATTAAAAAATGCTCTGTTGATTTTTATTGTGATTTCATTAAATCTGTAGATCAGATTGGGTAGTATAGACATCTTGATGATATTTAGTCTTCCTATCCATGAACAGGGAATATTTACCCATTTATTTAAGTCTTCTTTGATTTCCTTTAACAGTGTTGTGTAGTTTTCTGTGTATATGTCTTTTATGTTTTTAGTTAAATTTATTCTTAGGTATTTGATTTTTTAATTTACTATTGTAAATGGTATTTGTTTCTTGATTTCTTGCTCAGATTTCTCATTAATGGTGTACAGAAATGTTACTGATTTTTATGCATTGATCTAATAACCTGCAGCTTCATAAGTTCCAGAAGCTTTATTGTAGATTTCTCAGGGCTTTCTCTCTGTATAGGATCATATCATCTGCAAATAGTGAAATTTTGACTACTTCTTTTCCAATTTATATCTTTTATATCTGGTTCTTGCCTCTGCTCAAGCAAGTACTTCTAACACAATGTTAAATAGGAAGGGTGATAGTGGCATCCTTGTCTTGCTCCTGATCTAAGAGAGAAAAATTTTAGGATTTCACTATTGTAAATGATGTAAGCTGTGGGTTTTTCATATATACCCTTTATCATGTTCAGAAAGTTTCCTTCTATTCCTATCATTTGAAGTGTTTTTATCAGGAAAAGGTGCTATATTTTGGCAAATGCATTTTCTGCATCTATAGATATGATCATGTGATATCTTTTCCTTTGATCTGTGTATGTGGTGTATTACATTGATTGATTTTCTTAAGTTGAACCATCCTTGCATACCAAGGATGAAACCCACTTGGTCATGGTGTATAGTTCATTTGGTGTGTTGTTCAATCTGATTAGCAAGTATTCAGTTCAGGATTTTAGCTTCTGGGTTCATTAGAGAGATTGGTCTGTAATTTTCTTTTTTTGTGCTGTCTTTGTTTGGCTTTGGTATTAGGGTAATTGTTGGCATCATAGAATTAGTTAGGCAATGATCCATTTCAATTATTAAAAAGAGTTTAAAGAAGATTGTTGTTAGTTCTTTCCAGAATGTTTGGTAGAAGTCAACTATGAAGCCATCTGGCTTGGGGCTCTTCTTAGTTGGGAGGTTTTTAATTAGTGATTCTATCTCTTTATTGTGATTGCTTTGCTGAGATCATCAGTCTCTTCTCTCATCAATGTAGGCTGCTTATGTATTTCTAGGAATTTGCCCATTTCCTCTAAATTGTCCTTCTTGTTGACCTATAGATTTTCAAAATATTCTTTTAGGGTAGTCTTTATTTCTGTGGGGTCAGTGGTGATATCCCCTTTCTCATTTCTTATTTTGTGTATTTGCTTCTTCTCTCTTTTTTTCCTTTTTAGTTTAGCTAAGGGTTTGCCAATTTCATTGATCTTCTCAAAGAACCAGCTCTTTGTTTTGTTTTTTCTAGTTCATTCTTATTTTCTATTTCATTTACTTCTGCTCTGATCTTTGTTCTTTCTTTCTTCTTCCTATGGGCTTAGTTTGTTGCTCTTTTTTATTAATTCCTCAAGGTGTGCAGTTATATCTTCATTTTTAGCTCTTTCTTCTTTTTGATGTATGAATTTTATGACTATTAATATCCCTCTAAGTACATCTTTTGCTGCATCCCATATGTTTTGATAGTTTGTGTTGTCATTTTCATTGGTTTCGAGGCAGTTACTGATTTCTTTTGAGGTTTCCTCCCTGACCCACTGTTTGTCTAAGAGTGTGTTGCTTAACTTCCATATCTTTGTGCCTGATCTGGTCCTCTGGCCCTTCCAGAATTCCAGCTTCATTCCACTGTGGTCAGAGAAATTATTTTGTATAACTTCAATCTTTCTGAATTCATTGACACTTTCTCTGTGGCCTATTATGTGGTTTATCTTGGAGAATGATCCATGCATGCTTGAGAAAATGTATACACCTCTGTGTTTGGGTGTAATGTTCTGTATATGTCTATTAGGTCTAGATCCTCTAATATATTGTCCAAAGTCTTTGTTTCTTTATTGATTGTCTGTTGAGATGTTCTTTCTAATGGTGATAATGATGTGTTAAAGTTCCCCACTATAATTGTAGAGGTATCCATTCCTTCACTTAGTTTTGCACTTCCAGTTTGGTCACTCTGTCCTCCTCTCCTTGGAGGGCTGCAAAACTACACCTTCCACAAGAGGCCAACTGAAGGATGACCCCTCTCACAAGCCTTCCCTGAATGCCCCAAGTAGTAAGAGTTTCTTCAGGCCAGTAAGAGTTTTCCCAGCCCTTTTCCTATGCACTGTACTGCTTATCATTTTTGGCTTTTCCTTCATATGTTTGTCATTAACTTGGGAAATAAATTGATATTTGTGATATTGGTCTGAGTTCAGTGCTTGGCTCATTGATGGCTCAAAAATATATGTGGAATTTGTGAAATGCTGAAAGGGCATGCCCTGGTCTGATTGGAAAAGTCATCAGCTGCCTCCCCCATCTTCCCTAACCCTGGGTGGGCTCTGAGACCCTGACAGACAGAGACCCATGGACATTCCTCAATCCATGGCTAGAAGCCCTCAGGGAAAAGACACATTCATTTCAAGAGAGATGCCTGCCCCAAGGCCATGCTGCTGGACAGCACCATTTCCTTCCCAGCTCCAATCACAGCTTGACCTTTGGTTCACACCTAGGAAAGGGGGTCTGGACACTGCCCATTTCAAAGGGTTGAGGGAGGATAAAATGGGGGTAAGGATTTGAACTCTGTCCAGTGTGTGATGCAGACTTAGTGCTGTGATCATTATCACCATTGAAATGGCTACTCTAGGACCAGATCTTTGAGGAAACTTCTCTTACTTTTCTTCACTGACTCCTGCTCCTTCATACTCCACAATGATACTCCCAAGACTCAACCATCAATGAGGGAACTTGAAAGAGATCTTGTGTTTGATTTGGAAAAATCAGCATTGGAAATATGTTCTTTTGAGCACTAGCCCTGTACCACAGCCTTTTTCTGTGTTGCTCTAAGTGCCTGTATTTGCATCTGTAGGATGGATGTAAGGTGCCAACCACATCACCCTGAAGTGCTGAGAACATGAAAGGGGGAACAAGGAGCATCAGACACAGATCTGGGCACACAGCAGGTACAGGAATGTGCAGTGCTGCCATTCCCACTGGGTCCCAGTATTGTCCCCTGGACTCTCAGAAGCCTCAACCATGGGTGACTGATGGACACCCGTGTGGCACAGATGCCCCATGATAAGATCCCCACGGGGCCTTGGATGCAGGAGAGAAGACACTTGCTACTAAACCGAGGCCTGATGCTGTTGTCTCATTCAATTATCTTTTGGGGTCAATGTAAATAACTCCTTTCCTTACTGGATTGCCTTTGCAAACAAAATCACTTTGTCCCCTGAAGCAAAGACACCAGCCTCACCCACACAGCATTTTGGAGAGCAGAAATCTGGCTACTGGCACCGCTAACTGGAGCCCCTTTGCCCATCCCTGTTGATGCCCAGGCTTTGCTGATAATTCTCAGAGCACCCAAATTTAGGAATCATGGCTCTCTCTGTTTCTTCACATTTTTCAGTGCAGCAGCTGCTGATATACTAGTAACAAGCCTCCCATGGAGGACATGGCTCCCAGGCCCATCACCTGCTCATGTTCCCTGGTTTCTTTCCCCTCTCTTGTTCATTTGGGATAATGTTGCATGCATCTTACTTATGCTGGCATAGAGCCTCTGAACTCAACTACCATTATCAAAGAGAGCCCAATATTACAGAGGAATTTCCAGAAAAGGCTGGAAAAGGACAGAGTTGAGGGCTTTTAATGCTGGAGTTTTAATGATGGAGTTTGATGCTGAAGCTGGAGCCCCAGGTGAAGAGACAGAGCCGTTTGCCTGATAGTCTACAGCTAACTTTGTAGAAAGAGGCAGAGCCTAGAGAGCCTCATAGTCTATAGCTGACCCTGTGTAGGAAACAGAGGAGGTGAGCCCAGAGGAACCCAGGAAGCCTGAACCCTTACAGATGTCAGCAACCATCTTGCACCAACACGTGCAAATAGCCTTTGGTGAGGGAAGTAACTTATACTTTGTGGACTGGTATCTGTAAGTTCCTACCTGAAATAAATACCCTTTATTAAAACCAACCAATTTCTGGTATTTTGCATCAGCACGCCTTTGGCTGACTAATACAAGCAAAGATGTGTTAGCTCTGGCCAAAGGCAGTGCTTCTCTGAAGCCCCTTTTTACACAGCCCCTGGGCAGGGATGCAGAAAGGCCCAATCCTAACATGGCCAGCAGCTACCATCCCTCCCATTTTCTCACACCCATTCCCAGGAGGCATGACCTGTTCCTGGTACCCACAGCTGGCCAGGCCAGCTTGCCCCCGAGGACTGGGAGGGCTGTGCTGCATGGACTTCCTACAGACAGCAGCTCAGAGGCCCTGGGCCAAGTGAACCACCCTGGGCCAAATGGGTCAGACACCTGCTCCCAGCCCCAAGGGACAGTCTTGGCCCAGACCCCTCTAAGCCACCTCACCCAGGAGTCCTTCCAGGCAGGAAACTTAGCCAGGTCTGTCTGGGTGATGGTGATGGCTTGACAATGACTGGGCTTGTGTTTAGAGCCCACCCCTCCCATTTCCCTGCAGCTTCTTGGAATGCCCAGAAGCATCATTCCATGGTGCCCCCACCTCCTGCCCCACATTCTCTCTTCCATATGGAGCTTCTGGGTTCTGAGTCCTCTCATTTGGCCCAGTGTTGTAACTGGGACTTAGAAATAAACAAATTATTATGATTACTGAGTCATACATAGACACCTTTTCTTACTTTCTGGTATATTATGGAATAGCCAAAAGTTAGTATCTAAAATTACAGAAACTCACTAGACTAAGTCTCAGCCCTTGCTTATACTTACATCGTGATGATTACCCTAGACTAATCCCAATCCTTGTTTGTACTTGCTATTGTAATATATAATAGTAATCACTCCATCTCCCCTTGTTTGAATCCATGAAAACCCTGAACTCCTTAGGTTTTGGGTTGATAGACCACCCTATCTTCTTGCTTTGCCACTTAGCAACAAACTTTCTCTCTTTAAAATTTGTCACTGGAGTGATTGGGCAGAGAACCCTCCACTTTTTGCTCAGTAATACTTTGGCAGCTCTAGTGAGACCAAGGGTCCCTAAGGAAAAAGGAATCTGCCCAAGGTTCTGGAGCCCCAGCAGGACAGGTGAGCACCTAGCCTTTTGCAGCTGCTAGACCCCGTTGGTTTAAAACCTCAGCTGTTGGAATTTTCTTGCCTTGCTGGCACTCCAGGCCCCTCACCACTTTAACATTTCAAAGGCAGAAATTTTCCAGTTCCAGATCTGGGCATCTAACTAGTAGACGTGGATTGGGGAGTTTGGATGGAGGTTTGAGTCTCCTGGGCCTGGGTTTGAGGCCCTGGGCCCTGCTTCCAGAACAATCCCTCTTGCTTTGACCTCTACACCTTCCTAGTTTCTGAGTACCATTCTTCCATCCAGGGTTTGAGGCCCTGGTCTGAGTCTGTCTGTTGAGTATATTCCTGAAGAAATAAGTAATCCAGCAATTAAGTGGTATTTAGTAAAATTAAGTGTTTAATGTCCAATTGTTAACTGATGTGTTGTTGAGATCATGCATATTCAGACATATTTGTCTGAATTTATTTGTCTCTGTACTTATTTATCTCTCTGAAAAGTCAGTATTAATGGGAAAATTTAAAAACTTACCTGTAAAGACTGTTTCGAGAAATGTCCTCCCAGATTCAATCCCAAAGAATCCAATGAAGCCTTTATTTAGCTCCTCCTGTTTATTCCCCTTTACTGAGCCTGAGAATGGAAATAACCACCCCACCCCACCCCACACCTGTCAGGGTACTCAGTTCAGACAGGGCTGCTCTCTAAAACCAGAGCTGAGCCACCGCAACATTTCTATCCCTCTACAAACTGCCTACAGGAATAAACGAACAGGGAGGCCCCAAAGAACGTATATATGTGCACATTTCAGGAAAGAAGGACACTGGAAAAATGATTGCCCTCCCATCCCCTGGTAACCACCGCCCCCCACAGAAGAAAACTGGGTGGCAATTGGCAGAGCCCAGGAATGAAGAAAACACCACTTCCCTCAGCCTTCCACCTGGAGCCTCAGGTGACAAGGTTAAATGTAAACCCTCAGATCCTATAGGAGGAATATACGTGGTAGAGAGCTTAACTGCAGGTCATACCAGGAAAGAGCAAAAAATGGTGGTTCACCTTAGTGACTTTTATGTGTTCTGTGTTTCTGTTTGTGTGTGTGTGTGTTTCTATTTGCGTCTGTCTGTTTGTATATATTTTCACATCTCCAGATGGTAATGCCAAAGTAACAAACAAAATTCTTAAAAGAGCTCTATTCAAATTGCTTTAAAAAATTAAGTGCTTGTATATAAACTAGTACTCCTGGGGTCCCCAAAATTAGGAAAGTCAAGCTTTAGAAGCTCTTTTTAACTCCTCCTGCCATCTTACCATTTAAACTTAAAAGCCAGAATACTCAGACCTTTACTAATTAATGAACAGGAAGGTCATGCCAAAATCTAGATAGACAAAACTACTTGGACAAAAAAATGGAAGAAAAATAAAAAATCCCTGAAACAGAAAACAGCAGCACCCGATCCGAGGGCTCTTTGTCCCCTAAGGAAGCCAGTGCCTTTGGGGTAACTCCTCAGTCAGGCTGCCTGAGTCACAATCTTCTCATCTTCTGAATCTCCGGCTCCAGGGCTTTCCCAGCAGAGGCAGCTCAGGGGGAAGGGCAGGGCCCAAAATGATGGAGATGGTGTGGGTTTAAGTTAGAGTGCTCTCTACGGGGGTTTGGGGGGATAATCACAAGGAAAATGTTATGGAATAAGCCATGTTTTGCCTGGTTTATTCTGCACAGTGGGTTCCTGGATTGCTGTAGAGTTCTGAGGGAATTCCCACCTTGAGACTATTATTCTTTTCATTATTAAAACATGGGGATGGAAGTGGCTGTGGCTCAAGCAGTTGAGCTCCCGTTTATCACATGGAGTACCTGGGTCTCATCCCCAGGACCTCCTGGTGAAAAGTAGAAAAGAGTCCCAGACCTGCACGGAGAGGCACAGGCCCCCAAGAGGTGTGGTGACACATCAAAAGGACAATGACACAACCAGATAGCCAAAAAACAAAAACCATGGGGAGCAGATGTGGCTCGAGAGACTGAGAGCCTGCTTCCCACAGGTGAGGTCCTGGATTCGATCCCTTGACCCGGTACCTCACTTAAAAAAAAAAGAAGAAAGAAAAACACGTGTAGCCTCAGGGATAATTAAGTAAAATCGACTTGCCAGGTAGGGTGAGGTATGGGAGCCCTGTGTGATATTATGTATGCTTGTTTAATATTCACAACTTTTGCTATACACTTATTTATTATGTATGTTCATGTATGAATGATATACATCAATTTTTTAATGGAAAAAAATTTTTAATCTAATTGCCAGACTTCACTAAGTAAAGCTCCTTGAGAGCTATAAAAAAGGTTTTCCTGGATTATGCTTTGGGCAAAATGCTAAGAACAATTGTAGCATATTCTTCAAAGATTGTATGCTTTTGAGGTTGTTCATTTTAGAATGTTATGGAAACAAGGAGGTTTTTAACCTGTGGAAGAAGAGAAAAAACATTTCTTACATAAACCATCATTGTTTTCATTTTAATCTACTTGGGTATGTTCTCCTATATTTATATGGGGACTAATAAAATAAGGTAGCATTATGTCTATTAGATCTTTAAGATGAAAAATGTAAGTTTGTGTTTAATGAGTTTATTTTGGCAAATGTTATTTAAAAATGATCGTATTTTGTAGGATGTATGAAAGCAATTCAGAGATCATTTTTGGTAACTGAAAGCGTGCAGGTGTATCAGGCCTGCAGCATGTGCTTTGTTAAAGGAAAGAGTGTAGCTTTGTCCTGAAGTGGAATCACTGGCTTTCACAGAACGAGTGGTACCAATATGTAGGACAAGACCTGAGCGGACATGGAAAGTCGCAGAGGGCTTGCGGAAGGGAATTTCGTTTGCCGTAGTTTCAGGGCCTGTGGTTTTCCTAAGGCAAATGCCTAGTTTTATGAAAGGTAGGAACATGCAGGCTGATCTGAACGGATACGGAAAGTCACAGAGGGTTTGTGAGTGTGAATTGTGTGTGTCACAGTCAACGCTAATTAAAATTTAATAAACTTATGATACTTTTTAACCTTAAAAAAGGTTTCGTATCAAACTGAGTGTTCATACAAAACTGGAGTTTGGTTTTCTCTCTGTTAAAATAATGACATTTTCTTGGATTATTAGTCTGCTCTTAATGAAAGTTTATAAAAAGTTTTCTTAATTATCTGAGTATTCTGTCCAGAAGACCAAGATTCCATATCATACCAGAGTATGCTCGTGGTCTTGCTCGTCTCCTCTGGGAGGCATCAGGAACCGAACCCTGGACCGCCATGTGGTAGGCAGGAGCTCAACTGCTTGAACTACATCCATTTCCCAGAACTTCATCTTCATCAAAAAGGGACTTTTAAAGAGAAGCAAAGCAAGTCTGTTAAGCTATGTTCTACCTGTTGATTAATGTAACCCTGGTAAAGGTGTAAAGGTAAATGAAACAAAGCTTCTGCGGATGGTCTGTGCCCAATCACCTCAATATAAATTAATCATCACATGATTTTTATTTCTAAAAATAGTTTCATTTAAAGATGCTCCTAAGGGAATTAGGGCCTAGACTGTAAGCTCTTATAAGTCACATTTACTCTGGGATTTTGTTATTTCTAAGTTCTGAGATGCTCTGCTCTTTCTCTGTAACCTAGTAGCTCCCTGGAACTTTAGGTGTCTGTATGACATCTGAGACTCAGAGCTGAAGTTCTCCAGCTCTAAAGGTGCTGAGAAGCAGCAGTAACTGAAAAAGGCCACCCCACACGGCAAGTGTTAAAGAAGCTAAAGAAAGGATCAGACTTCAGCCAAAAGGGGATGGGACTGATCTAGTTAAAGACTAAGGTGGATCATAATCCAAAGTAAAAAGTAATGCTATCTGTATTTTTAACCTATAATACTTATGAGGACCAAAAAAGGAGAATTAATTTTGTAAAAAAAATTTTTTTGAGTCTTCGGGGTGGGCTCGGCGGCACAGGCCGGCCTGCGTGGAAGCCGGGCGGTCGGCGGCGGCCCTGGGGAGGCCGCGGCGCCATGGGGGGGCGGTAGGAGGTGCCGGCGGGCGAGGCGAGCGGGGGCGGTCACCCGGTCGCGGCGTCCTCCAGCGGGGTTCCGGGGGTGGGGAGGCCCGGGGCGGGGCTCGCAGGCCCCCGGGGTGCAGGAGGCTGGGCCGCCGCGAGGAGCCGCCGCCGGCCGCTGGGCCCCGCCGCCGGGCCGCTCGACGACGACGCTCCCGCGGGGCCCCGCCTGAGGAGGCCGCGGAGGAGGGAGGCGCGGCGGGAGGAGGGCGAGGCCGAGGTCCGGGAGCACGGCCCGAGCACTGGTTCTCCGAGTGGAGGGCAGCGCCTGGCCGAGGCCGCGCAGGCCGAGCAGCTGCCCCCGAGCTGCAGGAGGCGGCGGCCGCGCAGCCCGAGCACAAGCCGCAGGAGCTGCGGCGCCTCTGCCAGAACCCGCCACCGCCGCGGCCCGGCTCCACAAAGCCCGAGCGTGTCACAGGCAGGACTTCCTCTCCGGGTCCCCTTCCAAAATGCAGCCACCGCCGTCACCAGTCTCTGCAAAGAAAGCGTGGATACCCGTCAGCGAAGTTTTGATATTGGAATTCAGATTGGCTATCAGCGTCGCAGTAAGGATGTGTTGGCTTGGGTTAAAAAACGCAGAAGAACTGTACGTAGAGAAGATTTGATCAGCTTCCTGTGTGGAAAAGTTCCTCCACCTGGGAACTCTAGAGCTCCCCCAGGACTGACTGTAGTGCCCCCTAACGGAGCACTTCAGCGGAAGCTAGCTCATCTGTAGAGGCTGGTTTGCAGCCCTTCCGGGAAGCCGCGGCTCTGCACGGGCTTAGTGGTGCGATGGCCAGCATAGCGCGCTCGAGTCCCCAGGCTCTCCTCCACGGGTAAGCAGCGGATCGAATGCTCGTAGTCGGAGAAGTGGACTCCACGATGTCGATGTGAACACTTTCACATCAGAAGAAACGGCACTCCACTTGGACAATGGTGGAGCTAGAAAGCGTACCTCAGCCCAATGGGGCGATGTCTTTACAGACTCAACAACCCATAAACGCAGCAGAATGATCTAAACTGCAAACATTTTCACACCCACCATGCTGCTTGAAAGCCACTTGATCCTCAACACATACTATTATTGCAAAGGAAACATGAGGCCATCCTCCCTTGTTCACTGTTTAAGACAAGTGAATTCTACAGTGGTTGCCATAAAAGGAATTTCTAGGTATTTGCAGTAGATGCCTCTTGTAACTATGGCTTTCTCAAAACTATAATCCTAGCAGAGGACATCAGATAATGTGTAGTCGTTAGCAAGATCATCATAGGCAAACATATATCCGTTCCAAGGCTAAAAGTGACCTTAACTGTATTTATTCTCAAAAGGGAAAGGAAATGTCAGATGTTTATTAGGTTATATAATGCTTCTTTTTTTTTTTTTTCTTTTTTCTTTTTTCATTTTTTTGGTCCTTCATTTCCTGCTGTGTTGAGTATTTTGCTTCAACAGTATTGCCACTTTCTTAAAATTGTCTAAAACATGATTTGGCGTCCTTGTCAAATCTGCAGGCTTCCATTTTCACAGCAGCACTGTACCATGCACCTGGTTTCTATATAGTAACTGTGTGCAACTTCTAATTATTGGACTGTGCCCTGTTTTTTGTTTTCAAAGCAATTTCTAATTCTGGTGATTGTGTGATGTAAAGAGGTGCTATGATGGTCATGCAATTAATACTTAACATTGAATCAATAAAAAAATTTTTTTTTGTAAATAGCTGTGGCACACAATCTAATTTAATCTGTCTGGTCAGTTTATTTGAACAACCTAGCTCAGCATTATTTAACAAGGAACCTAAGATGGGGATTGAGATCTTGGTGTTCTGTACAGGTTGAAGTAGTACCCTGATGCATTTCAGAGTGTTTGGAGCATAAAATAAAAGGGATTTGCAAGGTCCCTTCAGGCACTGGGGCAGGAAAGCATGAAACTTGCCCACCTTGGGAATTCCTGCTATTCTGTCAAGCAGTAGGGGCTCCCAGTTTACTAAAACTATAATCAGAGAACTTTGTAAGGCCTAAATCTAAGAATTGAAAGCAGGGAGACCTGTGAAAAGAAACCCAAGGAAACTCATTTTTATAATGAAGCCTAATTAGAGTTAAACCTAAGAGTCACTCTCTGGATGTTACTACACCAAACAAAATGAAAAAAAAACACAACACATTATGCTAAGTGAAAGAAATCAAACACAAAGTACTATATATTGCATGATTCCATGTGTAAAAAATGTCACTATAAATCAATTTATAATGATGACATTAGATTAGTGGTTATATAGGACTTGGGAAGGACTGCTAAAGAGTACAGAGTTCTTTTTGGAATAATGAAATTGTTCTAAAATTTTTTGTTGTGATAAATGCACAACATTGTGATTATACTAAAAACTATTGATCATATATACTTTGGATAGATCCTATGATATATGAATTTATCTCAATAAAACTACTTAATAAATAAATAAGTAATTGGGCAAGTATAGCCAGAAATAGTGGCTGTGTACAGCAGGGGAAGTAGCGAGAGATCGAGGTGGTGAAGAATTTTCTTGTTAGTTTTTTTCTTTATTATCAAATTAATGAAAATGCTCTGATGATGATTGAGCTGATGAATGTACAACTATGTGATTATGTCAAATACCACTAATTATACATTTTGGATGATTTGTACGCTTTATTAATATGTATCAATAAAATTGAGGTATAGGGAGTAGGGCATATGGGAATCCCCTTTATTTTTTAATGTATATTTATGTAATCTAAGTATATTTTTAAAAATAAAAATATATATATTTAAAAAATTAAAATTGATTTGTTAATTTTTTATTAAGTCACTCTCTGGAAGCCTCCTTGTTGCTCAGATGTGGTCTCTCTCTAAGCCAAACTCTGCAAATAAGCTCACTACCTCTCCCCAAAATGGGACATGACTCCCAGGACAAAATCTCCCTGGCACCATGGGGAATGACTCCCAGGGGGGTAAGTCTCTCCCTGGCACTATGGGATTCTTGATCAAAAGGGGGAAAAGAAGTAAAACAAAATAAAATTTCAATGGCTTGATTTCAAATAGGATTGGGAGATCATTAGGGGCGTTACTCTTAGGCAGGTTTCAATAAGATTGCAGAGTCCCAAGCAACAGTGTTCCTGAAAACCTTAAGGACTCCTCTGGGCCCTGTCTAAAAAAATTATTTCCCCGATGTAATATAGTTATTTAAAACTATAAATTTCAATTTCCTTATTAAGTTTTTTTTTTCCAGAGACTATAAAGCCTCTGGCTTGTTCCTTTGCCAGTTAAGCACTAACACCTAAGGTACCAGTCTCCCCAAGGATGGCAGCCAATTTCATTCCTCTATCCCATAATGCCAACACCCCTTCTTTTTTTCTTAAAGATTTATTTTATTTATTTCTCTCCCCTTGCCCCCCCCCCCCCCCCCATTGTCTGCTCTCTGTGTCCATTTGCTGTTTGCTCTTCTGCATCTGCTTGCATTGTCAGGCTGCACTGGGAAACTGTCTCTCTTCTTTGATGAGTCATCTTGCTGCATCGGCTCTCCGTGTGTGGTGCCAGTCCAGTCCTGGGCAGTCTGTGCTTTTTTCACATGGGGCAGCTCTCCTTGCAGGGTGCACTCCTTGCACGTGGGGTTCCCCTATGTGGGTGTGCCCCTGCATGGCACCATATTCCTTGCGTGCAGCAGCACTGTGCATGGGCCAGCTCACCACATGGGCCAGGAGGCCCTGGGTATCAAATCCTGGACCTCCTTTTTGGCAGGTGGATGCTCTGTGAGTTGAACCATGTCTGTTTCCCCCAACACCCCTTCTGAGCATAAAGAAGTTAGAGCACTGTCAAGATTGAGGCAATAAGCAAAAGGGAGGAAATGTAACTGAGAGTCAAGAATTAAAAAATGATTATGATTACTGAGTCATTATATAGTTGCTTTTGCTTACTTTATAGTATATTATAGAAGAGCCAGAAATCAATACCTAAAATTACTGAAACTCACGAGACTAATCCTAACCCTTGTTGATACTTACTATTGTAAGAATAACCACTCCAACTTCCCTTGTTTGAATCCATCAAAACCCTAAACTCCTTAGATTTGGGTAGACAGATTTTAGGCAGATGGGCATTCTGATGTTTTCGCTCTGCCACTTGGCAAAAAACTCTCTCTTTGAAACCCCAATGTCTCCTGAATTTGTCACTAGAGTGCATTGGGCAGAGAACCCTCGGCTTTTGCTCAGTAACAGGCTTCTACTGGGTTAAGCTGGTAAACTAATTGCAATGATGACATGATGCCGCAATAGTAGGTGCCAGGGGCTTAATGGATACATGGAGATGTATTTTAATTGGGGCCTGCAGTGCCCTAAGGAAAATGCATGACTAACCGTGGAATTTGGAGCACCATGGCAGGTCAGTGGGGGTGAGGGGCCCTTAAATTAGTGTAGAGAATAAAGAGAGTCCCTTACCTGTGGATGGGGCTTTAAAGTTTTCTAACATAAAGCTCATCTCATAGGCATTCACTTATTTAATTTCAGAATAACCCTATGGGAGAGGTGAGTCTCATTTTATTTTTTATTTTTTTAACTTAAAATTTATTTTTGTTTTTAAAGAACTTTAGATTATATAAATGTTACATAAAAAATATAAGGGATTCCCTTATGCCCCACACAACCTCCCATACTTTCCCACATCATCAACTTTCTTCATTAGTGTGGTACAGTTGTTACGATAGATGAACACATATTGAAGCTTTGCTACTAACCATGGACTATAGTTTACATTATCGTTTACACTCTGCCCCACACAATTTTACAGGTTATGACAAAATGTATACTGGCCTGTATCCGTCATTGCAATGTCATTGCAGTTTCAAGCAGGACAATTCCAGTGTCCCAAAAATGTCCCCATGTTACACCTATTCTTTCCTCTCCCTCCCCTCAGAAGCTCTGGTGGCCACTGCCTGTATATCAATAATAAGTTAACTTTATTTTAAAAGAAATTTTATATTATAGAAAAGTTACATAAAAAATATAGGGGATTCCCATATACCCACCCCCTCCCCCTCTCACATTTTCCCCTATTAATAACATTTTACACGAGTGTGGAACATTTGTTACAATGGATGAACATGTATTGAAACTTTGCCACTAACTGTAGTCTATAGTTTACATTATGGTTTACACTTTGCACTGTATGATTTTACAGGTTTTGACAAAATATATAAGGGCCTGTATCTGTCACTGCAAAATCATGCAGCACAATTTCAACGTCCTAAAAATGCACTATGTTCCACCTATTCTTCCTCTCCCTCCCCTCAGCACCTCTGGTGACCACTGTCTTTATATCAGTGTTACAAGTTCTTCCATTGCTAGGATAATAATAAGTCCACTTTGGTCCATGGTTGCATTGCCCCCTTGTGTTTGTTCATTCCTCAACCATGAGGATTTGGGAATGGTGATGCTGCTCTGCTTCAGATTGAGAGGAGGCTTAGATCTTATGGGGCGGAGGGAAGGAACAGTTTTCCTTGCAGTTGTAAATACTCTTTACTTTTTGGAATAGAGATTTCCCACTGTCATCATTTAGTTAGTTGTCCTGGACAAGTCTGATGAACTGGAAAGTAGATGTTGGCTACAAATCTGCCAAGATTCAGGGCTTAACCAGCATGTTAACAGACCAAAGATTAAGTCTCTAGAACTTGTATTTAATGGGTATAGTGCTAATTATAGTTTCAAATAAAAGGGGTAGAAGACTCGTGTATAGGGAAATTATAAATGAGCCTAACTCTGTTACAGTGGGGAAATAGGTTATCATATATTCCAAGGCAAGGCCCACGATGGGTACTGATTTCATGGGGTTGTGTGCCTTGCCTGTAGTGTCTGGATGTCTCTAGATCCCTCTGGAGCACCCCTCTTTGTGTTTTTATTTAAAGATTTATTTATTTCTCTCCTCCCCACCCCCACCCCCACTGTCTGTGTCCATTCTCTGTATGTTCTTCTGTGTCTGCTTGTATTTTCATTAGGCGGCTCTGGGAACTGACCCTGGGACCTTGCAGAGTGAGAGAGAGATGATCATTCTCTTGTGCCACCTCAGCTCCCTTTCCTGCTTATGTCTCTTATTGTCTCTCCTCTGTGGCTCTTGTTGCATCATCTTGCTGTGCCAGCTCTCTGAATAGGACAGTTCTCCTGCTTGGGATGGCACTCCTGCACTGGGGTCACTCCTGCACCAGGCAGCATTCCCAAATGGGGCAGCACTCCCACATGAGCTTGCACTTGTGTGGGCCAGTCACCACATGGGTCAGCTTGCCTTCACCAGGAGGCCCTGGGCATCGAACCCTGGACCTCCTACATGGTAAACAGCTGCCCAATTGCTTGAGCCACGTCTGTTTCCCTGGAGCACCCCTCTTTGACACTTTATTGTAGCAGTTAGTGAGATCCTCCTGGGTTATGCATAAGCATCACCTCTGGAATGACTTCTCAACCCACTTTGAAATCTCTTATTTAATTTTTTATTTAATTTTCTTTAATTTTTTCCCCTTTTGGTTCAAGGTCTTTTTCTAAATGCATTGCTGGTTAGTGCTAGGTAATAATCCCTTGGTGCCAGGGAGGCTCTTCCCCAGGAGTCATATCCCATGCCAGGGAGATGGCAGTGAGTGTGTAGTGAATTTACTTGCATGGTTTGGCTTTGAGAGAGGCCACATTTGCATAATAGGAGGTTTTCAGGTGGTAACCTTTTTGTTTTTCTTTTATTAATTAATTTTTTTTTTTTTAGGTACCTGGACCAGGGATTGAACTAGAGACCTCATATGAAGCCGGCCCTCAACTGCTAAGCCCCATTGGGCTTAGCTGTTGGTTTTTACCTTTCTTTGCTGAGTTGGTTTTTACATTTCTTTGCTCACTGTTTGTTATTGTTTGTAGGAAGCACTGGGAACAGAATTTGGGATCTCCCATGTAGTAAACAGGTACTCAACTGCTTGAGTCACATCTGCTCCCAGGAGGTAAACTCTTAGGCAATGGGTATTATTAGGTTAGGTTTCAATTTTACAAAAATAAGGTTCATAAGTACAAGCATTAATATTGCGGTCTTGGCGTATTGGTCTGTTTTCTCTTATTAAGCACTGCCTATGTACTCTAGATTCTTGCCACTCTATTAGAAAACATAGCAAGAGCCCCCAGGATGGGAATTTAATATTTTCTTAGTTGCCATGTGGGTCTCCATCCACTGAGATAATACCCTATGACTACACGAACACATTCATATTCCATAGAGGCATGCCCCATGTGCACCCTTCTCAACACCTACCCCACCACTGCCATCCTGCACCAGTGATCCTCCCCCTGCCATAGTTGTTAAAAGAACACTCAAAATTGTACTCACAACCACAGTCCTCAACCTCCCCAAAGTTCACCTGTTCCTTCCTCTAGCCCTGCCCCCAGCTCTATGGATAGTCCAACCCAACCCCTAACCTTGCTCACACTCACACTCCAGCATCACTGTACCATTCACATCACTCTACCACCATCACACCATCCACTACCAAACCTCCCCCATCCACCTTATCATATATTTTACCCAGACTGAGCATTGGCTCACCACTCACTACTCATTTTCTCTCTCCTGGTAAACTATCTTCCATATCTACCTCTGTGAGTCTGCTCAGTATCCATAGTTTGTATCAGTGAGATCATGCAATATTTGTCCTTTAGTGCCTGGTTTCACTCAACATAAGATCTTATTGATTTAACCATGTTGTCACATGTGTCAATTCTTCATTCCTTCTTAGAGGTGAGTAATATTCCATCATATGTATATACTGCATTTTATTTTTTCATTCATCCATTGAAGGATACTTGGTTTGCTTCCAACTTTAGGCAATTATAAATAATGCTGCAATGAACATTGGTGTGCATATATCTGTTCACATCCCTGCTGTCAATTCTTCTGGGTATATTCCTAGTTGTGGGATTGCCAGATAATAGGGCAATTCTGTACTTAGTTTCCTGAGGAACTGCCAAGCTGTCCTCCACAGTAGCTGCACCATTCTACATTCCCATGAGCTGTGGATGAGTTTCTATTCTTCCACATCCTCTCCACACTTGTAGTATTCTGGGTTTTTTTAATAGCAGCCAGTCTAGGGGGTGTAAGATGTTATTTCATTGTAGTTTTGATTTTCTAACATGTAGTGATGTTGAACATATTTTCATGTTCTTTTTAGCCATTTGTATTTCCTCTTTGAAAAAGTGTCTATTCAATTCTCTTGTCCATTTTTAAAAATGGATTTTCTTTTTATTTTCAAGATGTAAGTTTTCTTTATATAAGCTGGAGATTAGGCCTTTATCAGGTAGGTAGTTTCCAAATATTTTCTGCCCTTGAGTAGGCTGCCTTTTTACTTTCTTGAAAAACTCCTTTGAAGAAGAAAAGCTTTTTAATTTTGAGGAGGTCCCATTTTTTTGCTTTTTTCTTTGCTTGTGCTTTGGGTGTAAAGTTTATGAAACCATTTCCTATTACCAGGTCTCATAAATGATTCCCTATGTTATCTTCTAGGAGCTTTATGGTCTCAGTTCTTATATTTAGGTCTTTGATCCATCTTGACTTAATTTTTATATTGGGTGTGAAATGGTGATCCTCTTTCATTCTTTTGGATATGGATATCCAGTTCTCCAAGCCCTACTTTTGAAGAGACTATTCTGTCCCAGTTGAGTTGGATTGGTGGCCTTGTCAAATATTAGTTGGCCAAATATGCATGGGTTTATATCTGAGCTCTTAATTTAGTTCCTTTGATCAGAATGTCTATCCTTGTGTCAATACCATGCAGTTTTATCCACTGTAGCTTGGTAGTATGATTTAAAGTCAGGTAGCGTGATTCCTCCAGTTTTGTTTTTCCTTTTCAAAATGTTTTTGGCTATTGGGGGCCCTTTACCCTTCCAAATATACTTGATAATTGGCTTTTTCAGTTCAGTAAAAAATGTTGTTAGAACCTTTATTGGGATTGTATTGAATCTGTCAATTTGGGTAGGATAAACATCTTAATGATATTTAGTCTTCCAACCCATGACATGGAATATTCTTCCATTTATTTAGGTCTTCTTTGATTTCCTTTAGCAATGTCATCTAAAATCCTTTACATCCTTAGTTAAGGCTATTCTTAGCTATTAGATATTTGAGTCTTTTAGTTGCTAGTATAAATAGAATTTTTTCTTGATTTCTTCCTCAGATTGGTCATTATTAGTGTACAGAAATGCTACTGATTTTTGCATGTTGATCCCATATCCTGCCACTTTACTGAACTGTTTTATCAGCTCTAGAAGCTTTGTTGTAGATTTTTCTGGACTTTCTACATATAGGATCATGTCATTTGCAAATAGTGAAATTTTTACTTCTTCCTTTCCAATTTGGCTGCCTTTTATTTCTTTTTCTTGCCTGAGTGCTCGAGCAAGTACTTTGAGCACAATGTTAAATAAGAGCGGTGACAGTGGGCATCCTTGTCTTGTTCCAGATCACAGAGGGAAAGCCTTTAGCCTTTCCCATTGAGTATGGTGTTAGCTGTGGGTTCTTCATATATGCCTTTTTTTTTCCTTTTTTTTTTATTGACTTTGTAATAATATTACATTAAAAATATATATGTGAGGTCCCACTCAGCCCCACCCCCCACCCCCCTCTCCCCCCCCCAACAACACTCATTCCCATCATCATGACACATCCATTGGATTTGGTAAGTACATCTTTGGGTACCTCTGCACCTCATAGTCAATGGTCCACATCATGGCCCATACTCTCCTCCATTCCATCCAGTGGGCCCTGTGAGGATTTACAATGTCCGGTGATTACCTCTGAAGCACCATCCAGGACAGCTCCATGTCCCAAAGACGCCTCCACCTCTCATCTCTTCCTGCCTTTCCCCATACCCATCGTCCACCATGTCCACTTTTCCCAATCCAATGCCACCTCTTCTATGTGGACATTGGATTGGTTGTGTCCATTGCACCTCTATGTCAAGAGGAGGCTCAGATTCCACATGGATGCTGGATGCAATCCTCCCATTTTCAGTTGTAATCACTCTAGGCTCCATGGTGTGGTGGTTGGCCTTCTTCAACTCCATCTTAGCTGAGTGTGGTAAGTCCAATAGATCAGATTGTAGGTGCTGGAGTCTGTTGAGGCTCAGGACCTGGCTATCACATTGTCAGTCCAGAGATTCAAATCCCCTAAATATATCTTAAACCCCAACATTAACTGCACCTCCAGCACATTAGCATGAAAGTCTTATGAAGGGAGATCCCATCTGAGTCCAGATTCATCACACATAAACACCATTTCCAAAGAGGGGCCATCTGCCCTGGTAGTTAACCCCATCGGCCATGACCATAACTCCCATGGGTCTCTTTAGCCCTCACAGGAACCAATATCTGGGGGTTTTATCGTCTTGAGGAAGTTTCCTTGTAATCCTATCTTTTGAAGTGTTCTTATCAAGACAGGATGCTGGACTTTGTAAAAAAATATGGAAGACTTCATGAATTTGTGTATCATCCTTGCACAGGGACCACACTTATCATTCCAATTTTAGTAGGTGTGCTGCTGAAGCAATGCTGAGTTTCATTTTAGGCTTTCACTCATTCATATATTCATTTATTCACTCAATCATTCAGTGCCAGGCCCTGTGCCCCATACTAGCTACCCCAAGATGGAAACACAAGCTCCCCAGTCCTTTTACAGGGAGGCAGTGTGTTCATACATTATGTACAAGACAATGGCCAAACAGGAGGAAACAGGAGGAAACTGAGGCTCAGAGACGTAGTGAGTGCCCTGTTGGGAACTTTACCTGCCCCAGCCTCTGACTCCTGGTCTGTTGCTCTTTCTTCTATACCAGCGCTGACCAGTGGGTTCTGCTGCTCTCCAGTTTCTAGGGAAGTTCATTGGTGTTCAGAGAGAAAAAGGACTTCACATCAAAGTGGTTTGGAGAGGGAAGCGGATGTGGCTCAAGCAGTTGGGCCCCCACCTCCATATGGGAGTTCCTGGGCTTAGTTCCAGGGTCTCCTAAAGATGACAAGCAAGACAGCAAGCTGACACGACAGGGTGGCAGAGTGAGCTGACATGACAAGATGATGCAACAATGACAAAATGAGAGAGACAACAAGGAAACTCAACAAGAGACAGCAAGCAGGAAGGGGAGGGAGCTCAAGCAATTGGGCACCTTCCTCCTACATGGGAGTTCCTGGGTTTGGTTCCCAGTGCCTCCTAAAAAGAAGATGAGCAGACAAAGAAAGCATATAATGAGCAGGGTCCACAAACAAGGTGGGCAGAAATAAATAAATCTTAAAAAAAAAAAAAAGGTTTGGAGAGGAGAGGAAAACAGATGTAGCTCAGCCTGCTTCCCATGGACAAGGTTATGGGTTTAATCCCTGGTACCTCCTAAAAAAATAAAAAGGTTTGGAGAACACTGGGTGAAACAAAACATAAAAGATGTTTTCCATTGCAGGATTTCTCAGAGCCTTTAATATAGTTTGGTGGGGATGCAGTGCATAAGGGGTCATGGATCCTTCTCCAGCAGACTCTTCCAGGGCTGTGTACTGGGGAAACACTGACTCAAAACTTCCCTTAGTGTCCCATTAGTTCTCTTTCCCACAGGCAACTACTTGTCTCATCCACACAAAGGCTTGCTCTGGGCTAAATTCTGTTGAAGACCTTTTCTCTTCCCTGAGAGACTTGAACAGAAGGGGCGGGAGGGGATCGACCAAGCACAGCTCTTCCTGTTCCGAATCTCAGCTTCATCTCATAACTGCCAAGAAAGGCTGGGACCTGGACACAGCAAGGGAGCCCTCAGAAGGAGAGTTTTGCAGAGAGGTCCGCTCCTATCCCAGCCTCACCAAGCCTGGCCCAAGGCCCGAGTCGAGGGTGGGGCCAGGGGGACATTTTTAAAACAAAAACCTGCCCATGAAGCTCCTGCTTAAAGCCCTCCATGGCTCCCCGTACCCACAGGAGAGGGTCCAAAGCCTCAGTCTGGCCCCTGAACCCCTCTCAGCCTCACACCCCACCACTTCCTGCTGTCTGCTCTGACAAAAGTCTGACCCATGTGCAGTTCCCAGTAGACCAGGCTCCTTTCTGTTCCCTCAGTTCTGTGCACTCAGGCCCCGTGCCTAAGCGTCCTTCCCTTCTTCCTCTGGATACTTTTATTCCTCCTTAGAGGTTCAGCCAAGAAGCTTTCCTGTGGAATTCTCCCTACAGCCCCAGGCTGACCTCTCCCCACACTCAAGGAAATGATCTTTTATGTGTCTGTCTCCCCAGCTGGACTGTAAATCCCCGCTCTATCCAGTTGGCCTTGAGCCCCAAAGAAGACCATCCCCACTGTCGTTTTTCACAATAGGCACTCAGGACTGTTCTGGATTCTAGAGGACACAGAGTCCCCAGGGACTGGCTGTGTGACCTTGGCAAGTTCCTGAACCTCTCTCTGCCTCTCTGCCTCATCTGTAGAACAGGGTTACCCTGAGTTGAGAGATAGGAAACTCAGAACAATGTCCAGCACATTCTAAGAAATATGCTTCATGCCCTGACGGTGGCCTCAGGGCCAGGCTCCTGGGACCTCTGGGGAGACCAGGTCCCAGTCCAGCTCTGACATTGCCTGACTGGCTTTGGGCAAGAGGCTGGTCCTGCCTCAGTGTTCTCAACTGTAGAATGAGTCTGTTGGATGGTAGATCCCTAACGGGCTCTCTTGGCTCTAGTAAGAACTGACTCAGAAACTCTCATATTAGAAAGGTTCCTATGGGCTCCCTGAAGCCTGGAACCTGGGATACTGACCCCCAGATACCCACCCTTTCTCCCCTCTTCATCTCTTAATGGTGATCCTCCAGTACTGAAGAGTTAGAGTTGGAGGAATTCTTCAAGATTGGCCTCATGCCTCTCCTTCTTAGCACAGGCTGTTCCCTCAGGAGGAAATGCTTTTCCCTCCACCTCTCTCTACCACTTGACTATGCAATCTCCAGATTGGCTCAGGCCTTCTCTTCTAGATGAAACCTTCTCCAAAGCCTCCCACCCACGGCCTGGCAGAGTTAGCTCTGACGTGGCACTTGTCACACTGTTCTGTGCCCATCACACCAGGTTCCCAGACAAGCAGGGCCTTATTCATTTCTCTATTTCTGGTGTCTAACCTGACCCCATGCCCATGTGGGGTCGGCACATGTGTGTCGGCATGAAGGCATGCTCCAGCCACACACCCGCGGTTTCCAGATTCGGGGACCAAGCTCCCAGAATAGATTGATTTGCTCACGGCCACTCGAGGCCTCTAGTGGGGAAGGCAATGACTCCGGTTCAGCCACTTGCTGGGGACTCCAGGGCTCTGAGCCTCAGTTACTTTCTTTTTTGGTTATTGTTTAAACATTTTTTATTGTGGTAACATATATAGCAGATAATTTAGCATTTTATCTACTCTTGTGTGTACAATTCAGTGGCATTAATTACATTTACATTTGTCCTACCATCACCACCATCCATTTCCAGAACTTTTCCATCATCCCGAGTCCTGCCCCATGTAGCCATAACGCCCCACTTCCCTCTCCACAGCCCCTAGGAACCTTTACTCTACTTTGTCTATGGATTTGCATATTCTAGTTATTTCATTTAAATGGAATCATATGCTACCTCTCCTTTTGTGTCTAGCCCATTTTACTCAAAAAAGCTCATCCATGTTATAGCATGCCTCAGAACTTTATTCCTTTTAATGGCTGAATAATATTCCATTGTGTGGATATACCACATTTTGTTTATTCATCTGTTGATAGACACTTGAGTTGCTTTCACCTGTTGCCTCTTGTGAATAGTGCCATGATGAACATTGGGGTAGAAATATCTGTTTGAGTCCTCGGTTTCAATTATTTTGGGTTTATACCTACGAATGGGACTGCTAGGTCATATAATTCTTAGACACCTTTCTGAGGAACTGCCAGTTACTTTCCTCAGTGGTGAGGCTCAATTTCTCAATCTGTAAACATGAGAAAATGGGAGTGGTTGTAGCTCAGTGGTTGAGCATCTCCTTTACACGTGTATGAGGTCCTGGGTTCAATCCCTGGTACCACCTAAAAAAAGAACATTATGGGGAGTGGGTGTAGCTCAGTGGTTGAGCTCCTGCTTCACATGGATAAAGTCCTCTGTTCAATCCCCTGTAACACCTAAAAAAAGAATATTTTGGGGAGTGGTTGTTGCTCAGTGGTTGAATGCCTGCTTCCCAAATATGAGGTTCCAGGTTCAATCCCCATTACTGGGGAGGTCTGCGGTTCAAACCCCAGGCCTCCTTGACCCGTGTGGAGCTGGCCATGCGCAGTGCTGATGCGTGCAAGGAGTGCCGTGCCACACAAGGGTGTCCCCCGCGTGGGGGAGCCCCACGCGCAAGGAGTGTGCCCGTGAGGAAAGCCACCCAGCGTGAAAAAGAAAAGAGCAGCCTGCCCAAGGAATGGCGCCGCCCACACTTCCTGTGCCACTGACGATGACAGAAGCGGACAAAGAAACAAGACGCAGCAAATAGACACCAAGAACAGACAACCAGGGGAGGGGGGGAAATTAAATAAATAAATAAATCTTTAAAAAAAAAAAAGAAGCTTTTGCACATCGGTGTTCTGCAGGTTGGGATAGCACATGAGATTTTCCTTTAATAAGGGGGAGAGGTTCTTTTGCTAAAATCAAAATTAAAATGCCAGTGAAAGCGTGAAAAGCACTGATGTTCACATTCAAATCTTCCTCACTTTACAAAGGAAAGCTCTGAGGCCCTGAGAGGAGGAGAGGGTGGGCAGAGGCACCCCCAGGATGGGGGTAGACCACCAGGTGTGGGGGTCTCCCCATGCTGTGCCATGACACCCACTTGCCCAGGACGCCCTCAACCCTGACCACATCCCACCAGGCCCTGAGTGGGCTCCCGAGTGACATCCTCCAGCTTGGACGAGAGGGCCCGGCGTGGGTTCTGGGGCCTGGGGAGTGGCCTGTGCTCTCCAGGCCCTTTCCTCCTGCTCCCTGGACGTGGCTGCCTTCTGCGTGGAGGAGCTGGGGAGCAGGGGCCCGGCGGGCCTTGTCTGCAGAAGGGGTGGTCCGAGGGGCTGGCTGGCTGCCCGGGGTAGCAGCTCTGCTCAGGCCGCAGGGGCAGGCTGCCTGGGCACCATGGCTGGTCCGTCAGTGCCACCGAGCGGTGTCTCCGCCTCACTCCCCTGAGACCCTGCTCCTGGGGACCAGAGATGAGCCAGCCAGGTGCCTCCAGGAGTTGCTGTCTGTGGGAAGACGGTGTCAGATGGAGACTCACATGAGCGCCGCACTCTTCAGGGAAGAAGGGGGTTGTGAACGTGATGGGGCAGGTGGGCCTCCAGGAGGAGGGGGTGATACGTCATTGGGACATAAGAGGACAGATTAAGCCAGGCAGGGGGTGGGGGAAGAATGGTGCAAGGAGAGGGACCACTGAGGCAGCTGTGACATTCCACGAGGTGATGCGTATAAGACTCCTGGCATGGCACAGGCCACGAGGGGCTCCAAAAATGACAGTGGTTCTTTTTCTTTTTAAGATTTATTATTTATTTCTTTACTCCACAACCTCCCACCCCCTGGGTTGTTTGCACTTTCTGTGTCTATTTGTTGTGTGTTCATCTTCTTTTTGGAGGCACTGGAACTGAACCCGGGACCTCCCATGTGGGAGGGAGGCACCTAATTGCTTGAGCTACCTCAGTGCCTGCTTTGTTGTGTCTCTCACTTATTTTCCTCCTTGCATCACTTCACTGCACCAGCCTGTCCTGTCAGCTCGCTCTCTTGCTCGATTTCTTTGGGAGGCATAGGAACTGAACCCGGGCCCTCCTGTGTGGTAGGCAGGAGCCCAGGTGCTTGCTTGAGCCACATCTGCTTCCTGATAATGGTTCTTGTGGTTACACGTGGAGTATGATGGAATCTTACTTAAAAGTCATTAAGGTCTTTTAGGCCAGTTTTCCAACGAGGCCTACTTTGCTTCCCTGGGCACATGGAGCAGGGTCTGGGGACTCTGGTTGTCACAGAGGGGATGGTGGGACCTGCTACTGGCCTCTAGTGGGTAGAGGTCAGGGATGCTCCTAATATGCTACAATGCTCAGGAGAGCCCGCAGCAAGCTATCACCCAGCCACTCGTGCACCAGGGCTCACAGCGGAGTATGCACAGCGCCAAATGCATCCATCGACAGGTGAGTGGACAAAGAAATGTGGCACAGGCACACAATGGGATATTAGGCAGCCATAAAGAGGGTGATGTCCTGACACCTGTGACAACATGGATGAGCCTTGGAGATGTCATGTTGAGTGAAATAAGCCAGACACAGAGGGACAAATATTGTATGGTCCCACTTATGTGAAATATCTAGAATAAGCAAATATATAGAAACAGAGAGCAGGGGAATTGGGGTTATTATTCAATGGTGCAGAGTTGCTGGTTGCAGGATGAAAAAGTTTTGGTAAGGGATGGCGGTGATGGTAGCACACTGAATGTAATCAATGCACTGAATAGTATGCTCAAAATGTTAAAATGGCCAATTTTATATTATATATATGTTATCACAATTTTTAAAAAACAAAGAATTATCTGCTCCAAGGTCAACAGTATCAAGATTGAGGAGTCCTGCTCTAGGTGAACCTCTACCACAGAATTTGCTCCACTCTGAACTGCTTCAGCCAACTGATTGGCCTGCACTTGATCGCCTCCAGTAGCAGGGAGCTCACTACCCCTCAGGTGGCCTTCTCCGTCTCTATCCAGGTCAGTGTATTTGGAATGCTTCTTTCACAATGAGCTGAAATCTCTTCTCTGTTCTATAACTCCCCAGCACTTGTCCTGCTTCTGCCTTGGGACTACCTAGAACTCGCCTAACTCCCCTTCCACATGAGGGGCCTTAAGCTACCTGAGGACATGCTTGTGACTCTCCCCCGCTGCAGGCTGCGCACCCTCCAGGGGCCTGGAAGTTGGAGTTGGGTGGTGGTGTGGCCTCCTGCCTTGGGTCGGGGCTGCTGTGTGAAAAGCACCAGGGTCCTGTCACCCCAGCTCAGCGTCAGGGGCCCAGGCCCAGAGGCACCCGACACCCCCTGTGTGGGGTGCTCTCAGTCACACCACTGCTTTGACCTCAGCTTTGTCTCCTGTCAGATGGGGGTAAAGACAGACATGAAGATGCTTTTAAAGGTGAAAATGCTGCACCAAAGAGCATGGGGGAACCAGCACCAGTCAGTAGAGGGAGGAGCAGACAAAGAAGATGTGGCATAGACATACAATAGAATAGTAGCCTGCCGTGAAAAGGAATGCAGTTCTGATTCACAGAACAGGATGAAGAACCTGGCAGACATTATGCTGAGTGAAATAGGCCAGACACAAAAGGACAAGTATCGTGTGACTTCACTTATAAGAAATGAGCAAATTCCTAGAAACAGAAAGCCTATCAGGGGTTACCAGGGACTGGGAAGGGGGAATGGGGAGTGATTGTTGAATGGGCGCAGAGATTCCACTTGGGGAGATGGGTAAGTGCTGGTGACGGATGCTGGGGATGAGAACACAGTGTTGAGAGGGTAATTAAAGCCACAGGAAAGTGGTAAAAATGGGAATTTTGTGATGTGTATATTTCACTGCAATAAAAATGTGAAAAACAACAGTAGAGGGATTGACCTCATCGTGCCCACATTCGCCCTTCCCTCAGATCTGCTTTGCCACCAAGGGTTTCCACATTGAAGCAATTCTGCACTGATCCTCATTGTCACCTATGACACATTGTCTTCCAATTTGCTGGGAATAGAAAGAGAGAGCAGCAAGCCCGATGCCCATTTTACAGGGGAGCAAACTGAGGCTCCGAGCCCACAGTTAAATCACCACAAGGCCAGAAGCTGAACCCGGATTGTCTGGCTCCAAATTCAGGATGCATAAATGCCAGGGCCTCAGCGACCCAGGGAGGTAGTGGCGGGAAGGGGAGGAAAGTGGCTGTGCTGGGAAGTCTGAGGGCCACGGGGGGGCCAGAGGCCCACAGTTCAGCTGACTTGAAGCTGACTGGTGGGTGGGCGAGGGCACATGGAGCAGGGCGACGGGGCCCACGCCCGGGCACCTGCTTCTCTCACCTGCCTGCTCTTTTGATCGGTGGCTGGTGGGTGCAAAGCTGGTGGGGTGGCCCCTCTTGATGCCACCTTCTCTTCTTCCTTGGAATCTGCCCAGGGAAAGTCACCTGGGTTCCTGTTTCAATTTCTCTCAGGCGCCGATGTTTCCTGGGGTGGTGGGATGTGGCCCGTGGGTACCTAGCATCTGAGAGGTCTCGTTTCCTGCCATGGGCACCCCGGTACTTGCTCCCTGTCGCTTGTTTGTCCTCATCGCTCAATATCAGCCTCATTTTAGTGGCTGAGTCAGAGACTTGCAGCCTCTGAGATGGAAGGCTTTTGCTGTTGCTGTTGAAACCAAGGCCCACATTGGGGAACAGAGGAGGGGTAGTGCCAGACCGGAAGGGGTAGGAGCCCCCATCCCTCCAAAGGTCCCTCTCAGCCTCCCGCCAGCTCCCACCCAGCCCCTCAGCCCCTCAGCACATTCCCTGAGTGTGCCTTTGCCCTCTCTGTGACGTCTTTTTCTGCCCCTCACTTTTCTGCCTGATTCATTCTTCAACACTTGGCCCAGTATCACCTGCTCCAGGAAGCCTTCCAGGATTGCCTCTCCATTTGACCCCACTCCCTAAGCTGAGAGATGCACCCCTCTCTTCCTAAATTACTAGACCAGTGTGGCCTCTGGTGGAAAACTTGTTATTTTCACACCAGGACTCAGGCACTTGTCCTCAGCCAGCCCTAATCCCCAGGCCACCTCTCCCCTCCACCTGTGCTTGCTGGTGCTGTGGCCCTCATCACTCTCCTGGGGCATATCTGCTTCTTGTCCCTCCCTGACTTGTGAGCTCCTTAAAGCCTGAGCCTTTTTTTAAATTTTTATTTTATGTTTTAATTATCTCTTTAAAAACTTAATAGATCACACAAAATGTTACATTAAAAAACACAAGAGGTTCCCATATACCCCACTCCCCACCCCCACCCCCATCATTTTTCTAATTGTATTTTTTGAGGATACATAGATCACAAAAAATGTTACATTAAAATATATGAGGTTCCCATCTACCCCCACCTCCCCACCCCACTCCTCCCATATCTACAACCTCTTTCATCATTGTGGCACATTCATTTAATTTGGTGAATACAATTTGGAGCACTGCTGCACCACATAGATAATAGTTTACATTGTAGTTTACACTTTCCCCCAGTCCATTCAGAGGGTCATGGCAGGAAATACAATGTCCAGAATCTGTCCCTGCAATATTATTTAGGACAACTCCAAGTCCTGAAAATGCCCCCACATCACATCTCTTCCTCCCTCTCCCTGCCCTCAGCAACTACCGTGGCCACTGTCTCCACATCAATGCTATAATTTCTTCCATTACTAATCAAAATAGTTCCATAGTAGAATATCAGTGAGTCCACTCTAATGAGGAATATTTTAATGAGGAATATTTTATTCCTCCATCCTGTGGACCCTGCACTGGTGATGTTCACTCCACCTCCATATTGAGAGGGGGCTTAGATTCCACATGGATGGTAGATGCAATTCTCCTGCTTGCAGTTGTAGGCACTCTCGGTTCCCTGGTGTGGTGGTTGACCATTTTTACCTCCATTTTAGCTGACCTCGATAAGTCCAACAAACCAGAGAGTAGGAGTTGCAACTCTGCTGAGGCTCAGGGCCCAGGTGTCACATGGCCAGTCCAGAGGTTCAAGTCTCATGAGTATACACCAACCCTAGCACCAACCACAGGTTCAGTAAAAGTAACAGAAGAGGCATGTGTAGAAAGTTCACATCTGAGTCCAACTCCATAACATTCAGGAACACAAATTCCAAAGTAGGGTCGACTGACACGGCGCTGAACTCCAGAGCCATCTGCCATGACCATAGAACCTGTGGGTCTCCATAGCCCTTGGGCGAACCAGTACCTGGGGTTGCATCTACTTTGGCTGTCTCTAGTGTCCTGCTGAAGTGTGCATAAGTGCCACCCCTCTGATGACCTCCTGACTCTTTTTTGAAGACCTGTATTTATATAAACTCATTTGTCTTTGTAAAGGCTGAATCTTAAAACTTTTAATTTTTTAACAGCCTTATTGAGCTAAAATTCACCTACCATACAATTCTTCCATTTAAAGTTTACAATTTAACAGTTTTCATATATTTATCACAGATTCAGAACATGTTCATCACCTCAGAAAGAAACTCTGTGCCCATTAGCTATCACCCCCTTACTCTCCCAACTTCCCCTAGTCCCTGGCAGTCACAAATCTACTTTTTGTGTCTGTGGATTTCCCTATTCTGGATTTTCATAACAATGGAATCATACAATATTTGCCCTTTTGTGTCTGATTCCTTTCACCTGATATAATGTTTTCCACCCACGTCATGGCATGTATCAGTTCTTCATTCCTTTTTATGGTCAAATAATATTCCATCATATGCCTATATCACGTTTTGTTTATCCATCATCAGTTGATGTACATTTGTGTTGTTTCTACCTCTTGACTATTGTGACTGAGGCTGCTAGGAGCATTTGTTTTGTATGGACAAATAGTCTCATTTCTCTTGGGTAGATAGAGGAGTGAATTGCTGGCGTGTGTGGTAACTCTGTGCTGAATTGTTTGAGGAACCACCAAACTGTCTTCCAAAGCAGCTGCACCACTTCACATTCCCACCGGCAGTGCATCAGGCTTCCAGGTTCTCCCCTTCCTTGCCAATGCTCATCATCAGTCTTCATTGTAGTCATCCTAGTGGGTGGCGTGTGGCGAGCCTTAAACTTTCCATTTACTGGAAAGTGAAACCTGGTGGGGGAAGCACGAGCCCCGAGGCAGATGCAGGGCTGAAAGCCAAGTTCTTCCAGCCCTGCTCAGGGCACTTGGGGCAAGGTCTTATCACACTGCTCAGCCCCATCGTTCTCTCCTGTGGCATGCAGTAAGGGTAGGTGGTTTAAGAAAAACAAAAGCAACAACAAATAAAAACAAGAAAGAGTAGGTGGTTGACAAGTGTCCAACTGGTGAATGGATAAACAAAATGTCGTATATACATACAATGGAATACTATGCTGCTATAAGAAGAAATGAAATTGGGACACATGTGATAACATGGGGGAATCTTGAAGACATTATGCTGAGTGAAATAAGCCAGACACAAAAGGACAAATATCATGTGGTCTTGCTAATATGAACTAAATACGAAGAGTAAATGCATGGAGTTAAACCCTAGAGTACAGGTTATTAGGAGGTAAGAGGAGGGCTGAGAAGGTGTACTGATGCTTAATATATGTAGAAGTTTTAATTAACTTGACTGTAAAAGTGTGGAAATGGATAGAGTTGATGGTAACACATTATAGTGAGTAGAACTAATAACACAGCTGGTTTGTAAATGGGGTTGTGGCTAAAAAGGGTAACTGGGGATGTAAATGTCAATTGAAAGAAAGCTAGAGAATAATCTAGGGACTGAATAATATACTGAACACAGAGGTGGATAATAGTGGTTAATAGTACAAATATAAGAATGTCCTTCTATGAACTAGAACAAATGTACACCACTATTGCAAGATGGTGGGAATGTGGAGAAGCAGTGGGAAAATACAATTAATGTAACCTATAGACTATAGTTAACAGCAATTCTGTAATATTCTTGCATCAATGTCAAAGATGTACTGAGTTAACAATAGGGGGGTAGGGAAAAATATGCCAAGTGTATGCCATAGACCATAGTTGGAGGTGATAGTCTGATGTTATCTCATAATCTGTAACAAATATTCCACAGCAATGTAGTGTGTTGGTGGAGGGGTCTTGTATGGGAATTCCGCACATGTGTATGATTGCTTTGTAAGTGTACAACTTCTCTAATGAAACTATAGTTTTTTAAAAAAAGAAGAGGTGGTTGAAATAATGAAGGAGAAAAGGCCCTAAAGGACATACGAAAATATTGGAATATAGACTGGAAGTTTTATATTGATGCTAAAGTTCTTGAACTTGATAAATCTGGACTTAAAGTGGTTACATAATCCTGCTCCTAGGAAAGGTACATAGGAGTGTTATGTGTTCAGGAAACACGATGTAACAACCTCTCAAATATTTAGAAAATAAACAGATATTTGGACTGATGATAGATAGCTAAATAGACCAATAAAGTGAATGAAACAAAATGTTAAAATTGTGGCTCTGGATATGGGGTGGGGGGAAGGGGCAAATTGGAGTTCTTTGGGTTGGTTTTGTATTATTTTTGCAACTGTCTTGTTAGTTTGAAATTATGTGAAAATAAAAAGTTTAAGGGAGAAAAAAAAAAAAAGAGTGAGTGGTTTTGAGAGGTGGTGAACATGCAGTTCTTAGCACAGACGCTGGCATTCAGAGGGTGCTCATAAGCGCAGCTAAAACCAGAGCTCCCATGATGACCGCAGGCTCCACAGCCCGCGCAGGGCCAGGGATCGAGGGGTCGGGGGTGCTGTGCCCCATGGGGGATGCGCCCGGGCCTGGCTCAGGAGGCAGGGGAGGGGGCCCCTGGCCAGAGCCCCTTCTAGGGGGCTCTTGTCTACTTTTTGAGACTCAGCCTATGGCGCCTCCTCCTGCTGGTTTGAATTAGAAGGCGGCCGATGCCTTCTGGAACACCCAGGGAGAAACGTCATTGTTGGAGGTCAGTCTTCTGCTGGCAGAGCCCCTGCCCTGGCCTGGCGTCCCAGAGCACAATGGCCTTGGGCCTCCCTCCGCCCGCCTCCTCCCCCTCCCCCGGCTGTCCCCTGGGCCTGGTGCACACTGGATGGGAGCCGAGACAAGGAGCCTCTGGCTGTCCGAGCTCAGCGGGCGGCTGTGCAGTGGTGGATCCAGGTCTGACTCAACTCCCAGCTGGCAGAGGCCCGGGTGCCTGGCGCAGCGCAGAGGCGGTACCCTCTGGAGAAGGGGGTGGGGAGGTACCAGGAAGGAAAGGGCCAGCAGGAAGGTGGCAACAGGTTGATGGGGCACTGAACTTGGACAAGAAGGGTGGGGTTACTGTTTTTTTTTGAGGTACTGGGGTCAGGAATTGACCTCATACCTCGAATGTGGGAAGCCGGCGCTCAGCCACTGAGCTACACCAGCTCCCCCGAGTTGATTGTTTTTAGGAGGTGCCTGAGATTGAACTCAGGACCTGGTACATGGGAGGCAGGCGCTCAACCGGTCAAGCCACATCCGCTGCCTGCTTTCATTTTACAGATGAGGAAGCCCAGGCTTGAGCACTGCCAGGAATGAGTGGACTGGGGACGGGAAGGCCAGGTGGGCTTGCTCCCCACGCTGCTGACGGGAGCGCGAGCGCTTCAGGAGCCGGCAGGCGCGCGCCCACGGGAGAGGTTTAAATACATTGTCGTCGCTGGTTTCCTCGCCTGGCTTTGCCCTTCCCCACCTCCCTAACCGGGTAGCAGGGGAGGGGCTTGGGCTGGGCCACCAGCAGTCAGGGCCTGGTGACCTCCTCGAGGCCGGCAGGCGCGTGCCCGAGGGCCCCTCAGAGGCAGCGGAGGGTGTCAGGCCTGGGGCGCCCTGGTGAGGCCCGCGCAGCTCGGGGCCAGCCCCGCGAGGCGCCCGCCCGCCCCCTTCCTCTTCCCTTTCCCCCCGCTGTGCGCGGCTTCTAAGCGCCTTCTGCCCCGCGAGGACCCCCGGGTGGGCGCTGGGCGCGGCTGGCACCCCCCACAACCAGCTGGCGTTTCCGGGGACCCGCCGTCCCCCCGGCCCTGGGTGGGAGCCTCAGCCCCTCACAGCAGTGCGGGGTGGGTGGGCTCGGGGACCCGTGCTGAGTGAGGCCACTCCGTGTTCCCCGCGGGTCGTTGGGGGATGAAGCGCGGGCGAGGGCTGTGGGCGGGAGCAGGGCTGGCCGCGGGGTGCGCTCGGCAGCCCCTTTATTAGCTCCTTTCCCAGCTTGGCGTGGCCCCCTTGGCCGGAATCCCGTCTCTGTTCCTGTGCTCTTTTCAACCCCTGCCCCTCCTGTTAAAAAGGAAGCCGCACCTGTAACAAAACTAAGGCTCCCCCGAGTGTGGAGGAGAAAAGACTTAATTAACCATCTTGCAAGAACGCGCGCAGACCTGGGTAAAATGACCGACGCAAAACAGCAAGAATGCTGAGGCTTATACCCCCAGCTAGCACGCAGGGCCCTCCCTGGGCCCCACTGACTGGGCCCTTCAGGGGTCCCAGCCTCTCCGCGTGGTCTAACTAAGCTCCGCGACCCGCGCCAGTCCCTGCTCCCGCCTCTCCACACGCGCGGGCTGGGCCTCGGCGCCGCCTCCACTGCTGGCGGCTTTTCCAATTTGGCGCCGTCTTCACTGTTGGCCCCGCCCCTTCTCACCATTGGCCCTTCTCACCACTGGCCCCGCCCCTGACACTCACCATTGGCCCCCTCATTTTGGCGCCACTTTTCAAATTCCCTGCGCGCCAAAGCCGCCGGAAGCCCGTTCCCTCCCTCCTCAGCACAGAGCAGCTCCAGCTTCCGCTTTGTGGAAATTAAACGTCGCCCTTTCCCACACTCCCTGAGGTCCATCCTGAACCCCACCTTCTCTCCAGAAGCCTGCCTGGACCTCCCCAGCCACGGGACGTCCCCGTGCAGTCATCTCTCAGGCACTTGGAATTTTTTTTGCCCCTTCGGGGGTGAATTTTTTTCTTTTCTTTTCAAGACGGGAAAAAGAGACTCACAGGATGACCAGGCTGCCGGGGGTGGTGAGTTACAGATGATGGGGGCTTTCATTTCCCACCGCGCGTGTGTACCCACCTTTCCTGCACGGTGCGTCATTAAATTTAGGGGGAAGCGAATTCCAGGTAAACGCTGCTGTAAAGAGGAGTCTGCTGCAGCAAAGGCGGGAAAATGCTGAAAGCGGGTGGGGGTATGTTGGAGTCCTCTGTGTGTGTGTGGGGGTTGTATTGTTTTTGCCACAGTACGTAAGTTTGAAATTATTTAAAAAGTAAAGTGTTAAGTGATATGCATCCAGTACATTTTTAAAAAAAAGGTGTTAGAATGGAAACAATCTGAAGCGCCTGCTCCCCGCGCTGGCGGCGTTCCTCACGCTGGGCCGCCTGGGCCCCCCTGGACCTCATCCCGGGGCTCCCCGTCTCCTCCTGCCCCCGCGCCCACCATGTCCCTCCGCAGAGCCCCCTCACCCCGACCCCGGGCTCACCGCTGCCTGTCGCCGGGGGTCCAGCTGCTGTCCCGGCGCAGCCCCGTCCCCGCTCCCGGGGCCCCTTTCCGCAGGACGCCCCTTCTCCGCGGGGCTGCAGGTTCTCGGGGGAGGGAGGACTCAAACCCCGTTCGGGCTTCCCGGGAAGGCGCTTCGTCGTCGTCTTCACGACGGCAGCCCCGGCCTTGAGCTCCACCTGCTCAGCGCTTTACCTGGATGTGTCACGTGACCCCCCAGCCACCCAGAGCCAAGGCGCTGGGACGTGCATCTTGCACGGGGGTGGGGGAGGCTGCCCGGACGAGGAGAGGCACACCTACTGTGTGGCCCAGGAAGGCACACCACCCCCTGCCTCAGTTTCCCCTCTGTACAGGGGCCGGACACCTGCTCCCTCCAGGTGGTTGTAAGGATCGAACAATACCACTGGGCATTTTGTCAAGCGCAAACAGCTGCTGGAATGGCGGGGCAGAATCTCTGCTTGATGGAGGGCGGATCTAAGGCCATCTGGGGGGCGGGGCAGGGTCATGGGAATTTTAATAATTCCCTTTTTCACTTGCTCTCTAAGGATAAGAGGGAAGGAAAGACCAGCGCGGTAGCCCCAGGTCCTACCCAGGCCGTGTCCTCTCCTTGGGGTGCTCTCCCACTCTGCCTGCCTCACTCCCACCCACTCTTCAGGCTTCTGCTGCAAGGTCAGCCCTGCAGGGCAGGCTTCCCGGCTCCCAGTTGTTGGCCAGTGGGCATCTGCCTAGGCAGTAATACCCACCATACACAAATGGACCTTTTCCTACTGTCATAAATACCTAAGTTGATAGGAGAGGGGCATGGAGTCTTCAAAAGACTCTCAGCTGTAAGTCCAATTTTACTTAGAAAGATTGGGATGATGCAATGCACATAGCATTTTTGAGCATGCAGACAAGAGACTCAGAATCTATCTCCAACCTGAGGAGGCCTCCTTTGACACTGAATCATGGACAGTTTTCTTACACAGAGACCCCTGTCCTCCAAAGTACTGGGCAGCTTTATCCAACCTTTTATGGCATGGCCCATCCCATTTACAAGGCCATGGATGGGGATGCATGATTGGCAGGACACGAGGGGCCTCATTTCAGAATTACAGATCCCGGCTTAACAGGCCCAGGCAGCCACCTTCAGGGGACCACATGACCCTTCCCTGGAGGGACTCTGTCTCCTCCTTCTGCACACCAAGGGTCCAGTCCCCAACCCAGGGGTGTTGTGACTATTGGAGCAGTTCTTATTAAACAGCTGCCTCCAGAGGGGGCCCCTTTTGCTCTTACTTTCCTCCCTACATGCATCTTTTTCATAGACTCTGTAGCAATTTGATATTGTTTATGTGTTCCAAAAATAGATATTGGTTTATGTTTGTAACCTGGTCTGTTCTTCCAGGCATGTTAGATTGTATTGGATTGAGAGGTTTCTCTTACTTGATTAAACAATGATTAAGGCTTTGATTGGGTCATGTCAGTAGGACATTGCATCCCTGCACATACAGAGACTTACAGAGAAAAGACATGGCAAAGGACAGAGCTGGGAGTTTTTGAGCTGGAGCCTGGGAAGGAAACACACAGAGAAGCAGATACGGCAGAGGCCCCGGGAAGAGAGATGTGCCATTTGCCTTGTAATCTACAGCTGGCCTTGTGGAGAGAGCAAAGCAGCGCTGAACCTGGAGAGAAGCAAGCCTCAGGAAGAGAGGAGCCCAGGAAGCCTGACCCCTTGCTGGCGTCGGCAGCCATCTCGCTCCAGCATGTGGCAATAGACTTTGGTGAGGGAGGTAGCCTGCACTTTTGTGACCTGGTAACTGTAAGCTTCGACCCCAGATAAATACCCTTCATAAAAAGCAAACGATTTCTGCTATTTTGCATCAGCTCTTCTTTTACTAATAGAGTATATATATGCATTTTAACCTAATACAATGTATTTGTAGCTATATAGTTAACTTTATAATTTGTTTTATTCGTTCAATGTTATATTACAAATATTTTCCTCTAGTGGTTTACAGTCTTGATAATGATGATTTTGAAGGGTTAAATGGTACTTTATCTTATTTAATTATTGTTCTGTTTTGTTTTGTTTGGGTTATGGGGCCAGGGATTGAACCTGGGAACTTGTAAATGGGAAGCTGGCGCTTAACCACTGAACCAGAGTGACTCCCTGAGTTAATTTGTTTGGTTGATTTACTTGTTGTTTCCTTTTTTTTTTTTATTTTTAGGAGGCACCAGGGATCAAACCTAGGACCTTCCTTGTGGGAAACTGTTGCTCAACTGCTTGAGCCACATCAGCTCCCGGTACTTCATCTTATTAAAGAATCAAGATTTACTAATTCACTTCCCAGTTGTTTCGCAGTGAAGTAATTTATATTTTTTAGTGTATAGCCCTGTAATACATATCTTTATGTATGTAGTGTTTTCCTTCTTCTGAATTTTTTTTAAGGTGTAATGCTTTTTGTTTAAATGACAGGTGAGAAAACTGAATCCACGGGTATCTGTAAAGAAGTCTGATTTAGCCCCAATTATGAGAACTCCACTGTTGCATCAGAAATATCAAGTAAGTGATTTTGATCCTATGATACTTTTAGTATCCTAGACTGTTGTTCAGATGCACTAGTTGGAATCCTGAATATTTTACTTGAACAATTTATAGAAAACTAATGATGACCTCTACCATTATTATTATTCTGTTGATATTCTAACTGATGCACAAATTCAAGATAACCTTAAGTTGAGGACAGAATAAGCTGCAGTGCTCTCACTTTCAACATTGGTGGATTTCTGCCAGTTCATCAGCAGGGGGCAATGTGGGTCTGCCTGTGGTTCCTGAGCTTGGCTCAGGAGGGCCAATTCCCTGAAGGGGACTTGCCTGGGGGACTAGGCCCTATGCTCACTGCTAGGGACTCAGCAGCTGTGTCCTCTCTAGCCTGGCACAGACCCTGAACAAGTGACTTTGTGTCATTTCAGCAGCTGCTTCCTCCCAGGGGTAAAGAAACCTTCAACCCCTGGCTTAGTGGAAACTGACCTCATTTTTCCTAGTGTGTATCCTCTGAGACATAGGCAACAACAGGTTATTATTATAAACTAATGAAACCAATGGAAAACTTGAATGTTCCCTTGTACATCTGGCCATATCTAGCCATTGCTGGCCACTGCAGGAGTCCAAAACTGCAACATAGTCTCCATCCACTCTCCAGCAATTGCCAGCTGCTCTAGGAGTCCAAAACTGCAACATATTCTCCATCCACTCTCCAGCAATTGCCAGCTGCTGCAGGAGTCTGATCCTGCAACCTACTGAGGGACTTAGTTTTCATATACTTAATTTTCATACTTACTAAATATTTCCAATGCAATGCATAACACATCAAACACACTTTGCTTCTTACTTCTACAACCCCACTGTGATATTGGTAATTACCAGGTATTTTACTTCAGCAGCACAAAAAACTACTTTCTTATTTTATGATCTTCCACTTTAATATGCTGATTAAGGTGGCCTCTGCATCTTTACAAAACACATTCCTTTAGTAGCCTAGCCTACTGTTCAGATGCACTAGTTGGAATCCTGAATATTTTACTTGGACAATTTACTGAAAACAAATTAGTACTTCTACCATTATTATTTTGTTGATATGATTCTGCAGAAGAGAGGTGAAATGTGAACTGAAAGTGTTCGTTTAATTTTTGCTTATTTAGTCATAAATTATTGGAGGAGGGGAGAAAGAGAAGATAGAATTTAAGCTGTAATCTGGAAGTGCAGTCTGATGAGATTTTTGCATTAAATTATATGAATGCCAGAGCTATAAATACCAAGTTGTGATTTTCAATGGCCAGGTAAAAGCTCAGAGTCTATGGCTGGTGAGTGGTGACAAGTTAACTTTAGACTAATGGACTTGCTGGGGGGACAGGCTGGCAGGCAGACTGTGTTAGCTTATGATATGTGATGAAATACCATGGCTTGGAATCTGATTCTAACCACTGCTTTAAAGATAAAGTGTCAGAAGGTAAATGCCTTCCAGCAATTCAGATCAGGTGGCCTTTGCCATTTGACACTACCTGTCATTTCATCACATTCCATGTAGTAATTTCTTTTGAATATGAGCGGTACCACATATACCTGAGGATTTAAATATTCAGGATTCTTTTCATGAATTTGGTCCACCAGAGTCAGAGAAGCAAAGTAAAAAATCCAGTGAACTTTAAAATCAGATAGAGAGCATCTCCTCTTTATAGAAATGCCATGGAGACTGAGACAGGTTTAGTGATTTATCAATGTGTGAGAGAATTGGGACTTGACTCTCTAGCATCTGTATCATCTTATTTCATATCTTCTTCTTGTTACATTATACACCAGTGCCATTTTAAAAGAAATGAAGAGAGAAATCACTTTTCCCTGGAGTTCATACTCTGCTAGGTAAGATAGGACAAACACATAAAGAAATTCAAGGAAAACAATTATACCCAATTTAAGATCAAATATAGAAAATAGATAATAAAAATTGCATGCATATATAATAATGAAGGAGGAAGCAAATGAAATGATTGTTATGGAAAACACAAAGGTCTCAGAAAGGAGGAGAGTTTTTGAGCAAAGTTTAAAGTGTCAGGACATCAAGAATTCTTTTCACAGATTAATTCTAATTAATTGTTTTTTTCCTTCATAATTTTCTTGAATAAACTACCTAGAAACAAAAAGGACCCATATCTACACTTATAGTGATGATAAAATTTCTCCCTCTTAGTAACATAATAAAACTTGCATTTGAAACTATATTTTTTTGATTAATACACTTTTCATTTTAAATGTTTTCATTCCTGAAAAAATAATGTAACTTTAGAGACTTTTTAAAAATTCACCTATCAAAACAATCCATCTATATATTTTTTTTACTGTTTGGGTTACAAGGAACAGAGACTCACTCAGTCTGACCGAAATAAGTGGTTTTGTTGATGGGATACTTAGGCCAGTAAAGGAAATACACTACATGGGATCCCGAGGATCGGAGTCCTTGCTTATCTGGAACAGAGAAAGGCACTGTAACCAGAGAGCATTTTGGTTCAGGAAACCCTCAGAGGCCCCAGGTGTGAGCTGGATAATGATGATGACTGTGATAGTAATAACATTTATTAGGTGCTTTCCATGTGCCAGGCACTATTGCCTGTATATTAAGCCATCCAATAATGTAGCTCAACACAAGAAACCATTATGGTGGGTGACTGTGCAGGACTGTGTATCAATGTGGGGGCCAATAAAGGGATATGTGGCCTAGAAGTAGGATAGGTATTACATCATGCCCTGATTGGAAACACTTCAGAAGGGGAAAGGCGGGTTGCCCTCATGGTATCAGCTGCACTATTTGTAGGGAGACAGTCTGGGTTGTGGAAGGATTGTGAACATAGACTGTGTGGCAGGCAGACCCTTGTTAACCTTGGCAAGTGACTTCATCTCTGTAAGCCTCAGTTTTCTCATTCTGTAAAAGAGTCCCTTCTTAATAGGGTGGTTGTAAAGGTTAAATGAAATAACACATAACTAGGTACTTTGCAACAGTTCTTAATACATAGGGCTAAAAATCAAAGTGTTTATCATTATAATTTGAAATCATTTTATTTTATTTTTAAATGTTTATATTAAAGTTAATAGATCACATAGAATGTTACATTAAAAAAAACCATGAGGTTCCCATATAACCCACTTCCCCCCATCATTTTTATAAATTGTATTTTTTGAAGATACATACATCACAGAAAAGGTTATGTTATGAAAAACATAAGAGGCTCCCGTATACCCCCCACTCCCCCACCCCACTCTTCCACACCAGAATATTCTTGCCTTTCAACCAAATTGTTTCCTTCATAAAACCTTAAACCAGATCTTCAATTCTGCAAAGTCACTTATTGCAGTAAGGCAACCAAAACCTGAAATTCCTTTTCATATGATTTAACTGAATTTCTCTGTGTGTGAAGCATGGCCTACCTCTCCCTTTGCAAAGAGATAGAGCTATCTCCCCATCACTCCCAAACAATACAGCTCTTTAATTCTTTCCATACTCATCAAGTGAGAGGGGTGCCTAAGCCATCTAAGCACTTTCATCTGTCTTCTATGTGGAAAAGTCCATTGCTTAAGGTGTTTATAAATATAAAATATAAACTGGAATTCTTAATTTCTTTTTTTTTTTCATTTTAGCAGCTTTCAATGGAATTTGTACATAAGATTCTTTTTTCCCTGCATCTTCTCAGTTGTTTTTTCCTTATATTTGCCCTTTTCCTTCCCTACTTGGTGAGATTTGGCTTTACATTCAAGGATCTTTTTGCGGTCTTTATCCAGTTTTAGCCTAGTGATAACTACCTTGCTGGGGTGAATGCCCACACAGACAGTGGTGCCATTAGCCTTCTCCCGCTGCTCCCATTCGATGTAGATGACATATTTCTTCCTGTAAACCTGGACTACTTTGCCAATTTGCTGACCTTTGTAGTGTCCTTTCACTACCTGAACTTCATCATCTTTTCGGATAGGCATGGATCGAACATTATATTTCTGTCTCAGCTCCTTGGAAAGAGGGGAAGACATAATCTTCCTCCAAATGTGGGAAGGTGCATTGAAATGCCTTTTATGGTTCTTGCTCTGACCAGAGGTCACAAAGGGATTGAACTTCATTTTGGCCCCTGCCACTTCAGCGATGGCTGCAAAAGGAAAAAGAGCTGCTCTCTATTTTTGATGCTAATTTTAACTGTATTTAACACGGGAAACTACTTAAATTCATTATATTTTTAAAGGGCAAGAATACTCAAAAGTACACTTCTTGCACCTGTATGCTTCTGTGTACATGTGTATGTTTTCTGGTTTGTGATTTTGTTCTAGTAATTGTTTTTTTAATTTTCCCTTAATCATCCATTTCTTTAGTGTGTATTAATCCTCATTGTGAGCAGTGATGAAATTAGTGTGTTTCTCTTCCTTCTCTTTCCCCACCCTCTCCTCTAGCACCTGATTTTAGGTGATTATATCACTTTGCTTAAGAGTTTGCCTTTATTCTGTAAATATGCTTATACTAATGACTATCTTGAGATACTGATGATGGCACCTTCATTGTCCCCTCATATAGCCAAGTGGTGAGTTCCATGGGACCAAATGTCAGACAAGGAAAGGGAGTGGGTCTATCACACCAAAGATTACACCTAAATGAGTGATAGGCAGGTGACATCTCCCATCACTGCCCCTCTACCCTCATATACACCACCTGATTGCTTGGCTCAACTCCCTTGTTCACATAAGATCTCTAATATATTCTCTTTCTCCTCAGAAAAGCCAAGAATTTGATATCCTTGTCTTAATGTTCTGTTTCCTAGAGGCAATCAAGGCCTTCTGCCATCATTTGGAAAGCAAGTACAGAATAAGAACTTAGCTTAATTTTCTTAGTTTTTGTTAGTTCATGAATTGATTTAGATCAATGGTTTTTTTCTTTTACCCATGATCTCTGTTTGGTCCAGAGATTCGAAGATTCTTTTACATTCAGTTATGGAAGCAAGGTAGAGCTGGGATAGAATCTCATTTCTTGCCCAGTATTCATCTGTCATGTGAAACTCTATGTAATTCATAAAGTCCGCCAAACTTTACTGAAGATACTGGAACAAGTCACTTGTACAGAGCAGGGGAGTTCAAGTGTAAGGAGGAGGCTTAAATGATGTAGCTCTTATCATTTGTTTAAGAGATACACCACAAGAATGTGTTATAGATGTAGCTGTGATCAGGGCTCAATGACTTCCACAGATGGCTGTCTACTCAGTGAGCAGCATAATGTCCCCACATACAAGAAGCCTGGGAGTGCAGTTGTCAAATCTCAGTGTGAGCCCGTTTGTAGGAGTCCAACATTTTTATGGTTTCAGTTTACATGTTGGCAAGATGCTGGGTAATAAGATCATGGCATAATGTAGATGACAGGTTTTTATGTGTATAGGCATTTTAAAAATCAGCAAACCAAATTAAAGGAATTTTTTTCTACAGGTTATTTCTAGAATAGTGCTTTTAAATGTAGGATGGCCAAGTATTAAGAGTATTTGACAAATTTGAGGAAAAAAAAGTCAGAAGTTGAAGACAGACATATAAAGTATGATCTATGAATAACTGGAGTGCCTGAATGAGAAAACCAAAGCAAAGACATGAAAAAATATTAAAAATTATAATTTTTTATTTTTCTGGAAAGAAATTCTTTGAAGCTGCATTATAAAACCTTACACTGAGTATTGACACAGAATGACCAATATCAAAACATATTCTAGGTAAAATTACTAGGGTGTAAAGCATTAGAGTTTTCAGCATTAGAGTAGAGCAAGTGACATTATGAAAAGAACATAGCATCTCATCATCAGTTGTGATAATACTTTGTGCCAGAAGAAAATGGAGTAATATACTTGTGGAAAGAAATGTGAATCATGGTGCTATAAACAGCAAAACTGACATGAAAGTGAAAACAGCACTGAAAGCCAACTTCACTGGCTTGAAGTTGGGTAATATTGTTCCCATGATCCCTTTCAGGTGAGGGAACAGATTTCAGGAAATGAAATGTCCAGAAGACATTGGTAGGACAGATGTTAAGTCTTAAATTTACAGTTATTTGTCCATTCATTCAAAGTTTGTTTAGGGTGCTTATCTATCTGTGTTTATTTTATTGATAAGGATGAAGAAAAGTAGTTGGAGAGATATTGTTTAATGTATTAACATCTAAAATTAAATGTCAAACCTATTTCTAAAACTCAGTGTAAATCTTTCAAAATGAAAAATAAATTTTCCCTCAATTGGCTGATTAGGGAATTGGGTAAAAGGGGCTGAGCACTGAGGCATCTCCATTTCTTTGGTATTATATCCCCTTTCAGTCTCCAAACATCATGTAATCTCTAGATCCTCTGAGACTCAGGCTGAGGCCTCCAGCTCAAGGTCTTTGTGCTGTCAGTAGTAAGGATCACTGGGGAGGCACAGAGGTGGATGGAGGAGTTTTTCTGAAGTGGGTAACAGGACCCAGAAGACACCTCGGATCATTAATTGTCTGCATTTACTTTGACCAGCCAGTTCATGTTTCCACCTCCAAGTTCACATAGAATACTGGAAAGCTCAGTTTCTCCTCAGTTTTGCTGATTTTCCTAAAGTGCCAAAAGAAGGTTAGGAAAGCAATGGAATGGACGTTAACTTGTTTCCCTTCCTCTCTTCATCCTATCCACTCCATACTCACATTTCCTTTTCCTCTTCTTCCTGCATTTTCATCCATTTCTTCAGTGTCTTCAGTGTATTCTAGGAAAAAGAATTTATGAAAAGAGACTCCTCTTCCTTGAACAGTGTAGACAGCTACAAGGAAAGGAACCCACTTGATGACCATGTGCACATGTGCAGGAACACCCTGCAAGGGGAGTGCCCACCCCAGAACTAACTTCACAGGTGCTCCTTCCACTGGGTGTGGCCCAAAGCTTCTGACAACCAGCCCAGATTCCCTGCCTGGACCATTCAGGCTTATGCAAGCTGATTCAGTGATGCACATATGTTAAAACCAGGGCAATGCTAAGAAAATAGGTAAAGAGGATGGAAGAAATTTGTAGACATTGTTGTTCCCATGACCTCAACTTCCTGGATGAGACCACTTCCTTCAGGATAAGAATCATAAAATAAGGAACAGACAGAATGGAGAAAAGCTATAAAGAGGAGTTATGAATAAGAAAGGGAGAGATTACAAAAAAAACAGAAAGAGGAAGGAAATTACATGCAAATTGTTGTTCTCTGTATCTGATACTTCTTCAGAAACTGTGAAGTAAGCCTCCTGGTAACCAGGGCAGGAATGGTGATCTATCAACCTTATGAAAGAAAATGGGAAAGTTAGGGTTGAGGGCAGAACTCAAGCTCCTGTTGGTTATGACAGGGTGTGGTCTGCTCCCAGGACACAATTCTGTCCTCACCTTCACACTCCTCTCCTAGGGCCTTAGTCACTTCACCTCAGCTGTGAAGAAGTGGGTCTAAGATTCCAGAGTCCCTTTCCCAGCTCTCAAATACTATAACTGTGGCTAGTGAGTAATGCCTGTATCCTCTTGTTCCTCTAAGAAGGCAAATACTCTCCATGTCTTTCTATACATGATGTTGTCTTTCTTCTCCTTTTTACCACCTTCACTACCTCCCTGGCTCTTTTCTCTCTCTGTATTACTGCCCATTTGTTTTCTCCTTGTCAGTTTCCACCAATCATATTGTTCTATAATACAGGAACACTGGAGAACAATCAATGTTCCCTTATTATGCTGCCACCCTCTCCAAAATATCAATTAGTCAATTAACCAGTCCATTCTAACCAGGGAGCAACTATCAGAAGCATGAAGTTGAATCAGGTCTTGTGTTCTAACCAGTCAACTCTGCCCTGTTCCCCACTTGACAGTCATGCCCCTCCATGTACCTTTCCTCAGTCTTGTCCAGGCACCCATCAGTGCTAGTACTTCAGTGGTTTGATGAATTCCCAAAAGATTCCACTTATTTAAGTGGCCTGTAGATCCCCTATTATATCACTTTCAGACTAAGTGAATACAGACAAGTTACTTTACCTCTAATCTTACATTCAACCCCTCCAATCAGTTCAGAAACCTATAGGGATGCTGTGAGGACAAAGTGTCTTCCATGAACCTAAGGTCATACCAGTCTCAGAACAATCACCTGATTTATAGGATTAATGGTCACTATCACCCACAGGACATGATTCAACTCCATGCCTCTGAGAGTTGCTCCCTGGTTTAAAATGGATTGGTTAATTGATCCATTGATTTACCGAAGAAGGTGGCAGTATAATATGGGAATAATATGAGAGGAGCAGGGACAACAAGAGCCAATATGTGAAGCAAGCCTGGCAGGCCATTCACACAAGGCCTCCAGAAACCCAGCCAGGCTTTGGAATGTGTTGGAGAAAGAGTTGTACATGAACCTCTCAAATGGAAGCAATTTCAGGTTTTAATCTAATCCCAGGACTTTGGATTTGTGTGAGCAGTAGAGAATAGAAGGATGTTCAAGGATATGTTTCTTTCGATACCTTTCCAGCACCCAGGTGCATGTGCAGTAAGCCCAGAGCATATGTTCTTTATGTCAGAAAGGATAAAACATTAATGAAGTGCTACCAGACCTTTAAGTACAGAGGGAGAAGCCCTAATTCTTAGCCACCACCTGGCACCCAGTAGAAGAACTTTGTCCCAAGTCTAGTTGATAGTCTGGGAGAGCTTGTGTCCTGCCAGATCCCCTCCATTGTAGGTCAACACCAAAACCTCAACTACACTCTCTTGTGCTTTATTCCCAAGAGCTGCTAACCAAAGAAAAACAAACGCTTTGATGTTTGGTCTTATGGGAAAGTGACTCTTAAATAGCATAGGAAGGAAAGATGATTGCAAACACAGTACGCTCAAAGAACATGATCATAATACTTCTTACTATTGTAATTAAATATAGAAAGAATAAAGCAGACCTCCATGTATATTTCCATTACTTTCTGAGTTCATAGTCCCTTCTTCAATTGCTAAAGTAGCAAGCAGTGTTACCAGACTGTTTCTGATAACCCACTCTCATTGGATCCTATCTTGAGTGATATTACCTACCTGGATTGTCATTTTCATCACTGCTGGTGGAGTCATATCTCTGATCCACAAGCCAATCTTTAGGAACACAAACATCTGCAAGAAAGTTTTTGGAGAATGTGGCACACCCGTCCCTTCTCCATTGATGGCTTGCTGGCTACCCGAGATCACCACAGTTTCTTAGACCATCCCTGGACTCTGTGGATTCAGAGGCCTTCAATAAGACATTATAAATGGTTTGCAAATGAGCAAGATGGAGAAAGAATCCCCTTTTGACTATTTACTTCCCCCATTTTGATGGACCATTAAAGCTCTTACCTCCAAACTTATCACCCTGAAATTCTGACTGTTCTGGAAATACTCTGTATGAGATGAGTTCAATGAAAAGACCAATGGCAGGCTCAGAGCTGCTGCCTGGGAAAGTGTAGTGTGATGATGGATATGTTCTTTCTGTATTGTCATGCCATAGCTACTAGCACAAATGGCTGTTGGGCTTTTGAAAAATGGATAATACTACATTGTGCTGCAGATGCCCTGAAGGTGTGGTGCTCAGTAATAAGAATTGAAATCATGAATGTTCCAAACTCATAGATGATTCGAGATCCCATAAGGCCAAAAAGATGTGAACAAAGTGTATAGAATTTGGAGTCAAATCACTTAATATCTCCACAATATGGTTTCCTGTTCTCTAGATGTGAAACTTGAAAATTCATTCACCTCTCAATCCTTCCATATCTCATATGTTTTGAAAAAGTCAGATATGGCTGCTTTTCTTTTATCATGACCAATCAAAATGCCATGATCAGACTATAAAGGCTTACTAAGAGGTGAGATATATTATTAAATTAAGATTTATTAATTAAATCTTAGTAAGAGGTATTCTCTAATACAATTTTATCCATTTAGAGTCCTGCGAACATTTTCCTGAAGGGTAATGGGGTATTTTCCTGGTTTACTGAGGTATACTTGGCATAAAATAAACTGAACCTATTTAAAGGATATAATGTGATAAAATTTTGACATATACCCATGAAGAAATGAACTGGCATTTTTTACACAGAAAGCTGACATTAGCAACTATTTAGTGTTAGAGAAATCTAGGAAAACACACATGGTCACACATTCTCACACATGCACATTGAGAATCATACATACACATCAGGAAGCTTCTCTCTGTGGAGAGGTTCTCTCTAGACAAAGCCAACAAGGAATATTCATTGCTCATCATCTAGATTTTTCCTCAGCAAGTGTGTGATGACAGAATATATAATATTGTTGCTTGCTCTTGGAGCCACCTGCAGTTGCAGAAAAGAAAACACTATAATGATCAGAACTTACTGTGTTGTGTTTGTAGAAGGCTTTTGAAAACCAGGTAGGAAAGAGAGCCAAGTCAAGGAAACCAAAAAGCAAGTGAGGGGACACCTGAAAAGGCATGATGAGCTTTTCCTGTATTATGTATCTCTCCATTTTGGTTGGCATTTAAAAAATTCTTAATCCAAGAAGAAAATATGGCTGCTAAAGAAAAACTTCCTTTTATAATCTAATGCTTCCATTTGTGATTGTCCTTTTGAAACAGAGATTGGCAGGTCAAAACAGATGCCAAGTGAACACAGTCCCCACCAAGGAAATTGTACATATCATCTGTAAAGTAATGGTCATATTTAATTGAATGGAAAAAGAAAAATACAGAAAGCAATGGTTCTAAAGGGAAACTTACCTTGGAATTAGATGGGACTTCCTCTACTGCCCTGGCACTCAGATCTTTCAGCAGGCCCTCTGGGGAGCTAGGAGGATAAAGAGTAATAGTCAGTATATTGGAGTTGGTGCCCTTGGAGTACTCTGAAGTTTTGCTCGACATGGACAAAGGATTAGAGTAATATGGAGGCAGGTATTTAACAAGGATAGTGTGAGCTGCTGACGAGTGGAAAAAGGATAGCAAAATGTAGGTACAGGAATAGAATGGGATGCAGTCCTTGACTTTGTAGCTAATGACCTCCCAAAGCAATGTGAAATAATCCAAAAAAGTTACAAAATACATGCCATTGTTCAATGATGGATTATCATTCCTCCTGCCATTTTGAAGTCCAACTAAAATGCTACTATCACCTTGTCCTGTTACAAAATCATCAGTATTCATGGTTCCACATATGTCATCTCTCTCTTTTTTTTAAGGAGGTACCAAGGATTTAACTCTGGACCTCATTCATGGGAGGCAGGCACTCAACAACTGAGCTATACCTGCTTCCCATTTTCATATTTTGTATAGGATTTTTTTCCTCTATTAAAAAAAAATGTTACATTAAAAAAATGTAAGAGGTCCCCATTTACCCTCCATCCCCCTCACCCCACTCCTCCCACATAAACAACCTCTTTCATCATCATGGGACATTCATTGCATTTGGTGCATACATTTTGGAGCACTGCTGCACCACATGGATAATGGTTTACATTGTAGTTTACACTCTCCCCCAGTCCACTCAGTGGGCCATGGCAGGACATACAATGTCCAGCACCTGTTTCTGCAGGATTTTGCTGTTATTTGTACACGAGCATTTTATTAGCTTTCCAAAGTTTAATAATAGGGTAATTGTTTTAAAGACATTTATAAATTTTATTGTGGGACTGGATAGGCAAAACATTATGTTTTTTTTTTTAATCCTTTATCATGAAGAGACTCAGTTATAGAAGATTTGAAGATATTTAAATACTGTCATTTAAAAATTGACCACTATAAATCATGTGGTATTTTTCCTTCCAGTCTTCCTTTTCTATACCCTGAATGCTTATTCATTGAATGTGTTGGATGTCCATCTTTGCACTATCCAGGCACCAATTTGATAGTTCATTACTAAGGGGAGACATGAGTTGAGTGCTAAGGCTCTAATGCAGTTATAAAAGTTGCAGCAAGGATGATATACACCAGATCAGTAGCCAAATGGTAACTTGAGTTCTTATTGGTCACTGTCCCTAAGGCATGCAGCAAACAGTGCCAAGCACTTCTAGGACTCAAGAAATATGCTAATATCTCCCAATTCCTATCTGTTTGGGCTGTAGTGTGGAGGACTGACTTAGTTAAACCAGATTGTGCTTGCAGTCGTTCAGAATCTGAGCTGAACAGGCATGTGGAATTTCTAAGTGCTTTTCACACTATGTCAATTCATAGTCTGCAGTAACGGCAATAATAACAGGTCTGAGTCATGTGATCACTGAGTTGACTTATAATGATGGACAGGATGTAGGATCTGTGCAGGTCTGATATATCCAGGAATACACACAAATGATCAGTTTCCCTTGCTGGCACGGTGTAGAATCATCCCATGGCCAAGTGATGGGGCTAGGTTATGGCTATAGCATCAGGGTCAGGGACACTCATGTTTGAAATTGTAGGCTAATTGTCTCTGCACCTCAGTTCTTCATCAGAAGAGTGGGAATAAACAGTCATAGTATGGTAGTGTTGAAGGTTGAATGAGCAAGTATAGGTAAAGGGTGTGGTAGTGGATTTTTTGAGAAGTTGTCACTGGCAATTGTGCTATATAGGTGGGAAATAGTTTCTCCACCCCCACCTTCACAATCTCATCTCAAAGACTCTAACATAGATATCTCCAGCCCTGGTACACAAACCCTCACCAGCTAAAGGGAACACAGCTGCCTACAAGGACTGTAGAACATGGCCATCACTTAACTAGAAAATAATCACATCCCCATTTCTCATTCTCACCTGGAAGCTGGAATCAGGGTGGCTCTTCAGAGTAAAGCAAGCACACAGTCCCTGGGGATTGAACGCAGGACTTCATACATGAAAAGCAGGTGCTCAAACACTGAGCTACATCAGCTCCACCCTGGTTTTTTAATTATCTAGATTTTTTCTGAAGTTCAAAAATGCATATCATTTTCTCTTGTACCTGAGGCCACCTGTAATTATATTAAAGAAAATACTCAGGATCAGATCATGCTGTGTAGCATTGACACAGATCTTTTGCACTTTTGGTGCAGATGGGAAACAGTGGTTGAGTGAAAGATCCTATAAGTAACTGTAGCAGACACACATGGAAAGACACAAGCTTTTCCTAGAGAATGCATCTCTCATGTCTATTTTGGTTGGCACAAAAAATTCTTACTCTTAGAAGGAAAAACTGCTGCCATTTAAAAAGCCCATATACTTGACTCCCTGCTGTTGCTATTTGTAAATAACAACTTGAAACAATAATAGAATACTCCCTAAATAAGGAAATTCTATATGTCATCTATAATGTACATGGTCAGAATGTTCATATCTGAACTCAATTGAAAATGAAAGGAATAAGTAAAGTGACATTTTCTCAGACAAAGAAAGGCAACCTTACCTTGGAATTAGATGGGGTCTCCTCATCTGCCCTGTCACTAGGTGGTTCCTCCATCAGGCCAAGGCCTCTCTTTAAAAGGTGGTACACATTCTAATAGATTCTAATAGTGTTTAGGTGCCCATCCTGTGCTGACCAAAAGTAATTTGCTTTGCTCACAAAAGCCAAATTGATTGTTAGGGAGTCATCCCCCACTTAAAAGAGCTCATTATCAAAGCTGAATTTTAAAAGTCCTATTCAAGTACTTGCCAAACAAATTTTCCCTATATACCAAAAAAAAAAAAAAAAAAAAAAAGGCCATCAGAAAGGCCTTATGTCACCAGGCCAAACCAGAAGAAAAAAGGTTCAAGTATACAAACAGGACTGCTGTTAGTAGCTTAAACCATAAGAACCAAAGTTCAAAATGTCAGTTCAAAAGTTACCCCTAAAAGGTCTAGAGCCTCAACCAAAAAGAGGGATGTTCAGAACCAAGAGGACTCAGACAGGAACTCAGGGCTGTTGGGGAGATGGCAGAGCTGAAGGGGCTTTTACCTGTACCATGCTCAAATCCAACAGTAGCTCCAGAGTCAGGTTGGTAGGTACTTAGAATCCTGTTTCTAACACTATGTAATGTCAACTGAGAAATAAACTAAGCTGCAAGGCAACAAAGGCATTGATTTAGGGTCTTAGAGTTGCAATTAGGGGAGCACAGATTCAAGTAGCAATCCAAATCATGTCCCATCTTTGTATTTCCAGGCAAGGGGCTTTAAAGAAGACTTGAGAAGTTGTTTGTAGTTGTAGTGTATTTGGGGTATTCAGTATACTATATTGTCCTTCAGGTTAGATAGTTAACTGAGTTCTTTATGTTGTGTGTGTGTGTGTGTGTTTTAATGCTCGAAGATCAGAGAAGAAATACTTTCAAATATTAGCATTGGAGTATGGATGTGGCTGAAGCAGTTGAGCACCTGCTTCCCACATGGGAGGTCCCAGGTTTGGTTCCCGGTGCCTCCTAAAAAAAAAACAAAACAAAAACCAACCAACCAAAATCAAACAAAAGAAACCAACTCAGGGGAACCGATGTGGTCCAGTGGTTAAGCACTGGCTTCCCACATATGAGGTCTCAGGTTTAATCCCCAACCCCAGTACATTAAAAAAAAAAAAAAATTACCATTGGTATTTTTTTCAGTGGTGAGCTTGTGATTTTGATTCCCTTTGCTGTGTCATCTGAAGTTTCTTAAATAGTATGTATAAGTTGCATAGAGAAATAACTACTTTGAGTGCTAATGACACCTGTAAAAGTAAAAAGGTCGAATGTGCTTCTGAACACTTGCCTTGAAATGCTTTTCTAATGCCTTACCCAGCATGTTTTTGACAGCAACTGTGATGTTCAAGGCCAGAAGATGAATGTGATTGGGAACATGGACATTGGAATTACATGTTCAGGGCTGATTCCTGACTCTGCTTCCTGTCAACTGGGAAATTTACTAAATTGTCTGTGTCTCATTTCCAGATCTGAAATACAGAGCAAGTACCATTGGCCTCATCGGCTGCCCTCAGAATTAAGTAATGGTCCTGGCTCAAATTAGAGACACAATCCATATTATTTTATTGATATATCTAGTGTTCTTTTTCCTATTATTCACCTGTTTACTCAGTTACTTTTCTTCATATGGTAATTCATAACTGTAATGTACAATTATTGTGAGAAAAAAGTCATCCTAAATTCCAAAAGCAATACCCACAGTGGAGTTCTGACCTTTTTCTACCCTCCAATTGACAAATATTTATGGACAGCAAAGGCAGACTGGATAAACTGGGGGCAAAATAATAGTGAAGTTGTCACACAGTTCTTATGTTGTGTTAAAACTTCTGCCAAAGGACTAGGCCCAAACTGAGTGTGAAATACTACAATATCTGTCTGGAAGACCAGAGCATGGAATATTGGAAACTACTTCACAATACTTGTGAATTAAAGACAGCCAAGGTGTCTTTTGTTGTTGTTGTTGTTACTGTTTTCAGAAAAGTTTATTACCAATCCCTTAGGAGTGCATTACAAATAATGGGGATAGAAACCCAAACCAAACCTTGAAACACTTGAAAACAGGGCTGCTAAAGAACCAGATGGCTCCAAGTTGTCAGGGAAAGGAAGTAAAGGAGAGGCATTCTAGACAGTGACCTACCCTGGATCCTGAGTCTGTATATTAGTGTGACTATTCTGGGGAAAGGGGGAGTCAGAAATCCTCACCTCCATAACCCCAGTGTTGCCCTGGATGGTGGGGAGGAAAGGCAGAAGCAAGCACTGAGGGCACAGGCCTTACTGAGTCTAATCTTGGTGTCACTGCCTCCAAATCTGTGAAACAATAAACTCCTTTAAGCCAACAAGTATGTGTTATATGACATGTCAACCATGGTGTACTGAAACAGTTCCTTTGAAAAATCCTCTTGCCCCAGAGTTCCTGAGGGGTAGAATTGATGCCCTGGAGGAGGTGACTCACCTACAAGAAGAGTACATATCCTGACCCAGCCTCCTGTCTCTACATTTCCATCCTTGATGCAAAATATGAGGTAGTTTCCCCCACATAAAGGCTTTCTGAAGTACCAAGGATGTCCAAATTTTTGGCCCTCCTCCCCCAGCATCTTCACAAAACTCTGCCTCATGTGAGTCTTCCTGGGGGTTGGACTACCACCTGAAGTGACCAGTGGTCTGCTTGGCTCCTCTACTGGCTCAGAACCTAAGACATTCCAGACCAACTGCCAGATAACAGCTATGCAAGGAATTAGCTTCACCTTTAACTCAACTACTCTGGAACAACAGTTAATGCTCATCAACTGGCAAAGTCACCTACCTGACTGAGGTTTGGTGAGTTAATGAATGAAGTCTCCCTGTTCCCAATTATCTCCCTGACTAAATATTTGAACAACTCTCTTAGTGTGGAGTCTGTACATTCCCTGCTGAAGTCTTTCTCATCCTAAGAGTACCCTTTCTGGAAGATATGGGCGTGAGACTATGTGTTCTAATATGTATTTTACTGATCACTAGTGATGTTGAATGCATTTTCATACTCCTGCTCTTTCTGAACTCACTGCAGAAATTATGATTTATGGTTTACAGAGAGGGGACATAGTGAATCATTTGTGCTTTGAAATGTCCACATCCTTTGAGAACCCAAACACACAGCCCTGTTCTCAGAAATGCTTCATTTTCCTGCATCAAGAGTCCCCTCCATGAAGAGGAGAAGGACAGGTTAAGAGAAATGGAGTTACCATTGGACCCAGCAATCCTGCTTATAGGTATTTGTCCAAGAGAGTTATTTTTCACTTAATAACTTGTATACTGATGTTTTAGCTACTTTATTCCTATCTCTAAGAAAAAGGACCATTTAGGTTATACAATTTTTCTGGAGTTCCTTTGGAATTCTTTTTTAGTGGTTTCTCTGAGAATAATACAGGTATCACAGTCTAAAAGAATTAATGTTTTACCCATCCAAGTAACATGTGGACACCTTACAGCCATAGGAATCATTTAATCCCCTTCTTTGATGAAGTGGTCTTCTGAGTTCCCAGTCTAGGGTATAACTTCTGCAAACATTTTGTATTTTTATAATTTTTCAAAATTCATTCATATATTTAACAATTTAACAGTTGAAAAACAGTTATTCTTTCTCCCCAGATACTCACCATTCCTGATCCACATCTTTTATTCCTGAATTTGAAAGCTTCCTTCTTAAATTATTTCCATTTAGCCTGAAGTTCCTTTCCCATCTTTGTAGAGCAAGTCATCAGGTGATGAATTCACTTGTTTTTCGATCCTCTCCTTCTGTCTTTATTTTGCCTTTAAACCTTAAGGAACTTTTGATGAATGCAGTATTCTTGGTTGAGGGTTTTTTCTTTTGCCCTTTAATGATGTTTTTCACTCTTATGGCCTCTATATTTTCTGAAGAGAAATCAAAGGCCTTCAAATTGTTATTTTTCTACAAATTGTCAAATTTTCTGACTCCTTTCAAGATTTTTTCTTTATCTTTAGTTTTCAGCAGTTTGATTATGATGTATCAGGGTGAGATTTTGAGTCCCTTGGATCTATATTTCATAGAGTAGTGTTCAGCCATTTTCCCCCTTACCTTTTTATTGGTACCAGCCTCTTTCTGCTCAACCCAGTGTTTTGAATGAATATTAAAACTTTTTGTATTGCCCCACAGATCATGAGGCTCAGTTTTGGATCAATTCTCTCTTTCTCACTCACTCTCTATTCTCAGATTATATCATTCCTATTCATCTAAATTCCATCTCACCAATTCATTCATCCCTTACTTGTCTTCTCTAATTGAGATCGCTCAATGAATATTTTTTATTTTCTATAACTTTATGTTTACATCAAAAGTTGTCATGTATATCTTTTCTTTGTTTCTTTTTCTCTGCTGAGAACTCCTATCTTTCCATTCAATTAAAGAGTGCCCTTTGATGGAGTTGGATGGAGATGTGACCTCTCTACACATGCCTTTTCTGTCAATTTCACTGAATCTGTGGTTGGGGCTGGTGTGTGCTCAGTAGGCTTGGGTCTCTGGACCATGTTCCAGCTGGGCCCTGAGCCTCAGCAGAGTAGTAATACCTACTTTCCAGTTCATCATACTTATCCAGGTCAGCCAAGAGGGAGGTGAGGATAGCCAACCACCACCCCCGGGTACCAAGAGAGTCTACAACTGCAAATGGGATAATACAATCCATCAGCCATGTGGGCTGTAAGCCCCCTCTCAGTTTATACTTGGAGTGGACATTTGCCATCCTGGGGTCCACAAGATGGAGGAAGAGAGTATGGAATGGAGTGGATTTGCTGGTATTCTACTATAGAACTATTGTGATTCTAGCATTGGAAGAAATTGTATCCTTTATGTCAATACAGTGGCAACAGGGGTTGCTGAGGGCAGGGAGATGGAAGAAGAGTTGTGATATGCAGACATTTTTGGGATTTTGGGTTGACCTGAATGGTATTATGGGGACAGATGGAGGACACCGTATGTCCTGCCATGGCCCACTGGATAGACTGGGGGAGAGTGTAGGCTGTACAGTGTAAACTGCATCCCTTGTGGCATAGTAGTGCTCCAAAATGTTTACAGCAAATGCAGTGAATGTTCCATGCTGATGAAAGAGGTTGTTGATGTGGGAGGAGTAGGGGTGGTGGGGAATAGTGTATTTGGGAGCCTCTTATATTTTCTAATGTAACACTTTGTATGATCTATGTATCTTTAAAAACAAAAAGGATAAAAAAATTACAGAGAATGTACCTCAATCTCATTGAGCATAGACAGAACAACCATTTTGTCTGATAAATCCTTCTGTGGTTAATTTAGGACAGTGTCTATTGATTGAGTTTTCCCTTAAGAATAGGTCAGGTTTTCCTAGCTTTTTGTATATTACATAGGGTAAATTTGAGTGATATTTTGATAAGCGTGTTTACATTGTGAAACTCTTTCAAGTCTCTCTTGGCTAGCTTAGCCACTTAATGATTCCATGGGAATCTGAGGACCAGTTTTTCCATTTCTGTAAAAAGTCTACTCAATTTTGATTTTGAATTTAATCTGTAGTTTCCTTTGCATGATATTGATATCAGAACAGTATTTAGTCGATGAACAATGAACATCTTGCTATTTGATTAGGTTTTCAGTGTCACTCAGCAGTGTTTTCTAATTTCAGTATATATATTCTGGTTAAATTCTTAGATATTTTATTGATTAGAGGCTATTTGATTGGAATTTTTAAAAAGTTCCATTTAAGATTGTTCTATGCTGGATTATAGAAACAAAAATGACTTTTGCCTTGTATATCTTGTATCTTTCAATTTTGCTGAATGCCTTTTTTAGTGCCATTCCTATTCTTGTGGATTCTTTGGGATTTTGTTTGTAAAGGATTAGGCCATCTGTGTTTATAGAAATAGCTTTACGTCTTCCTTTCCAGTTTCAATGCCTTTCATTTCTTTTTCTTGCCTGATTGCTCTAACAAGAACTTCAGTACAATGTCGAATAGCAGTGATGAAAGTTCACCAACTTATCTTGCTCCTGATTTCAGGGCAAGACATGTTGCTATAATGTATGTAGATGCAGTGCAGCTGCTCATGGAGTTGAAGGACTTCCACCAATGACCATCCACTCAGTGAGCAGTAGAACATCCCCAGGGTACAGGAAGTCTGGGAGTGAATTTCTGAAGTCCTGGAATTTTAGCTAATTTTAGGAGGCCAACATTCTAATCATTTCGAATGGTATCTTTCTTGTTAATGTGTATGTATTCAGGTGTTCATAATGAGATCATGATATGATATAGCTGAAATATTTTTACGTGGTCCTAAATTTTAATATTCTGTAAACCATTTTAAATGACTTTTTTTGTTTGTAGAGTTTATTTCTAAAATAGTGCTTTTAATGTAGCAAGGACAGATATTAAGGACAATCCTTGGTGACCATGGAAAATATATAGATTGCTTTGGGGGTTGTTGGTGTATGTGCCTGAGGATAGTTATAAAGCTACTTGGTGCTATATATGTAGTCCAGATATACGTAACATTTTTCTTATGTGATTAGGTATCAAAACAATATAAATTAAAATATTATTTAAAAATGAATTGCCATTGCTAAAGCCAAATATGTTTGAAAATAGATTAATTTAAAACTAAAAAGAAAATAGTACTGAAATTAATGACTCAACTATAATGTATACAGAACAAAGAAAATTCAATATAAAATAAGTATAAGAAACCAAAATCTAATAATTGTGGAAATAAAATGCATATAAATATATACAAACAAAGTCATTCAAAAATGAAATACATTTCAAGACATACAATTAAAAATACCCTTAAAGATAATTGATTCTGGAAATATATAGACCTTTATCTTTTAGGGAATGGGTAGATTTTGGCAAAGTGGTTTTAGCTGTTCCACATCAAGACAGGAGCATACATTCAAAAGAGATATTCACTAGTAAGATGCAGAAACAAATAGACAATAACAGGTGCAATAGAAGTAATGATAGTGAAGACCCATATTTAAGAGTGGTAGAAGTACAGAACCCAGAAATATCAGGAAGAAAGCTGTTATATATATTTTTAATTTCAAACAAAATTTGGAAAGAGACAGATCTGTGTTGTTGGGAAAGCTATTTTGAATCTTGTTTCTATCTACAAATTTTTTAAAAATCATATGAAATACCAACAGAAAAAATATTGATGTTATTTCCAATACAGGTACAAAGGCAGAGTAACACTACCACATGAATGAATGCTCTTCATTTTGATGTACTTATGTAGTGAAATGTACTATCTCAAAAAGAAGGTAAAAGCATTGATGAAAGGAAACAGTATATGAGAGAATATCATCAATGAGATAGGAAAAAAACTCAAAAATGAAGGGACAGAAATCAGCTAAGAATAAGAAAAAATGGGGAAAAAGTCATTTCATGATTTACATATAAACTAGAAGAAACAGTGAAAAGGTAATACCTAAATAGAAAGGGAAGTTAAAAGGAAGAAATTACTTAAAAGAAATTTAATACAATGTAAAAGATTTGTGAAAAAAATGTGAAAAGTTTAAGATCAGCATAGAAAGGGCAATATATGAATACTGCAGTGTTTCAATGAGAAATTAAAAGCAAATACTTGTAGCAATGATTAAAAATTATTACTCCATTTTTTCTGGAAAGAATTATTTGAAGCTCCATATTAAAATTACACACTGAGCGTTGATATAGAAGGTGTAAAGATAAGGCAGATTTTAGTGAAATTACTATGGTTTAAAGAAAACAAAACCATTTATTAGAGGAAAGCATGTGGCATTATGGAAAGAATATTAGAATCTCTTCAACATTTTTGAGAACAATATTTTGTGCTATGTGAAAATGGAGTAATATCTTTGTGGAAGGAAATGTGAATTATGGTTTTATCTCCAGCAAGACTGAAAAGAAAGTGAAAAAGACAGGGAATTTGAAGTTATCCTGCTAGAACAAGGGTGATGTTATTGCCATAATCCCTTCCAGGCGAGTAAACAGATTTCAGTAAATGAAATGTCTGGAAGACATTGTCCTGAGGACAGAAGTTAAGCACTAAATTTTCAGTTACTTGTTCAACTATCAAACATTGAGGATTCTATGAGAGAGTAGTGACCTTGGTGGGAGCCAGAAGGGAGACCAAATTTTATAATTAATTTGGCTCTAACTTTGTTTAACATGCTGATCTAAATATGTGTTTAATTTTTTTTGACAAACTAAGAATCACAAATAGTAGGATAAAATATTCATTAATATAGTAATATCTAACATTAAATGTAAAATGTTTCTCTAAAACTCAATCTAAGTTTATCTAACCAAATTCTAAATTGTCACGAAATTGATTTATTTGGGTATGGGTAGAAGAGGATAAGCACAGAGGCATCTCTAAACACCATATGATCTACAGCTCTTCTAAGCTCAGCCTGGGGCCTCCAGCTTAAGACCTTTGTAGCTATCAATGTTGGGATCTGCAATAAAAGCACAGGGTATAGAATCACCACATACACAGAGACGGATGGAGGAGGGGTTTTGCTGATGAAGGTTGTGGATTCAGAAGGTACAATAGACCCTGGAGAAGCAAAGTTGGCTCCCAATACCTAGGAACCAGATCCACATGGCACTGAATTCCTTTTGCTACTCTCGGCTTAAGGTACCATCTGTGTCTCAGTGTCTGTAAATGTCCAACTGAAGGGATTTAGTCTGGTTACTTGGATGGGCACCCTTGAAGTGACTCTTCCCTGAAGAGTAAGTCTGACTGTAGGACTCCAGGAAGAAAAGGCAGAGTCCTATATATCTGACCAGGTGAGAAGCAGGACATCTGAAGGATAGGTGTGGAAGTGATAACCCGGCTTCCCCAACCCCGGCCCCCTACACAGTCCAAGTCATGACTGCATCTTCACATTACTATTGGACAGGTTCCTTCTTCTCTCTTAAAACTAGTTTCATTTTAAAACACACCAAAACTTACCTGTGCTTTCCAGTTAAAAACCAGCTAGGCTCTAGTACTAAAAACATAAGTTTTCTTACATTAGTATATTCCAACATGAAAACATTACAGAAGACACTCCTTTTAACAAGATGCTGTAAACATTATGTTTATCTTTACTTAGTTATGAAAGTAAAAAATAAAAGGAACATAAATAACTTGCAATTCTACCCATTTCACTCTTCCCAAGTGAGCTCTTCATTGACATTCTTTCCGGTTTGTATGAATTATACGTCATAAAAAACTTCTCAAGAACCACAGCTTGAGGAAAGGTGGCATGAGCTGAGCAGGGATCTGAAGAGGACCCTACAGAGGCTGAGAACCCTCAGGGCTTGGGCAACTGACAGTCAGGACTTAAATTTCCCCCTAAGAGGGAAACTGGCCTAGAATACCTACCCTACCTGCCTGTAAGGGCCCTCTGTTTGAGCTAGCTGGTTACCAGTATTGATAAAGCAGCCCTGGCAAACTAAGACAGCGTAATTCACCCTTTTGCCAGAGACCTGAACTGGTGTCATTTAGGTTCACTCCACCCTGTTCACCAGACTCATTAATAACCAGGAGAGGCTTTTGTTGACTGTAAATGGATTATGAGTGCAAACTTCACTTCAGCAGGGCTGAGGTATTGAACTAATACAGGAGTGATCATCACAAAGAACGCAGTGTGAGTGCACATAAGGCTTAAAAGGGGCTAGTGCCCTCTCCTGCAAATTAAGGTGCCTTTGGAGGCTGTGGCTTGTATGGAATGAGGTTTTGTTCCCTGAGAAGAGGTTGTGAGGATATACTCTACTTACCTGTGCTTATTTTTTACCAGCCAGGTCTTGTCTCCACCTCCATGTTCACCCTCATTTGTGGCAATGCCAATGTTCTCCTTAGTTTTACTGATTTTCCTGAAGTGCCAAAGAGAAAGTTAGGAAAGAAATGTAATGTGTGTAACTTAATTCCCTTCCCTTTTCATCCTATTCACTCCACATTCACATTTCCTTTTCCTCTTCTTTCTGTCTTTTCATTTCTTCAATGCCTTCTGGATATTCCAGGAAAAGAGAAATTATGAAAAGAGACTCCTCCTTCACCTCAAACAGTGTAGTAAGCTGTAAGGAACAGAAAAAACTTGCTTGTCCAGAGATACCATTTGCAGGAACATACCTATAAGGGGAGAGTCCAGCCCAGAACCAAATTCATAAGTGCCCTCTGAAAGAGTGGCCCAAGGCACCTGACTCCCAGCCCAGCTCCTGTCCTGTTACATTCTGGTTTACTTGAGATTGTGCATGCTGCATAGTAGGTTTGGAAATGATGGAAATGCTAAAACAGCAGTTGAAAAGGATGTAGAAAGTTGTTATAAACCTTCTCAAACCCATGACCTCAACTTCCTAGATGAGGTCAAATCCTTCAAGATGAATATCATAAAAAGAGGAGAGGTTGGGAGAGGTTCAAAGAAGTTTATGAGCAGGAATAGATGAAAAAAGACAGAAGACATGAATTACATGCAGATTGTCATCCCTGTGTCTGAATCATCTGACTTGATGAAGAATGCTTCTGAATGTACCATGGCAGTAACCATGATGGGGCATCCTTGTAAAAGGAAAGGAAAATGCTAGGGTTGAGGGGACAGCTTGAACTATTGTTCATGCCTGGTTATGACCTTATCCCAGCACATAATTTTGTAATTATCACAACATTGTATTCCTTGGGCCTTGATTGCTTCACCTTTACCATCTAAGTTTGGTCTAAGGTCTCCACAATCCCTTTTCCAGTCCTCACATACTCTAAATGTAGGGAAGACTGTCCACCCTTTCCCTCTAAGAAGGCAATCACTTTGTCCATGTATTCCTGACCATGACATTGTAGGATCTCTTACTATGATCTTACTGAAATATGAAAAGAACAAAGCAGATCTCAATAAATATTTCCTTTACTTTCTGATTTCACATCCCTCTCCTCCATCTCCAATGCAGAAGGGGTAATGCAACTGCTCCCAGGAACTCTCTCTCATTGGATACTTCCGTGAGCATTGTTACCTACTTGGATTGTTACCGTCATCACTGCTGGTAGAGTCATACCTCCAATTCACAAGCCAATTGGAGGCATTGTTTAGGAACACAGATATCACCAAGAACTTTAATTGAGAGAATGGCACACCAGACCCTTCCTTTTCTAGTTGAGACCAGGCTGGCCACCCAAGATCACCTCAACTCTTTACCCCGGGTTCTCAGACCTTCCCTGAGCTCTGGAGTCAGAGACCTTCCACAGGACTTTGGACACAGTATGCAAATGAAAGAGAAGTGGGGATGGAATTCTTTCTCAACCTCTCACTTTCCCATTTTGCTGGACTGTTACAGCACAAGCCTCCAAGCTTATCACCCTGAAAGTTGGACTCTTGTGGATGTGGTCTATGTTAGAAGAGCCCAATGGGTTAGATGAGTTCAGCGGCAGACTCTGAGCAGCCTCCCAGGAGATGTTTTGTGAGGATGAATATGTTCACTCTGCATTGTCTGTATCATAGTTACTAACACACATGGCAATTGGGCCTTTGACAAATGGATGACATGTACTTGTGCTGCAGATGCCCTGGTGGTGTGGTGCTCAGTAACAAGAATTAAAAATGACAAATGTTGCCAAAGCCATAGTAGAAGATTAGAGATTGTCAGGCAGAAGAGGGATGATGAAATTGTGTTTTGGTATCAAACCACCTAATATCTCAGTGCCTAGTTTCCTGTTTGGTACTTTGCATTTCTGCAAAATTAACTTGGATTCTAAGCCTCTTTTCTCCTATGTTCAAAAGGACAGATAGGGCTGCTTTTCTTTCATCATCGTCAATGAAAGTGCCATTAGGGGTAAGTAAAGTGCTCTACACAGGCTATACTATTCAGTATTAAATGAATTCTTCTCATTAAATCCTAATGACAGTGATTTTTTAACATAGAATTTTCACTTGGAGTCCTTTGAACATTTTCCTGGGTTGTTATGGTATATTTTCCAGGTTTAGAGGCATACTTGACTTACAATGAACTATATTATTTGAAGTATATAATTTGATAATGTGGACATACGTATATGTCCTTGAGGAAATTATTATGGAATTGCACAGGTAATTGTGCTGGTTATAGGAGAGAAATCTAGGAAGGCACAGAGCAGACATAGGATCTCACACATGCACATTGGCAATCACAGTCATTACACTGAGAATCACAGCACATACTCATATACACACACAACACTCACATGAACACAAACCCATGCCATCTAAACAGAATCCAACTATTCAAGAAACATCACTCTAGTTCTTGCGTGAAATACCCATTTACTTCCCCATACCCAAATCCTTGTTCCTACCTGGGAGTTTTAATCAGGGGGCTCTTGACTGAAGCCAGCAAGAAAGACCCACATTTCTTATCATGTAGATTTTTTTCCTCAGCCCACCTACCATTGACACTTTCTTTTCAGGCCAGCTGAAATTACAGACAAGAATACACTGTAAGAATTACAAATTATTATGTAATGCTAACAGAAGGATTTTGTCCTCTTCTTGACTTTAGAATATCAGATAGGAAAGAATGGTCAAACAAAGGAAAGCCAAAACCGGTGAGGGGACACCTGTGGAAAAGGAATGAGTTTTTCCTTATTGATGCATCTCTGAAATCCATTTTGGTTACCAGCTACAGAATTCTTAATGCAAGGTAAAAATATTGCTCATTAGGTGTGCCTAATACCATATAGTTTATAAGTTGATGCTGCCTCTGTGATTTTACTCTAGAAACAGGAATCAGCTAGTAATAGACTCCCATTGAAGACATTCTCCAATAATTTTGTGCATATCACCTATAATGTACATGGTCAGATTATCCAAACCAAGAAAGCAACAGCTTGATCCCAGACAAAGAAAGGTGACCTCACCTTGGAATCAGATGGAGCTTACTCTACTGCTCTGGCTTTCAGAAGCTTCTCCAGCAGGCCCTCAGGGAACTAGGGGGACAGAGATTAACAGTCAGTGCTGGGGCTGTTTCTCCTGGATTACTAATGGTGCTTTGTTTATCTTGGGGAAGGGATTAGAGTATTATGGAGGCAGTTTTCAACTAGTATACAGTGAGCTGCTCAGGAGTGGAAGAAGCAAAATGGAGGAGCAGGAGAATAAAAGGAAGCAGTCCTTAGCTTTGTCATTAAAGACATTCCAAAGCAACATGAAATAGTCAATTTCAAAGGGTAGGAAAATACATGCTATTGTTCACTGATGAATTCTTACCACTTCTTCCTTTTAAAAAAATAAGCCACACTTTTATTTATGGATTTTTAGGGTAAAACCACAGCTCATACCTCATGCATGCAAATATGTCATATTTTAATAATATTTCTATTTCTATTTTGAGCCCCTATTTGGTAGCATATGGGAAACAGAGTCTGAGGCTACTGCAGTTTTCCTTCTGTGTTTCCCCAGGGGACCAGGAGTTCCACGAGATTTACAGTGTATCAAAGCATCAGGCTGGAGCATCTTCCTGTTTCACTTGATCTTTACTTTTCAGTCTGTATAGGCCAGTCCTGCATACTTGTCCCCAATATTAAGATTCTTCAGGTCTGTCTGATGTCTCTCAACCACTTCACTCACCTCATTGCTGGGTAGAGGAAATGATCATAATATTTTAGTCTCCTTTATATGCTGGGTGCTCAGAATTATTTCAGGCCCCTTTGCATAGACAGGATCAGATACATAATTTGTGGGGCCTGGTTCAATATGAAAATGTATTAAGAATCTCAAGATGGCAACAAGCATTAAACCATGCACAACGTCCCATGTGACTGCAGAAGTCACATGTTTTCTGATGCTCAAACACTATGCTGGATGCCAAGAAAAGCATGATTCTTCCCTCCTAAGACAAGCATAGGGCTCTCAGTTTTCAGTAACTGGACATTCTATCTTTCCTACCAGCCCTTATCCTGGGATGCAAGTGGCTGGTACAAAGGACATATTGCCCAAATTGTCTTCTTTCTCTCTTTTTCCCTCCACATAAACAAACATGGGTACTCCATCAAGTCTAGGAGTGTGCCAGCCTGCCTCTTTTCTATTCTCAATATTTTGTTCAAAGGGAAGAAAATTCTTTAAGTCCTGAGACCTTTAGAGCTTAGACTTTTAAACAAAGCAAAACATAAAATGAGCAGCCTATGATAACTCAAAGCCCTTTTCTTTCAATACTTTTCTGTCATTTGCTTTAAAAACCTGTTTTGAAATTCAGAAGCACTGTTTTGGTCCATTTTCTCTTTTTTGACTATGGCATCCCTTTCCGGAGTAAGTAAGTATATAAAGGCCAGATGCTAAAACAACTGCAAAAGAGCCAATGGATAAGATAAATGGGGAATAACATAGGTTCTTAATTTACTGATGAGAGGGTTAAGTATGTTGCCCAAGGTCATGCAACTAATTAAGTGGCAGAGGTGGGATTTCAGTTTATGTGGTTTAGTTCCAGAGTATGGAATCTGAGTCATAATACTCTACTGCTTCTTTTAGTAAGCTCTAAGAAATGACAGCTTCATTACTGATTATAATGTAAAGTAGCAATAACAAGAATCTTCATTATTTATTGTGATGATAAAGTAGCAGAAACAAAAGAATATCCAGATCATTAAAACAAATATATTTAAGGTACAAGAAAGAAAAATTTGTTTAGCATGACATTTATTAGCTCATCATCTTTAACAAAAGATTAATACTAAAACAATAATGGAAAGCAGTTACTAATAATTGATTATATGGTTTCTCTCATTTGTATTTTTTTTTTAAAGAAGTTGGGAGTTTACAAAAGAAACATGTGTAACATACAGGATTCCCATACAGCACCTGGGGCAGTTTGATATTTTTTATGAATTCCAGAAAGGGATATTCATTGTTTGTAAACTGGCTTTTTGCTCTTGGCATGATACTCTTTGACTGACTTAAATTCAAAGACTTTGCATTTACTTGATTAAATCAAGATTAGCACTTTGATTTGACTACATCATTAGGGTGTGCAGGGTTGAGTTCCCCACTGCCTTGGGGGGCTGATAAAACAGACTCTCAGACAAAGGCAGTCACACAGAGAATATACACAGAGGGAGAGAGACAGCTCCATAGACATGGCAGAGGCCCTGGGATGAGAGGAGATGTTCCCTTGATAGTAAACAGCTGACCTTGTGAAGAGACTAGAACTGAGCCTGGAAAGAAATGAGCCCTGAAGAGAGATGAGCCTTATGCCAGCCTATGCTAAGATCAGAAGAAGCTGGACCCATGGAGTCTTAAGAGGAAAGAGGAAGGCTGAACTCTGAAGAGATCAGCAGCCATCTTGTTCAACATGTAGTAACAGACATTTGGTGAGAAAATATCACTTAGGGTACCTTGAGTTGGACTCCTTAGGGCCTTGTAACTATAAGCTTCTACCCCAAATAAATACACTTTACAAGAACAAGAATATTTCTGGTACTTTGCATCAGCACCCCTTTGGGTAATACTATCCTACCACAAACATCCTGCATTATTGTGGAACTTTTGTTATAATTGATGAAATAACATTCAAATATTACTACTAAGTATGGTCTAAAGCTTGCATTAGGTGTAGTTTATGGAGAAAAATTTCTCCATAAACCATCGTGTTATTAGCACCGTGTATTTGTATTATACATTTGCTATAATTCACGTAAGAATGTTCTCATATTCGTACTGTTAACAAAAATCCACCATCCACCACAGGGTTCACTATTAAACTGCCCCATGTCTTGTGAAACCGATTACTCCTCCTGCTATTTTGAAGCCAAACTCAAATGCCACTATCTTCTTGACAAATTCAAAAAACATTTTAGCCTCCACGGTTCCACCTATACTACACTGCATTTATTAGCTGTTGTGTAGAATCTTGCACTTGATTGACTGCCAACTATGTATTTTCTTCCCAAAATGTAACAATAGAATAATTTTAAAGACATTTTTATTTATAACCTTTTATTGTGGGACTGGATTCAATTCTAGAGAGAACATTCTATTGTATTTATTCACTAATCATTCATCAGAAATATAATCAATTAAACAAGGTTGGAAACTACTAAAATACTACCATTTAAAATGGACAGTTAAATATTATGTAATGTTTTTTCTTCCAGTCTTCCTTTCCTATACCCCGTGTGTGTGTTCATTGACTGGGTTTGTTGTCCATGTTTACACTCCCCATGGCTAAGGGGAAGGGTGGGGTTAGCATTTAGACTCTAACTCAGCTGTAAAACTTGAAATAAGGACTGTGGGCACCAGGCTGGTCATGAAGTGGTAACTTGAGTTCTTTCGGTCACTGTCCCTTGGTTGTGGAGCTACAGGATTTGAACATTTCTAAAGCTCATGTTGATGATGTTATCAAATACACTAAAATATATCCCTGATACTTATCTGGTTGGGGCCAGGTTGGAGGATTTACTACAGTAAACACCTCTCAGAATCTCTGAACTGACCACAAGAATGGGGGCTTTCTCTGTGTGGTACTGTGTCGAGGCCATAGTGGGTAAAGGCATTTGTCACCTCTTTGTCTAATGACACCACTGATACTACTTACAATGAGGAGTAGGGATTGGGGTCTCTACAGTTTGGATACTTCCAGGAATATAAATGGAGGTTCAGCCTCCCTTGCATGGTGTACACTGACCACATGGCTGAGCAGTGAATGAATATAGTGACTTGGGGCATCAGCATTGGGGCTGCATGCCTGATTTCACAGAGGCTCCTATACGTAGGAGCTTGAAATTCTAGGCTATTCATCTCTGCACCACAGTTTTTCCACCCAAGGTGTGGAAATATTAAACAAAGCACTAGTGCTGTAGTTCTGCCGAATGACTGAATAAATATAGGTAAAGTGTTCAGTTATGAAAGGATAATTTTGGGATAGTTGAAAATGATAATTGTACTACTTATTGGGGAAATACCTCATAGGGAAACACACTCACCCTCACCCAACCTTCACAATCACAACCTATTCTTAAATGCGGTTCCCACTCAACTGCCATATGCAAACCCACACCACCTAAAGGGAACACAGCTGTCTACAAGGACTGTAGAACATAGCCGTTTTCCTTTACCTAGAACATAAACAGTGCCCATAACTCATTCCCATCTGGAAAGTGGTTTTAGGGTTCCCACACCACAGGAAGCACAAAAGCCTGGGTTTTAAGCATAGCTTCATTCTCAATAAATGAGTGGTTCCACAATATATACCGTTTTTTCTTGTTCCCGAGGCCACCTACAATTAGGCAAAAAACAAGCAAAAAACCCACAGTACTCTGAGGGCTCGACCATGCCGTATAGTGTTTGCACCGGCTTTTGTTCTCTGTATACCTTTAGAAAAGCAAATGGGAATCAGGTCAAGTCAGTCTCCATAAATAATTGCAGCAGGTGTGTGCAATGGCACAAGCTTTTCCTGAGCGATGCTTCTGTCAAGGATACTTAGGTTGAGAATTTAGGTTGGGTGTTGAAATATTTTTAATCCTAGGAGGAAAAACTGCCTGTGAGGAAAAGTCACTGTACTGAACACTTGGTTGCTGCCACCCTCTTGAATCCAGGGTCAGTTAATTATAGGTTCCCATTGACGTCTCCCCCAAACAAAGGAATCCTACATCATCTATAATTACATGGTCAGATTTTCATGTCTGAACTCATTTGAAAAATAATAAAGTGACAATTTTGGCTCAGACAAAGAAAGGCAACCTTACCTTGGAATTAGATGGGACCTCCTCCTCCTTCCTATCACTAGGAATCTCCTCCACCAGGTCCTCAGGGAGAGCTAGAAGGATAGAGTAACTGTCAGTACATTGGGATGTTCCTCTTGGGTTACTAAGGGAGCTGCACATGATGTGGTAACAGGCAAGAGAGCAAGGGGGTAGATGGATAGTAAGCCTGGAATGATCAGTTGCTGGACCAACCTCCTGGGTGAAAGGATTGTAAAGAGGAGGAGCAGAAAACAGATGAGAAATAAGTTTCTTTGGTTGTGTATGTAAAGGCATCCCATTGTAACATGAAATGATCTATAAATGGTACTAAAACAGACACTATGATTCATTGACAGAGTCCCATCACTCCTCCTGACCATTTTGTGACTGTCCTGTTGAACTTTCCAAGATCATTTCAAATTCCACACATTCAAAGTGTTGCTGCTAGAATTCTCATCTCTTATGAAGTATTTTTCTCTTTATAATAAGCAAACTTTTATTGGTGGACTGGATTTAATTCTAGGCAAAGCATCCTATTGTATTAAATCATTAGTCCTTATAAAGATAATTACAGTGGTTTTGATAATACTGATACCCTGCCATTTAAAAATAAGCAATTGTGACATAATATTTTCCCTCCATCTTCCTTTTCTTTATCACTTATGCACATTTGTTGAGTGCTGTGACACTCCGTGCTCACACTAACCAGCCATAGTGGGCCAGTTCATGAGGAGGGAGGCACAGGTTGAGCATGGAGGCTCTATACCAACTCTACAAGAGAGTTGCAAGAAGGGCAATGGAAAGTAGGCTAATGACTAAGTGGGACTTTACGATCTTATTGGTTATTGTCCCTTGAGTGTGTAGCTTAGATTTGATCATTTGAAGGGCTCAGGGTGATAAAGTTACCAAATAGATGAAAACAAGTCCCTGATTATTATCTTGTTGGGCCAGGTACTTAGCAGTGACCCAGCACTGGCAAAGATTGACAGGCTTGTCCTCAGATGTCTCCCAATTCTGAGAATCTGTGAGCTTGACAGAAACATGAGGACTTCTGTTGCTTTTGACATGAACAGCTATGTCTAAGTATCTAGTAAAATGCCCCTAATGGTAGCCTGGGTTATGTGACCCTCAGGCTTCCTGATATATAAGATGAGTGTTTAGGAGCCCTGTAGGCAAATGGCTATACATGGATGATGGGAATCCTTTGCATGGCCACTAATGAATCATGTCTGTGAGCTAAGTGAGAGTGGGTTATTCAGAGTATCAGCATATGGGCCTCATGCCTGTGTTCTCATTTTCACTCTACCTCTTAGAAACTCGAGGTCTTAGGTTATTAATCTGTGCCCCTCAGTCTGCATGTAAGAGGTGGGGAGAGTAAACATAACCAGAATTTTGTGGTAAAGATTTTATGAGTGAATATATGCTACATGTGCAATATTAATGGTTTGGTTTTTGAGAAAGTTTGCAATGGCAAATGTACAGGGTGAGTTGGGCACATCTCTTGGGAAAGCAAACACTGACATCCCACAGTCACCCATTCACAATGACGCCACATAGGCTCACTCAGTAACCCCTGTACACGCAAATCCGTGCCACCTAAAGGGAACACAGCTGCTTTCAGGACTTTAGAGCATGCCCCATAATTCTTCCCTTTGAAAATCACTTTTTTAACCACACCCCAATCCTCATTCCTCCCAATAACTAGAACCACTATCACTGCAGACAAATCCACTATTGATACACTGGTATCTTATCTTCCATGTTTTTCCAGATATCAGTAATTCTAGATACATACCATTTCACTTATTCCTAGAGCCACCTGCAATTAGAGAAAAATCTATGAGTATTACATCATGCTATACCCTGTTTGAACAGGACTTTTGCTTGCTTGATACCATTAGAAAAGCAGATAGGAAACAGTGGTGAAGGCAAAGCCCCACAAGAAAGTATAGCAGGACACATCTATTAAGGCACAAGCTTTTCCTAGAAAGTCTCTCAGGTCCATTTTGGTATGTGATTACAAATTCTTACTCCAAGCAATAAAATAAAAATTGCAGCTGAGGAAAAGGACCTTTACCACATAGTTTATAATCTACTCCTGCCATTTCTAGATACCCTGTTGAATCATGGATCAGTTGGAACATGCTCCCATGAAACACTCTGCATTCCTAAAAAACTGTATATACCATCTATAATGCATACTATTATGCATCCTTAGCTGAAATCAGTTGCAAAAGATAGAATACAAAAAGCAACCCCTCTCCCTTAGACAAAGAATAGCATCCTCACCTTGGCATTGGGTGAGGCTTCCTCATCCTCTCGGCCCTTGGAAGCACCACCTTCAGTTGTTCCTGGGGAGCCAGGAGGATACAGAGTAATTCTCAGTATATTGGTGTGTTACATGTAAGTTTCTCAGGGAGGATTCTAGTCTTGGGCAAGATACTAAAGGGTGTAGAGTTTGTAGTGTAAGAAGCCTAGTATGACCTGCTGTAGGGGCTATCTTCTGTACTGAAAGCAGGTTGGCCAGGAGTGTAGCAGGGAAGAAGCAGGAATCAAAATCCTTAGCTTTGTAGCTATTGGCAATCTATAACAACTGACCGTAGCCTATAAATACTAAATATATATATATATATATATATATATATATATATATATATATATTATTCATTGATAGTCCCCAAATGCCTCCTGATTATTCCATATTTAGCCTAAGTTGCCAGGATCATGGGACATCTCCAGACAAATTCAACCTCCATGGATATACATATACTGACAAGGCATTTACTATATGTTCTTAGGAATTTCTACTTGATTAGAAGCAACCTTTCCGTGGACTACATTGAATCCTGGGCAAGTCATTCTATTGCATCTATTCACTAGTGCTTTGTTGTAAAGGTAATTGTAGATTTGAATATACTGAGATAATTCGATAATCATTACTTATTTATCATACAATTTTCCTTCCAGTCTTCCTTTTCTGTGCCACGTGTGTGTATTCATTGCATGAGTGGCTCTCCATCATTGCCGTTTCAACACTGTGACAAGTCATTATGGAGGGACACATGGATTTAGTGTTGACTCCCTCTAAGCCAGATCTCCAAGAGCATTTCAACAAGGGTGTTGAACACCAGGTTAAGAATGTATTGAAAGCCAAGTGTCTTTGGGTTCTATTTTATCAAGGACTCATAGAACTTGAGCATCTATAGGGTCCATTATGGTGATGATATCAAATGCAGTAAATTGTCTTCCAATGTCTATCTGCTTTGAGCGACCTGCTGAGCTGACACCTCAACTCTGGCAGGGTTGACCAAGTCAGCATCACAACAGAGGATTTTGGGGTGATCAGAAGCATGTGGGCTTTCTATGTGTTTTTGACACTAATAACTATATCAAAGTCTGTGAAAATCTGCACAACCTGCTGCCCTAGGCTGTGTGACTACTGAGGCTATCTTAAAATGGTGGGCAGTTTGGTTTCTCTGTCGACTCAGGTAATTCCAAGACATAGGGAGATGCTAGAACTCCTTTGTCTGATGTCTACTGATCCAATGGCTAAATCATGCAATGTGTTTGAGAAAGTTGACACTGGCAATTCTCTGCATAAGTGGGACATAACTCTTCGGGGAATTGCACATGATAATCCTATAGTTACCTAAAGGGAACACAGTTTCTACTGGGGACTTTAGAAACAAGGGCAGAATACCTTAACAAAAAACCTTTCATCATACCCCCAATCCTGTGAAACTCCCATGGCTGAGTATAAAGCGCAGGTCTATAGCTTAGAGCATCAGCACTGGGGCCAAAAGCCTAGGTTCACATTGAGGCCCTTCCCCTGAGGAGCAGACAGCTCAGGCTGTTGTTCATTTCTGCAACTCAGTTTCTCCACCTGTGTTGTGGGGATAAAAAGCACACCCTAGGTGCAGCTGGATGAAGTGAATCTGCATAAAATGTTCAGTGGTGATAGGGTTTATTTGAGAAAGTTGGCCCTAGCAATTTTCCTTTGTAAATGGTACATATCACCCGGTTTAATGCACACAGACTCAAAATCAGACCCCAGAGACTCACATGTGGACTCCCATTAGCCCCTGTACACTAAAATCTCTACCACCTCAAGAGAACACAGCTGCTACTTGGAACTGTAGAAACAAGGACAGAACACCCTAATGAAAGCCTTTCATCACACCCCAACCCTCATTTCCCAATGAAACTAGGATCAGGCTGGGTCCACAGCCTAAAGCTTGGAGGAAACTCCCTATTTTATTTTGA